>NW_028327177.1:12296401-12599827 GCF_987537825.1 Furipterus horrens | reverse complement strand
GTAAGCCACCAGCTCGTGAGGTGGCTCGTTCTGCATAAACATGAGGTTCCGTTCACATTGAAGAATTCATGCAGAGGCCAAGTGCAAGAAGGAAAGTTGCGAAAATTATATGGATTAAGGCCTTAGTCTGAAGGCCCTACTTGCAGAAAAAGGAAAGCTGCTTTTTGGACTATATTTGTCCTCATGGGACCCAGAAAGCTTGCAGAGGAAGCAGTTCCTTCACCCCTTGTGCAGGTGAGAATTACAAAGCAGAGACACTGCAATTAATGAGGCATCAAACGAGGGTGTTGCCTTTGAGTTCCTGGGAGGAAATAGGCTTTATTCATCCAAAGAATTATAGTTGAAATTTGCTGAAAATATAACTGGCTTTGTTTCTTGGGAAGAATGGAGTCTGGTGGGGTTTTTTGGTTTTTTTTTTTTTTTTTTTTCCAACATTCCCAGGCCCTGGTCCAAAAGTCAAGGCAGAATTGCAGCCATCGGGCCAAAGGGTTCCACCTCGGAGATTGGAGTCAGGGCCTTGTCCCGGGGACGTCTTCTTGGTGCATCAGCTCCCACTCCTGTCCCTTGTCCCCTGTGGGTGTCATGGGTAGCCATCCTCCTCCTCTGCTCTACTCCTTGCTTTGACACTGAGCGACTTTCTCTGTATTGAGTCTCACGCTCTTCCAAGAAAAGACCTTATTTATGTCTGAGGAAAAAGGACTAGAGGATAAAAGGCTTTTCTGTTATACAAATGTGATTCTGTACCCTACTTGGCCAGGGTTCGGTCATGTTTATTAGACTTGCTTTCACTAGTGAAATCAGATTTAGTGTAATTTAAAGACCACAGGTGACATAATTCATTTCTGGCCATATGTACAAATAGTTTTATTCAAGATTTTATAAATAACTTAAAAACATTATTCATCATCATCAGAACATTATTTACCCATAAAGAGAAAACTTTTTTCAAAAGAGAGTTTTAAAATGCACATTTAAGAAGTCCACATCATACAAAAGCATATTAAGGTTACCCTCATGGTGTTGGTCCCATTTTCCAGCAATAACTGATAATAAGAGGGCTTTAAAAAAAAAATTATATATATATATATATCTTCCACTTTGTGTGTGTGTACTTCTAGGCATTTTTATACAAGCATTACCATATTATGTGTCCATATTTTTTCTCCACTGAGCCAACCCAACACCCCTTTCATAAGAAGTATTTTTAATGTCCTCTTTGCTCTCGAGGTAAAATTAACAAAGCTCTTCGGCCAAGCTCCCTAGAAAACGACGACAGCCGAGGCAGGGATGAAGTGCTGATGCCTTATTTAGGGGGTCCAACTCCAGGGCACTGAGGGTGAAGGCGAATAGGGGAGAAAAAGGCAGGGAAGGCAGGAAAGCCAGGCAGGGTGATACATGACTGCACTGGCCACTGCTTCAAGAGACCGAAAGAGGCAGCCAGTCACCCAGCAGGTGTCTTCTCCGTCACATGGGATGTCTCGGGATATACAGTGTATGGAGAGACAGGAAGGAAGAGAAAAGGGATTATCTGCGCAACTCCTTCCTATTATTATCTGCTGTTTGGCCCACAAAGGTTTCAATCCCCTACAGTTCTCAGGTTGCTCAGGTCATTACCTTTAGCAGCTACTCAAGTTCCCAGTCCTTACGCCCCACAGTGTGGCCTACCATCCAAGTCTGGAAGTGATGACAGAACCCAGAAGCTCGAGCATGCATCTCCTTAGCCTGGCTGCCTGGCAGCAGCTGAGGAGAAAAGCATTTCCCGGCAAGCAGCTAGTTGGCTCTAAGTGGCAGAAAGACTCAGTTCGAGCAGAGCTAGTATTGCCTAACATTGAGTGAGCAGCTCAGAGCCTCGGAGCCTGGACAGTGGCATTGGGGCATCTGAGAGGTACCCCGGGCATGCCTGGTACAGTCACTAAACCCACATGCACTGAGGCGTTTTTTTATTGTTATCCCCTAACTGTAAGCTAAAGACATTTTAGAAAAGGAAAGTAATGATGATAAAATAATACGCATTTCAACACAGAGGTTCAGGGGCACAATAGCTACACTAAAAGATAAAAGGAAGTCATTTTTATCTAGATTCACCATAAATGGGGCACATACAAAAAATAGTCAGATGTCCAGTATTGGTGACTCAAGTTCCATGCTCACACTTGCAACCCATGACTTGTTTTTATAAAATGATGTAGGAAATCCCCTGAGCCAAACAAAATATCCATGGTAGTTGCCCCTCTAGAAAATTCAGAATATATTGAATCAGACCAAAAAGGTTTTCATATATAAAATGTAGTCAGGGTCTAGGCTTAGATGGTTATAAACATGTTTTTGGCCTGTAAGAACAACTCAGAGGACAAAAAACCTATGTGAGGATGGTTCCACTGGGTGTGGGGACCGTCACCACACTCCAGGAAATCCCAGTTCCGGCTTTTGTTCAGTAAGTTCTGAGAGAGTGTCCCTCCCCGCAATCATTGTGACAACAAGGCACTACAGCAGATTTCCAAAAGCCCCTCAGTGCCACCTTCCTGAGAACCACATTTTAAAGAACAAATGGAATATATAGTACATATCTGCATTTTTCAGAACTTGCATTTAGACATTGCGTCCACATAAGCCCTTGGAGACGGACCATTCTTTTGTAACAGCTGTGCACTTTTCTGATGCATTGATGGGCCTGGATTTATTCAGTTCCTGATGGCCACATGGCCTTCTGCAGCTTCTTATTACAAACAATGCTGCAAAGACGGTCCTTACACACTCGCCTCTGTGCACTTGTACAATTGTATATCTCCAGGATAAATTCCCGTAAGTCAAAGGGCACATGTATTTTGGCAGTTTTATAATTTTATTTGGCAATCAGCAGGTAGTTCTCATCCACATTAACTGTTTGTAGATTTTTGAAAGTGGTGACAGGTATGTAGCTGACCAACCTACAGAGCTTGCTTGGTGAATCTTCACCCTCATTACGTTTTCTGGACAACCGCGCCCGGATACGGTATGGGACACTCCTTACTCCTTTGGCTTTGCTGAGCCTGGTGTCAATGCGCACATCTGGAGCTCCATCTCCTTCAAGGCAAATTTCCGCATTTCTTTGCGTGCCGGAGCAGCCCGCCTCTTGAAACCTACTTCATGGGTGCACTTGTGAACGTTGCTGGTGCACGCTCTGGTCACTACCTGTTTGGTGGCAGAACGGCCCTTCTCTCCACCCTTCTTTGTGGGAACCACTATGCCAGGCCTGCGTTGGAAAGGAAGAGCACTCACAAGGTATTGTGGGAAATGGAAAGATGGTACATGTATTTAAAAAATTTTATATATACTGGCAAATTGCTCTTCGAATACTACATTGCTAAATATATACCTACTAATGGGTTGGATATAATTGCTTGCTTTCCCCTGACTTTCCACCACTAGGTATTATGGAAGGTTTTAACCTTGGCCAATTGTTATTTTAAAGATGAAAATGAATTATAAATGTCCTGTAAAAACCCATTTTCAGATCTTTTTATATTACCTAGCAGTCCTCAGCCTTGAATTGTCTTTTTATATAAGATACTCATGTGGGAAACCCTGGACTTACAGTGTTTTTTAGGTTAGAACAAGGTGATGGGTAAAAGCTAGGCAGACATAAGTTTTGGCTCTAAGAATATAAGAACTGTCTAACAACTGTAGCCATCTAGCAGTGGCGTGGCCTGCCTCAGAGATAAGGCACTCCCTTCCATAGCTGGACATTTTTTTTTTTTAATTTCTGGTGGAATGAACAACCTCAAGGTACATTCAGGAAGAAATTTCTGAGTCTAGTGGGGTATTATACAAGGTCAACATTTTTGAAAATGTAGCACCTAGACCATAGTGTATGTGTGGTGACTTTAGGTGGTACAGAATCTTCAAAAATTTTAATTGGTTTTATATACATTTTTATATGTATTTACTGTGTTGCTCTATTACTAGCCAATCATATACTCTTAAGATACTAAGGTAATATTGCTAAAATTATATATACACTTTGGTCAACAATGTGCTGATGACCTCCAAAATCTCCTCAAAAATGAGGCTCTATGGTTCTACATGTAACCTCAATATCACTAAGTTTTCATTTATCACAAGCAATTTAAACACAAGTCAAGTTATAGTATTACAGAATTTGAGGATTAGGAGCTTGGTAGAATCCTGTGAAAACTTAGTTAAAAATGAGATCCCTAAGCCCCAAGTGAAGACCCATCCTGCAACTATATACCGCTTAAAAAAAAAAAAAAAATTGTTACTGGCCTCCCCTTTACCCACTAGCAGCTTCTAAAGGCCCGTCATCAGGAAGAGAATAGCATACTGTGTTTGCACACACCTATACCCTTTGGTGGCTGTCATGAAACCAGCAGCCAGTCCACCATATTCAGAGGTGAATATTTATTTAAGTCATATATAAATTTTACATGATATTCATGGTGCTATAAACTTAGGCACATTTTTTTTTTTAAACTCAAGGTACATTCAAAAATTACTCCCTCCCCCTCCCCACTTCACTTCCCTCAAGAGAGAATATCTAATATTTGTAAAACAAGGGCCAGAGAGGCCCTGGCACATTGATTTTAGGACAGGGCTTCTGCCTTCAACCAAGAAAGGTCAACAAGCTTAAACAAAGGAGCATGCATTTTTTTCAGCCTTTTAATTCCATCAATCGATAGAATTAATTAAATGCCTCTGCCTGGATGTTTTTTAATAGGTGTAAGGTTTTGTTTATCCTACCTAGTTCAAGTCAGGAAACAAGTGTTGGTACCTATATTCCTACTGGCCTTTTAAAAATCCCTCTGGGATGATTTAAAGCTATGTCACCCAGCAAAGAACTCACCTAAGCACATCTCTGACAAATGGGTCACTTCCCACTAAGTACATACAGTTAAACATCACACTTTTCTGTTGGGGTGCCCTTAAAGGGACAAACATTCTGGATTTAATAATTCATTGATTCACATAAGGAACAGACTGAGCCCAAAGTGACTTGGGCAGAAACAAATTTCCCAAAATGACTCAGTTGATTCATTGACTATACCAGGCATGATCCAGACATATAAGTTCGTGTCATTCACAACATTCACAACACATATCAAGACAAGATTAAGATCTACATTGTAAAATCATTATAACTTCTTGCATTCAAAATGAGAAAAAAAAAAAAACGAGTGTTTGAAATTGATTCATCATAGCCACTCTGTATGATACACTAACGTGGAAGAAAATAAAATGATTCATATATACAATTATCTTAGTAAAATTTTCTATTTCTTGCTAATAATATTTTAATTCAGAAAATGCATTAATTTTATTCAAATATATTTTTCTAAAATATAAATATTTAAATTAAGTTTTTATAAATGCAGAGAATGTAGTTTCTGTTGATCCCCACCCAGATATTAATCAGTCCAAAACTTAACTGATGGGAAGAAATAATATTTGTAATTATGATCATTTTAATTTGTCTATAAATATATAATAGGATCTTTGCAACTTAATTATGAGTAATTAACTCATACTTCATGTACTACTGAGCACCTTAGATTACATATTGTTGAATTAAACTATTGGCATTAATATATGTATTTTAATATGTTATTTACAATCACAAGTATAATTCTCTTGTATAACAACATTCCAGTGATTTTGAAAATATATAATGAAAGAGTGCAGTATAATTTACAAATGCATCAAAGCTTTCATTACAATAGTCAGCCTGGGACTTCACTCTTCGGTATTTTCAAATAGGAAACAAAAAACAAACAAACAAAAAATCAATGTCCTTAAACTGTGTTTTTCAAAGCTGTAGGTTTTTGTTTTGTTTTGTTTTTTAAACACTAGCTTTACAAGATGCTCTGTTAGAAAGGAGTTCTGCAGGTAAATGTAGGGAATGGCACATGGATCCCCCCCCCTCCCCGAAGAATCACAATGTACATGAAAGTCTTCAAGGAGGCCTGCAATTGTAAAATGTGTTTAACTTTCCTTAACTTGGTATTTAACAAACATTTTTGATTACCCACCTCTTATTTCCATCCCCACAGAACACCACTCAATGCCACTTGGGACTAGTGTTACCTGATACGTGCTTTGGGAAAAGCTGATCTAAAATAAAGCTTTGCAACTCAATAACACTTGTGTCTGAGCAAAATCACATTCCTTTAACAGCTTCCGCTTTTTAAAGCTCTTTGCATAGGTATTTGCCAAAATGCAATTCTGAAAGAAAAAAACAACAACACACAAATCTAACCCAGAATATTTGTCTATGTAAACTATATGGGAAAGAAGGGTTACAAATGCTTATAGAAATTCTAGAGCTAATTTTCAAGGTTTGTTGAAAGGGACTCCTAAATCAAATATTAGGTGTCTTTTTAATGAATTTGTTTTGAAACATAAACGCATTAAATCAGTAGTAAGCTATGTGTTGTCTGAAAATATTCTTGTAGAAAAATATCAGGTCATTATATTCTTTCCCTGGAATTCCAAAAGACTGCTGATGCTGTCAACAGATTTGATTATAACACAGGGTCTATATCTTAAACCCACTATCATCCACAATTCTATGACGCTGCTCTATTACCGGTTTGAAAATGCATGCATACAAGCACAAGAAGAAACAAGGGTCGATAAATCGCTCAGTGCTTCCACTGAAATCCACAAAATGGGGATAAAATAGTGAAACTGACAAGAGGAGTCTGGGACCGTTTACTGCAGGACTCTCGGGATGTAAAGCTAGTTGGTTACATATATCAAATAACAATCTTTTAAAAAAATATCCATAATTTGCTTCCTATAAATAAAGCTATCAGTCTTGGCTCTCCCATAGCAGACCTTGGTGTGAGTACAGCCCAGAATGAAGCCTCCTTCATGCACACCACTCTTCAGCAAAGCTTTGCAATTTTAAGCAGTCTACTTTGGCTCAGATTCCACCAGCTTAGAGCTCAGATCAGTATCTGAGGCTTTATTGAATTCCTGCTCAGCATGTGCTAATGAGAATACTTCAGGATCTTTCTACATCACTGAAAGATAATTCATTAAGAAAAGGGAACAGCTGCTTCGTACTTAAATAAAAGGTGGGTTTCCATTTAAAGTACTTTTCTCTCCGTACCAGGGAAAGTCAACTCAGAAGTAGGAAATAAATCACAATAAACGAGGGGTCCTTAAGGGGAGGAGAGAAGAGAAAGTGTTCATTTCTCATCTTGCTCTTCAGCCCTCACTTACCCGGACGAACCAGTTCCCTAGAAACTGGTATGATTAAGATCTGCACCTCCTGTTCTACTATTCACATCCTTGATTGTCAAAAGCTATACTGTGCATTTCCAATTGCCCTCTCCTGTTTACCCATTTAGTTTTATTCTGACGTCCCGGTGGTGAAACTGACAAGAGGCGTCTGGGACAGTTACGCAGGACTCTCGAGATGTCAAGTTGGCTGTGGCACGCGACATCTGATGGCGCACTTGCTGGTGGCCTCGCAGCCCTCCTGTCAAAGGCGAGTTGCCCGTGTTCAGGCCACCAAGCCCAGTCTTGTAATTTTAGCTGACAGGAAGGAATGAATGATGAAAACAATCGGCTTAGGGCAGGAATGAAGGTCCAGTGGCTGAAATTTGAAAAGAAGAGAGCATGAGGGACTTGGGAAATTAATGCTGGGTATGCACTTCCTGCTTTTAAGAGTTAACTGGGGCAAATAACGTTTTTAAATCCTTGCCCTTTAAGGAGATTAAAAAATAACTCTTTGAACGTATTCCTTACATCTCATGTATCTTTTTTTCCTGAAATTGGTTCTGTGAAATTTATATATACCAATAGCATAAATACTGATGTTGCCCTTCTTGACTATTTATTTATGGTATCACAATAATGATATTTGGTACAGTGTGAAGCAGGACTAAATTTCACATCTGAAGATTTGGTTTGAGTCCTGGCTCTAACCCTTTTATTTTTTTTTAAGATTTTATTATTTATTTTTAGAGAGAGGGAAAGGAAAGAGAGAAAGAGAGGGAGAGAAACATCGGTTTGCAAGAGAAACATCAGTAGGGGACCTGCCCCGCAACCCAGGCATATGCCCTGACTGGGAATCGAACTGGCGACCTCTTGGTTTGCAGGCCAGCACTCAACCCACCAAGCCACACCAGCCAGGGGCAACCCTTTTAAATGTAGAATCTTAGATGAGTCACTTAACAATTTTTCTGGGCGCTACCTAACTCACAGGGTAATTAGAGTATTAAATGAAATACTGTATGTGAAAATTCTTTATACATTCCAAGCACAGACCCCATGCTGCTAATCAACTGTGTCCTTACGGTCCTCTGTCCTGTCCTCCTGGATTGTTGGAGGCAAGTGCTTTACATGTTTGTTAAGGCCCCCTCTAAAGCCTCATCTTCCTCCTTGTGTTTCTACAGAGCTGACACGTGGTCAGAGCTAAGAGTCAGGTTGAATTTTTATCACCTGACCCAATTCAGGAGAACTGGGGAAGTTGTCCCCGATTCTCTTCTGATGATGACACCTCTGGGAAATAATAACCTGAACATGTACCTAGGAAAGTTAAGGTTTTACATATTATGGAACAGGTACTGTGCTAAATATATTCAATATGCTATCTTATTTAATTGTCACAAAAACCCTGTGAGGTAGATGTTGCTATTATCTCTGTCATTTCCATGGGAAACTAAGATCTGGTGTAGTTATAAAACTTTCTGAGATCAGAGATGTCACAGTACAGAGAAACCATGGACTCAAACCATAGTCTCTCGGATGCCTCAGTCAGAGCTCGACCACAATATCTTATTTCACCAACACACAATGCAACTTTTAGAAGTCACCTTAAAGATGACCTACTTCATTCTCTGTATTTTATGGATGGGGAGATTCAATCCAAAGAAATAAAAACTTGCCCAAGACAGCTGGTGATTAGTTCCAGAATTAGACAACATGGGTCTCTTGACCCTCAATTTACTGCATTTTCCACAGCTTTTCTCTGCTCCCTTCCCCTACACCGAAATGGCCTGCTGCCTGCTCCCTGGAGTTGCTTAACCAGATGCTTTGGGGGAGCTGTCTGTGAACTTGAGCTTATCAGCAAAAAATCAGTCCTTCCTAAGTCTTCCAAGTCAGCTCGTAATTACAGGCGAAAAGGCTGACATTTAGACATAAATGATTTTCCTCACAGGCAATAACAGCCTTGAATTTTCAAGTCAAGGATAAAGCAAGAGACTGGTTCTTGTTCTTTTCAACTTTTCTAGGAAAAAGTACACAGTTGGCTGATTGGCAGAATACCAGCCAAACTAGAAGCATTCTTAGTAAAATGGACTTTCAAATCACTTATTTATTTCCAAAGTGGTGCCTCAGGCTGAATTTACTGAGTGAAATATACAAATAAAAGGCAACAAAAAAGTCCTATAAAATGCAGCAGATCCATTTGAAAAGCTGGAAAAATAACTGGCTGAAAATATTCTCAGGAAGTAAGTTAGGTCAACTGTCAGCCAAAGGGTGTCAATCTATCGTGACTGCCTGTGGCTTCCGCAGGAAAAAATCTGGTATTGGATCGGGGCAGTCGTATGGCATGTTGTAGAACAGGGATGCTTGCACCTTTGGGAGTAAAGACCCCTTAGCTCTTGTAAATGTGGTCCTGGCCCTTTCTTTCAGCTAGCCCATAGGAGGTAACCCTAATGGTTTTCAGAGAATTACCAATGAAATAACTGTCATGAGATGCGAGTGGGGAAAGATAGGTTGTGGAAAGCCAGTGGTTGAATTGAAATCACTGGATCTTTAAAACTGAGATTTTCCTCTGTGTTTTATATATCCTCCCATCCCTGTTATCATGGGGAAGTAAAAAAAAAAATTGTTGACTAACTCAGTAATTAGGCAGAACCTAAACAGACTAGATCTTATAAAATTAAGGTTCTCTTTGACATTGTACAGTCCACAGTTTAAATGAGATGCTATGCCTTCCTGGGAAATGAAAGCACACTTCTCACCTGAACTTCAGTGAACTGGACTAACGTGCTTTTTACATTATGGTAGGTGGGAAAGATCCTGGGGAATCATGGATTTAAACGCAGGGGCTGTTTGCATTGATGTGAGAAGTATGTTACCTTCACTGGCAAATTTGCTAATTTTGTTGGACCTTTGACATTGTCTCCAACTTCTGGGCCTTTGCCTGGCCCTCTCCCCGCTGCCCTGTGGACCCTGCCCACGTCCAGCACCCCCCAGCTCTGTGCTCTCTGCTCTGATCAGGCCTCCCCGATGGCCGGGACTGCACGCATCACAACCCTGCATCCTGACACCGAGCACAATGCCAAGGATAGGTCAGATGCCTGATACTTTTTAAAAAATGAATGTGCAATTTGAAGCTGGTGGTACTCTATTTGAAAAGAATTTAATGCTGGCTTTGTAAAGGATTCTTTCCTTGGGTTCAAATATATATATGTAGTATTCTAGTGGAAAATCAGACTAATATAAGGAACTGTGGAAGAATTGATTCCATCACTGTTTTTCAAGGATCAGATAAGACATGGAGCTGCGAGTGCTTTGTTAATAGTCTGATGCTAAATAAATACAAGGCAGCACTATGTCTGCGAGCCATTAGAGGTGTGTTGCATAATGAAATACAGGAAATCACACTTTGTAAAGAAAAGTGCACTTACAATCTCTCCATCTTTGCCTCCAAAATCTAAATACAGCATCCTGATTCCATCATCTGAGGACATTTTCAACTTTTCATATGGAGCCTGTATGATTGTCTTGGGAAAGGCACCCTCCTGTGGTTCAGTGGTGACAGAAAATCCATTGTCATAATGTACGGTCAAACGGCACTCCTGATTCTTATAGGTGCAAGCTGGAGAGAGAGAGAGAGAGAGAGAGAGAGAGAGAGAGAGAGAGAGAGAGAGAGAGAGAGAGAGAGATGAACAAGGAAAGTCAATCCATTTTCCCAGGCACGTAAGCATCCTCTGTCCCAGGGGCCAGCCACAAGTTTCTAAAGTCAAAAATTAGTAAGTATTCATGAAAATATTTTTCCCTAGATTGATTTTTACCTGGTAATTTAACTTGTTCTGTGAACTAAAGGAAATAAACCGAAAGAAATTCCGTTTGCTGGGGTTTTTATCTGGCCTCTGGCCCTGGTCTGACCATCTGACAATACATAGGTAGAGAGATGCACTTGTCTCAAGCTGGGAAAAACTGACATCTGATTTAGAGTAAGCCACCTCTGAGTCCTCAGCATCATCACCACACACACACACACACACACACACACACACACACACACACACACGATCAGTCGGTAAGGTGCCTACCACCTGGTGAGAAAGCAAGCGTTCCCCCCATTACGTCACCAAAGTTAACAAATGTGACACACCTAAGAAGTCAGGCATGAGTCCTTCAAAAATAACCTCATTTTTAGTTTTCAGAAAGCTGAACAAAGCTCAGTTACAAATAGAAAGGAGTGCTTTTTAAATTCTCCTGATGGCCCAATGACTACGAGTCCTGGGAAAGCTGCTGTAGCAGATGGACGTCTGATGTGGCACCGCCCAGGAAGAGGGCCACTTCTTCCCTCTGTCCAGTGTGGCGTCCGGAACCTCAGGTGCTGTCCACGTGGTACCTTCTGATCCAAAGGGACAAAACGGAAAACTTTCAATCAGGTGAGGTGCCGGTTCTCGCATGTGCTCATCGCGTCTAGAGAAAGAGACTAGCACTTTGAGTATCTGAGCTGGATGAAAGGACGGCCACCAGAATCCGAGTTCCCATTTAGGAAGATACGAATATTTTAAAACCCTTGACCAAAGAGTTCCGAAAACCATTAACAAGTACCAATTGGATTTATTATTATTGTTCCTTATTTATTTATTTTTGCCTCACAAAACACCATGTTTAGCAGACCCTGGCAAGCAAATCAACTCAGGCCTCCATAAATAGGTGTAAGTTCTTTAGGAACAGACACAGGATGTTTTATTTGCTGGGGACAGGATTTGGGAAGAGTAGAGTAAGGGTATTGTTGATCACTCTACCATCATTAGCTCAGCTCAGCATTAGAAACCAAACTGAACTTCACTTTCCCACACACTTCTATAGAAGGACCTTAGCTCAATATTACAGGTGAAAAAAGCAAAGATTAGAGAAGGGAACATGTCACAGTTCAGGTGGTTTAGATTTCAGAATTCAAGTTCTTTCCACTCTGAGGATATGGAGGCAGGTGGAAAGGGACTTTGGCTTCTCTGAGTAATAACAACAGTGGGGTGGTGCAGGCCTTTGGAATTAGCAGAAGAAATAGGGTCTGTATGTGCTCAAAGAATGAGGTGGCATCTAACTGAAGTTCTAACTAAAACATAGACCCCTTTATTTATTGCAGGCAGCTTTCAACTTGTAACCAAGGGCTGATGTTTTCCAAAAGTACATGCACTCATAGGTCTGTGAGTCCTTCTGGACAGAGCCCCTCAATAAGTCTTGTTATCCTTTCAAAAGGGCCCTAGACCTCTGCCTCCTGCCTTGTCCACGGTTGACCAAGGACAGTGGCATAAACATAGTTATGGCTTCTCATCTTGGATCCTCGTTTTTGATGATTTTTGCTTCTATAACCTGCAGAATATGTGGGTGAATGGGCTCTAACTTAGGGTTTCTTTTCTTTCTTTTTTTTTTCTTTTTCTGTGTTTGAACTTGAAAGCTATGCCATCAGATATTCTGAATTAACTGGTTGTGATTATTTTTAATTCTAGTTAACTTCAAATGGTATTCATGGCTTTTAAATAATGGAATTGGTTATCCGAAGAGGTTCTCAACCTACACAGGAAAAACTGAACATATTATCAAGTTAATTGAAGCTCTGATTATAGCCTAAGCCCCTTTCCCCAGCTCAGCAGGCATGTATCAATTTGTAACTGGGTGGCACCTTTGGTCATTTCCATAATTTCTTTTCTCCCAGCACCCAGCTCACTCAGTCCACACAATTCTTTGTTATTCTCCTTTGGCTGGTCTTATCAATAGCCTCGTTGTTTTTCTGTTGAAATAGTGTTCAGTTTATTGAGAGAGAAGAATTTTACAAAATTTGTGTAATGTAAACTAAACCAAGTCTCTTTGGCAATCTTTATTCGTTCCTAAGGACTTTCCTGAAGTTGTTTCAAGGAATCTGAACTCCTCTGACATTACACATAAAACTTCATTCAATTTAGTTTTCAGCTGGTGTGGGCCTTTTCCAACTCTCAAACTCAAAAACTCCAGTTTTTCCTGCTGTACAGAATAGGCACATATAATGCAAGAGTCAATGACACCCCAAAAAGGTTTTCAATAATGTTGAAGAATATTTTGGGGCACTCATTCAGTTCAGGATAATTTCAGAAAGATCGATTACCTTGGAGATGCAGCAAAAATTCTACAAAATAACTGGGTTTTCCTATTTGCTTAGGTAGAGGAAATGTGGAGAAACCCTTCTACACATTGAAATGTGTCCCATCTTTCAGAACACTCCTGCGTGACAGAGGAAGCTGCATCCCTGCGCAGTGCAGCTCACAGAGAGATGTGGGTAGACCAGCTGCTTCAGCTCCACCTGATATGTTCCTAGATACAAATGCTGAACTGTTGAATCAGGTTCTCTGCAGGTAGGAGTCAGCAATCTGAGGCTTTTGAGAGTGAAACCTAACTTTTTGTTGTTGTTGTTATTGTTGCTTTCGGCTCAACTGAAGTTCAGAAACATTGTACCTATGATGTCCCCTGGGAAATCCTTCCTAGAGCAGAGCCGTAGCACAGGGTTTTATACCACTATGGAAAGGCTGTAGATTTGCATTGTCAATATGGCAGCCATTGGACGCAAGTGGTGTTTGAGTACGTGAAATGTGGCAGGTGCGACTGAGGAATTTATTTAATTTTAGCTGACTTAAATTTAAATAGCCACATATGACCAGAGGCTAGCATGTTGTACAGAAGAGGTATGGAGAAATAGTTGCAAGAAAAATCACTAATAATATGTAGTGAGCACTTACTATGTGCCAAATACTAGGTGCTTTACATGAACTATTTCTCTCAATTCTTGATGACACCCTATGAGGTGGCTACTATTATTTTCTCCTTCTTATAGATGAAAAAGCTAAGAGACTTCAGTAAGAGACTGAGAAAGAAATAGAGCTGGAATTTGAATCCAGGTCTATCTGTTTTTAAAGCCCACACTTGTCATTATTACCTTGTTGTGTTTCTTCAAAGACAGAGAAAAATGAAAGAAGTGGCCAGAAAACACAATAGGACAGGGTGAACTGAGAATGTTAGAAGAAGCAACCCTAAGGCACTCAAAGTAGAGTTTATTGGAAAACTGTTGTTGAGGATACTGCGTACTACGTCACATAATGCCCTCTTTATGAGTGACCACAAGAGACCTGGAAGAAGTTGGTCTTAGATCTCAGAACCAAAAACAATTGGTCTTAGAGCTCAGAATCAGATACAACAGCATATAGACACTGTTAACTGTACATTGTGCTGGCTGGTAAAATATACTGGGTTAAATAAATATGGAGTCCACCTTAGCAAATGTACCAGATTTTACCGCCTATATTTTGTATATTTATATCTATCTATCTATCTATTTATCACCTATCTATCATCTATCTATCTCAATCATCTATGTAACATCTATCTACCTACTTATCTACCTACCTACCTGTATGATTTGGAGGATGCCATGAAAATTATCACAGCAGTCTGAACAGAACTCTTGCTTTTAGAACACTGGCAAAACAGCAAGAAGTTCCACGTCTCTGTAGACAATGTAGTGAATGAATGATGGACTTTGGAGAGACACAGTGGAGAGTTAAAAGCCAGTTCTGTTGTTTATTAGTTGTGTGATCTTGGGCAACTTACTTAAGAATTTGCTTCTCAACTTGTAAAATTACATTGACAAAGGAATCGTGAGGATTATTAGATAAGATGAGGCAATGTATTGTGATGCACACGCGCACACACACACACACACACACACACACACACCCTTGGATGGTGCTGCAACACAAAACAGTACTTACACTGATATTTCTATTCTAAATTATTTCATTTTTAAAACATTGATCTTGTCTCAATTAGTTGATTTCAGGGCCCTAAAATGGTTGTTTCTCATAGTATAAGAAACACCAAGAGACATTATATAAAATGCTTGGCATATGGCAAGGACTCTTCCCAAACATAAACCCTTTGCTCTGCTTACCCCCGCCTAGATCCCTTTGATTCTGGCTCTTTTTCAGAGCCTGGTTGTCCAGTTTTCTACTCAGTTCTGTGAGCTTCCTAATATATTGAAATGATTTTATTCTGTGATAAAGTATTACTCAGAATCAATTTCTGTTGTTTATGCTTCTACTAATCTACTTGGGATTACAGGCAGGAAAGTCACATCTGACTTGCCAAATCACTACGTTTTCTCTTCTTGTTGAAGATTTTATTTTATTTTTTTAGAGCAAGGGAAGGGAGGGAGAAAGAGAGGAAGAGAAACATCAATGTGTGAGAGAAACCTTGATTGGTTGCCTCGGACATGCATCCCAACCAGGGACCTGGCCTGCAACCCAGGTGTGTGCCCTGATCAGGAATCGAGCCAGCGACCTTTTGCTTTGCTGGATGATGCTCAGCCCACTAAGCCACCCTGATCAGGGCTTGGTAAGTTTTCTCGAATGAAGATAGGATTAGGCTTTTCACAATCTAACCCTTAGGCTCCAAGTTAGTAGGGCATAAGGTGTGCCTTAACTTAGAAAAATTTAAGTTTACCTCCTGAATTTTAAGTGTCTCTAATGGCCAGTAATGGGAACTACTTTGAGGCAAGGGTGAAGTAGAGGGTGCACCTGTAAGTGTGACATCAGGAGCCCATGGCCGGCAGTGCTCACCTGTGGTGACTTCGGCAATGAGTTCTGCTGAGTTGTGGCAACCCTGTACTATGCTCCTTGTCCAGTGGGAGAGGTCCCTGCTGACTTCAGCCCTGAAGAGATGGGTCTCAATCCCCTGTCTGGTGCCCGTTCGTGTTGCAAAGGACAGATCCACACCAGCCTGGGGCGATCCTTTCCCTGGCCCCGAGTGGACCAGCCTGTTGAGAGAGAGAACAAATGTTGGCAACCATGTGGAGAAAAGGGAACCCTCGTACACTATTGGTGGGATTGTAAACTGGTACGGCCATTATGGATGAATGACAGAATATGGGGGTTCCTCAAAAAATTAAAATTAGATCTGCGGTATGATTCAGCAATTCTACTTCTGGGTATCTATCCAGGAAGTAAAATCAATATCTCAAAGAAATATCTGCACTCCCATGTTCATTATTCACAATAGCCAAGCTATAGAAACAACCTAAGTGCCTGTTGATGGATAAATAGATTTAAAAAATGTATGCATATATAACTGGAATATTATTCAGCCTTTAAAAATAAGGAAACCCTGCCATTTGCAGCAACATGGATAAACCTGGAGGGCATTATGCTAAGTGAAATAAGC
Organism: Furipterus horrens; assembly: GCF_987537825.1. Classification (NCBI taxonomy): domain Eukaryota; kingdom Metazoa; phylum Chordata; class Mammalia; order Chiroptera; family Furipteridae; genus Furipterus; species Furipterus horrens. Next base: position 12,583,387 of record NW_028327177.1, on the reverse strand, counting down.
CAGACAGAGAAAGATAAATACTGTATGATCTCACTTACATGAGGAACCTAAAAATAAAAAAAAAGTCAAACTCATAGAAATAAAGAATAGAATGACGGTTGCCAGGGGCTGGGGGCTGGGACAAATAAGAATATAATGGTCAAAGAGCACTAACTTTTAGTTATAAAATGAGTAAGGATCTAATGCATAGCCGGGTGACTACAGTTAATATCACTGTATTGTACAGTTGAAATATGCTAAGAGAGGAGATCTTAAGCATTCTCACCAAAATACTACTACTACTACTACTACTACTACTACTACTACTACTACTACTACTACTATGAGGTAATAAATGTGTTCAATGACTTAATTATGGTAATCACATCACATGTATATCAAATTGTCAAGTCATTGTACACTTCTAATGTATATTGTTATAATATTATCTGTCCATTATATATCAATATAAAAAAGGAGGAGTTTCCTGAATCTCATTTAGAGGAGATTCTAGGACAGTGCGAGGGGAAATGTCTGCTCACCTGGGCCCACACACAGGAATTTACCATGTACACACTGAGTACCATTCATCAGGAGGGAGAGGGCATTCGGTGGTGTGTGAACAAGAGTGTTGAGAAGCTTCTGGAGGCGTCAAAGTTGAGGTGAGGGTAAAGAAAACAGAGGGCATTCTCCAAAGCCCAGTATAGATTTTAAAAGGATCAAGGTCAGGGAAAAATTCATTAAGAAGGGTATATATAAAAATCACAAATTTATGTTATGTTTTCTTAATTGCTCAAGAGTGTTTTCATACTCAAAGGCATTTACATTTTATTTGCTTCAAGAAATCTGTCTCGTTTCCCCCTTTTTAACATCTTAAAATTGTATCAATTTGACACATCTGGCAGACTTCATGGTAAGCTGAAAAGAGACATAAGTTTGGGAAGCATAAAAACGCACATTGGAACCCATTCTTCCATTTGTTAAATGTTCCAGGAATCACTACCTCATAAGGTACCGTGGAGAGGAAATGAAATCATTTATGTACTGATATAGCACAGAAACAGAGCAATATTCAGTTAGCATTATTTCCATCCCTTGCCCCTATTCTCAGTTTTCTTATTTTAAAAGCATAATTCCTGCCTCATATTATTAGAATTAGACAATAGCCCTAGCTGGTGTGGCTCAGTAGATAGGGTGCTGGCCTGTGAACCAAAGAGTCAGCAGTTCGACTGCCAGTCAGGGCACATGCCTGGGTTGCAGGCCAGGACCCCAGTTAGGGGTACGTGAGAAGCTACCACACATTGATGTTTCTTTCTCTCTCTCCCTCCCTCCCTTCTTCTCTAAGTATAAATGAATAAAATCTTAAAAAAAAAAGAATTAGACAATAAAATACATAAAGCATTTAATCCAATACTTAATGCATCATCGGAAGCATTCCATAAAAACGAATTCCCTGATGCCTAACATGCTCACTTTCTAGACCCTAAATTTCCACCAGGGGACATTGACTCTGTCACAGTCCAGGGCCAGCACAAATGTAACAGAGAGGCACAAGCGGAGCAAGAAAAAGATGGACCGCCCTCATTTATTTTCCTCCAGAGAGACTGCAGAATTGAAGCCAATATTCACCGGAAAATGCAATTTGTTAGAAAACTGGCACTTGGTAGGTCTGTGCATAAGGAGTGAAATCACGAACACAGTGAAACAAGGTATGAGAGCCCCGTCGCTAGCTGGCCGACGGCATGCGTAAGGAGTGCTCGGTGGGAAGAGCGGCGTGCTGCGGGAGGTAATGAGAAAAGGGCCTTTGGAGGGAGGGCTGCCGGTGTACTTTGTATTCATCTCATCACCGGAACCTCACTGATGGAAAAGAAAAGGAAAAAGGAACAAATTCATTTTTTCAACTGTCGAAGTGTGAATTACCTAATATTTATATTAAGGCACAACAAGCTCAAGCTGATTAGCTATCCAGAGAATAGCAGACATGCTGAATTATGTGTTCTTTTGAATCTGCCAACACCAGCTATTGAAACGTACAATACTATGTATATGTAAACTGTGAGATAAAGCAAATTATTTTTTTTTCTGCTCCCTTCTGTGCATACTGGTAACAAAAGGATCCTTTTCTCAAATTAAAGTCAAGTGAACTATATCAGACTAGCCACAGGATACATATGAGTACACACCTTCTGGTGGAGTCTTTTATAGACATTAAAAATTATCTTATATATACATATAGAAAAGCTCTACACATGCAATTCAAGTATGTAAAAGAAAAGCTTGGAAACAATTCTATTAAGATGTCAAAAAATTTTATGGGTGATTTTGTTTCTTCCCGTGCTTTTTTTATTGCTCAATAAGTCTTCTATAAACAATTTAAAGATTAGCTTTAAAAAGCTATATGACTGAGACAGACCCAAGTCTTTCGCTTTTATTTTTTAGAATGGGGACTTCCATTGCGTAGAATATATGCATTCTGACTCAGTGTGGCAGTCCCATTTTGTTTGCTGCTTGTTTGATAGATAGTGGCATTTCAGTGTTGGAACACTAGATGAGCTTATCTCTGTTCTTTTTGGCATTTGTTTGTCTCTGAGTTATTCTAAATTGTTCATGTCTAGCTCCTAATACCTAATGCCTCCTGGCTGTGGAATAGCCTTTGTCAAAATGAAGTTAACTGATCCACGTGGAATGAAACCTACATCTGTGACCTCATTAATCCCTTACATGGCCCTGTTGGCCTCCAGCAAATGAAATGGGAGAAATGCCAGTTGAAGTTACAAGATGCTTTTGGATTCAGGGCTACACTCAGAGGTTTTAGAGGAGCTTCCTTCTCTGTTCAAGTCTCTTCTCTCCCCCTTCCAGCTGACCACCGAAACTCAGTCACTAAATCATTCATTCATTCAACTGATCAAACGTTCACTACTCACCAGCTGGTATATCCCACTAATATGTATACGGCCCTGTTACGGATTGAATGATGTCCCCCTAAAATTCACATATTGAAGCCGTAACCCCCAACATGACCGTATTTGGAAAAGGGCTTGTAAGAAGCTAATGAAGGTTACGTGTGGTCCTAAGGGTACAGCCTTAACCAATATGACTAATGTCCTTAAATAAAAAAGGAAAGGATTCCAGGGAAATCTCCCTACACCCACACAGAGGAAAGGCCATGTGAAGGCAGAGCAAGAAGACAGTTGTCTATAAGCCAGGAAGAAAACTCTAATTAGAAACTCACCCTGACACACCTTGATCTTGGACTTTTAGCCTTGCGACCTGAGAAAATAAATTTCTGTTGTGTAAGCCACCTGGTTTGTGGCATTTTGTTATGTCAGTCTGAGAAGACCAGTAAAAGCACTTACTCTACGCAGATTCAAGACTAGGGGTAGTGTGAGAACAAACATGGCCCAAGTCCTAAGGAGGTACAATTCAAGAGAAGAAATACTCTCTGCCTTCCTAATTTCCATAGTCTCTTCATTTCAGGTTCAGCCCAAGTTCTTGGGAGACTCATTCCTAGAATATGGAGCAGAGTCAGAATCAGCCTCTCATGATTTTTAGAATGAGGACTTCCATTGCATAGAATATATGCATTCTGACTCAGGGTGGCATTCTCATTTTGTGTGCTGTTTGTTTGATAGATAGTGGCATTTCAGGATGAGCCAGAATTGGGTGGATGTGTGGAGAAGTATTCCTCCTCACTGGGGCAACCTGAGTATTATGAAGATCTTCCTCCAGAAGGTGAGTCTACAAAGCACTTCTATCACAAGATTGGAAAGCAGTGGACTCTGGGATAATGACAAAGAAGGCCCTGCAGTTATCAACATATTTATTTTTTTATTCCTAGAAAGATGTTAGAAATAAATTTCCTTTGTTCATTATATCATCCCAACTAATTGCTTTTGATTGTCCACAGCAATAATATGGGGATGTTACATAGAAATGTAGACATTCACCACTGTGCCTTCTTGAGGAGACTGAACAGAGCGTTGGATGTTCTATAAATCATGGAGCTGCAAAGACGACACAAGGTCACTGGATAAGGTAAGATCGAGATCCTTTCTCTTACCCCTTCTTGTTACATTGGTGAGAAGCGTGGCAGCTACTAAGAACAGAGGGAGGAAAAAAAATAGTGGAATACTGATGTTTATCAATGCTCTGTGAAACCTTTCTCTTGAGATGAATTTGTATTGACATAGTTCCAGCTCCAAGACAATGGAATAAATTGGATACACAGTCTGGGATACTGTATTTTCTAATAGTCTGCTCTCTGATTATCTCCACTCAGAGGCCTCCCAGGCACCTCACACTCAACATAAGCTAAAGCTGTACTGCATATGGTTCTTAAGATCTTAACAATCCAATATCTGGGTTCTAAGTTGAGTAACACCAGGACCCACAGGGCCATGTCAACTGCAAAGGACAGGAGGTTTCCACTGGGTATTGTAAAGAACTCTCATAAACAGGTGCAACCACTATGGGAAACAATATGGCAGTTCCTCAGAAAATTAAGAATAGAGTTACCATATGATCCAGCAACACATCTTCTGGGTATCTACCCAATAAACCTGAAAAACATTTTTTCATAAAGATACATGTACCCCTGTGTTCACTGCAGCATGATTCACAGTGGCCAAGACATGGAGACAACCAAAGTGTCCTTCAATAGAAGACTGTGTTAAGAGGATGCAGCACATACACAAAGGAATACTGCTCAGCCATAAGAAAAGATGAAGTACGGCCATTTGCGACAACATGGATGGACCTTGGGAATATCATGGTAAGTGACATGGGTCAGTCAGAAAAAGCTAAGAACCATATGATTTCACGCATGTGGAATATAAAACTGAAACTCACAGAGGCAGACAGGCAATAGCATGGTGGTTACCAGAGGGGAGGTGGTAAGTGGTAGTAAAGCTCCCTTAATGGGGGCCAAACATATGGTGACAGGTGATTTGACTTGGGTAGTGAGCATACAGTGCCATATACATCTGTATCATAGAAATGTGAACTTGAAACCTATGTGACCCTATGGACCAATGTCACTCCAATAAATTTAATTAAAAAGCTCTATTGAAAAGAAAGGGTTATTTAGATGGGAGATTGAAGATCCAAATGGGGAAAGATTTCTTAACAATGGCAAGACACCGTGAGCTGCTACCTTCAGATGTTTTTGGTACAAGCAGATAAGGAAGAGGCAGCTCTGCATCTTCAGGCTAACGGGGACGGGGACGGCTAGCTGAAAGGACACACCACTTGTAATTTCTGACTTGGCTGCTTTGCGAAAAGAACGGTTTTGAGATTCGAGCCTGAGTGAGGCGCAGGGGAAGTTCAGGAAGGAGGCGGTGAGGAGATGTCGGGGATGACAAACTTGCTGTTAGCAGCACAGCCATCTGCTGGAGCTCAAGACCAAGCACAGCGTGATCTCCTCAGGGCAGGCTCCCTTCCATTGGACTCCTATGCTTCGTTATCCGTCCATTTAATTCACTCTTGTAAGATCACCCCCTCCTCTCCCTCACTTGACCTTGATGTCCTCTGGGGTGGGAGCCTTGTCCCTTCTCTCATTGATTCCGTGGTGTCTGGCACCCTCCCTGACACATGCTGGGTGTTCAATTTATGCAATTCATGCTGGTGACTGATATATGAATGCAAGTTTTTCAAAGCAGTTCTAAAATATGAGTTCAAGTTTGCACAGGGAAGTACACACACAGACACACAAGTGACCTATTTTGAAATGCTTTGACATGTGGGGTCAATGAAAGGCCTCCTAATGGACTCTGCATTTGCACCACATTTAGGAACACATTACTGTAGCCAGATTCTGGACACTAAGTACCAAGTACATGTCAGCAGGACATTAAGATGTTAAAAGTCATTATTTGGACATTTGGAAAGGTAGAGCTGAGGACAGGCTCTGTCTGCCTGACGTTTTCCCATTTTGCCAGGAGGAGCCTCTTTATTTATATTCCTCCCAAGATTCTCCCCAAAGATCTTTCCTGGTCTGCAGTCTCAGGAGGGGACTCTGAAATAGCTGGTTTTTATCTTTCAATTATTTTACATTTTAAGTTATTTGTGTATCCTTAAAATTATGACCGTCTGTCTCTTATCTGCCTCCCGAGAGATGATAACTTTCTTGCCCAGCCAGAAAAAAATACTGGCACCCTTGGACAGTCTTTCAAGCTACAATTCACACCCAATTTCTAAGCTTTATCTGTAACTGCTTGAGAAGCCCAAGGACATGCTTCATTCCCTGGTTACAAAATTCAGATACACATTCCCATGGTTAAAGCCATGGTTGGAAGCAAAGCCACAAACCCCAGTGTGATTTTACATTTCCTTTTAGCTAGGAGTGTGCATAAGTGAACAAATGAATAGGACCACACGATATTAGAAAGTGGATTCTGGTACAGAATACTTAGAAATAGCCATTATTACCATTAGTGCAATCATGGCAGGATTTTTATTTGAATATTTCCTACTGTGTGCCTGGCACCTAGAACAATTCCAGGTACATGGCAGGTGCTCAGTATATATTTGTTAAATGAATGGCTAAGTAAATAGCTAGACTACAACAGGGGCTATTTTCCAAGGATTCTCTCCCACCGTTAGTCCCTCAACCACATGAAAAAAGTGGCTCATGCTAAATCCAAAGAATTTGGGTTTACATCACTAAATGCTAATTTCCAGATTAATTCAGTTTTGAAAAAAAAAAGTGATTTTTAAAGAGAACTTGGGTGACATGTTCTAGAAGATTAGCCTAACATCCATTTCCTGTTCCTTCTTTCAATCTGTTTCTTCGTTCCATTTTTTTTTTTTTTTTTTTTGCAACTAGTGTTTTTTGTAGTGAGTTGGTTATTTAGGGGGTGAGAGTCCTTTTTTTTGGTCTGAGAATAGAAGGTGATCATTTTATCAAAAGAGTGAAAGTATTAAGGTTTCACATTCATGGCCAGCATGGATACAGTGTACATTTAAAGAATTATATATAAATGAAATGGATCTCTAACCCAGATACAAAGAAAGGGTGAAATGTCTTAACACTACTTCATCTGTACAGTGGCGGATTCTGTGAGGCTCAGCATGGCTGTGTGATAAGCACACTTTTGGGTCAAATTCTTTATCCAAGACTTGAGGAAATGTGGCAGTAGAAATACTCATACTGCTTCTGGGTCTTCAGATATGCCCCTTTGTCTGACTGGTTTTGATGAAAACAAAAACTAAAAGACCTGTCTCACCAGGTATGCTGATGCACTAATTTAACTCTGGATAGTCGTTAGAGAATGTTGCCTAAAACGTTCCACATGAAAACATTAATATCCTTAATTAAAATAAAAATGATCGCAACATGCAGATTTAGCCAAATCAGTAAAATTACATATCAGGTCACTGGGTTGCTAAGCAATATTACTGTACATCCTTGTTTTACTTAGTTGCTGTAATTAGCACTTCCCAGCAGATGCCACAATGCAAGCCACAAAAGAGAGGAAAAACAACTGGTCTGGTACTGTCTGGTATTCTCTTGCCCACTGCCCACCCCTCATAGAGCCCAATAGTCAACAGACTCCAGGCAAGAAGTGATGGGCATGTAGGATCACTACAGGTAAGCATCCGACTGTCTGGAAGGAGGGGCTGCCCAGGTACCCACCATCCTCAACCAAGAAGAGTTGAACAATTGCCTCATTTCTATCTTCTAAATTTCTTTCATTTGCATATGGCGGTGAAAGGGTTAGGCAAGCTCCCATCTCTGGGGAGGTTTTTATTTTTGAGGGATATTGACTATAAGAAAGACCAACTTAATGTGGGAGAATGAGCCGCAAAAGAGATGGAGGCCAATTTTTGATTCTTTGGTGATATTATCGAGGTGGATTTTCAGACAGCTGATTGACCTCTATACATTCTCCATGGTATCATGACAGTTCATGGCCAGCTGCCAGCAGTTAATGTGGAGGGAGGAAAGTACATGTGGGCTAGGTGAAAATGGGATCAATACCCTGTCGTTTGCATTGACTCTTTGAAAGTAGTATAATGAGCTCTACTTTACAAACAAGAAATCCATGGTTCTGGGTAGTTAAGTAGCTGGCTGGGGTCACATAGCGAGTGTTCAGAATTTGAACCCAGGTCCACATGACTACAGAGTCTATGTCTTTTTATCATAGCAGGAAAGTGAGCCACATTCCAGCTTGTCAACTACAGGTAGGAAGAAAAGTGAGGTCAAACAGTATAATGAAGACTTCATGTCAGCTGTGGATTTAAACCATCCAAGCACTTTCCTCTTCCAAGGCAAACAAGACTCACAGTCTGATAGATATTTTCACATCACAATAGTCTAACGTCTTGAGAAAGCTTCCTTTTAAGTTAATAGTCTTTATTAGTTAGCAGACTCAGAGCTCTGATTTTTATTTTTATTTATTTTTAATTATTTTTTTATTGTTTGTGCTACTGGTTGTCTCAATTTCCCCCCTTTGCCACCCTCCACCTCGCCCTCTCCCTACTTCCCATAGTCATTCCCCACACCATTATCTATGTCCACGGGTTCTTCATATATGCTCTTTGACTAATCCCTTTACCTTCTTTCAAACAGTCCCCACTTCTCCCCTTCCATCTTACAACTATCAGTCTGTTCCATGATTCTGTGCCTCTGATTTTATTTTGCTCATTAGATGATTTTGTTCATTAGTTGATTTTGTTCATTAGATTCCTCTTATAAGTGAGACCATATGGTATTTGTCTTTTACCAACTGGCTTATTTCACTTAGCTTAATAGTCTCCAGTTCCTTCCATGCTGTCGCAAATGGCAGGAGTTCCTTCTTTCTCTCTGCTGCATAGTATTCCATTGTGTAAATGTACCACAGTTTTTTAATTCACTCATCTACAGACGGGCACTTAGGCTGTTTCTAGACGTGAGGAATTTTCTGGTTATCTTTTTATGTGTTCCCTTAGCCCATCTATGCCTTAATTAGTCAACATAGATCACAATGTGTTATAGAATATGGATTATTACAAAACCTTCAAGAATGTCTTTGTGTAACATAATGACAATTAAAATTAGTCCTATTTTACTGGGAACCTGAAACCATGAGTGAATAACCTGAACAATTAGCTCTTACAGCACTTGGCTTTTATCCCTTATATTTCTATTTTTTATTAAAAAAAAAGAAATTCTCCTACCATTAGCCCCTAGTACAATGTCATTCCCTAACAGGAGCCTTTTAAAAGTTTCTTAAACAGAACATTCTTGCCCCAAGGAGGAAGCCATCATTAGGCCACCTGCCTCTAGTATTGTTACAAGTAGCATTCAGAACTAACTTTGTGGTGTGATTGAGGGGTTCCAGTCTCCCCATTTCCATCTCACACTTCTCTCCTGCAACAAACCAACCAACAACTCTTCCATCAGCCCAGTCCTTATACCTCAATGTCTTTAAGACACTACGAGTACCTGATAAATGCAATATGACATATAGGATCAAATATATCCAGTTGCTTATCAGTCATGCACATATTAATTACAATTATTTTCTCCAATCTTAACAATTGCTAACATTTATCAATCAATTATTATGACTCAGTCATACGCTAAACACTTACATACACCGTCTCAATTGGTCCCATCAATGATTGTATAAAGTAGAGGATGCTATTACCCTCTTCATGATGAGGATTCAATTCCAGAGAGACTGATATTTTGCCCAACATCACATTGCAAGTAGAAGTCTTATGACTCACCTCTTGCTTAGTTTGATGCCAAAGTCATCAAACAAATGACTTTAGATCTCCCTGTTCTGCTAATTTCCACCAGCTCTGAGGAGCTCTCAACTTGGTAAGAGGGGGCACCAGGCACATAGGGAAGCATGTGATGGGCAGGCGTGTAGACAAACCCCACACTTTTCCAAGTTTGACAGAGTGTAGATCCTTGGGCATGTAGATCCTTTTGCGCTACCCTAGGGAATGCCCATGGAAAATGCCCACCTTCCCTAAGAGTGCGGAAGCCTCCCAGGCTTCATGTGAAAACCACAGGCAGATGGTGATATAAATGTTTGACAAATGCAATCGGCCAAACTTTCCCTGTGGAAAGCATTCCTAAAAGTTCTGAGGCTGGCCTGGGGCATCAACTACTTTTAGCACTTAGAAACAGGTTAGCTCCTTAGGCACCAACAATTACGCCACAGGAGGGATGTGTAACCTTTTTCATCTCATGGCACACATAGACTAATTACTGAAGTTCCGCAGCACACCAAAATGTATATTGTTGGCCAATCTGATTTTTAAAATAGGTATAATTTTGATTCATTCACACTGGACAGCTATTACTGTGTTGGACACTGTCATTTTTAATTTGACAGTCTAAGGGAAAAGAAGTCAGTGCACCTGACTAAGTAGTCAGGGATTGCGTGTTTTAAAAGTTCTTGCAACACACCGTTTGAAAATTGCTGCCCTATCAATTTAGTAGGAAGGCTCAGTGTCTTTGGGTCCCAAGTGGTGTCAAAAGAGAGAAGTGCACATTCATCAGTTTCTCTTTCTCTGCTTCTCCAAACCCTTCGGACCCACAGGTCACAGAACTGGGTGCAGACCAACGTCACTCCTTTTACAAGCCCTGTACTTCTGAACCTTTTGCGAACAAACCGGATGTGTAGAATTTCTGTGCTAGACCTCCTCTAGAATTCCAGAAATATTGTGACCTTAATCCTCGCTCTCTGTAGGCCCATCTCACTTGACAATTAAGATGACAGAGACAGAACACCAACACACTTATTCGATACGGGCGAGAGTTTATGGGGTGTTGTTTTGTTTCGTTTTTCATGTTCAGCAACATCCAATGAGCTCTGGCTAAGCAAAAAATGTTTTTCCAAGGACTCATAAAAAGCTGAGGGAGGAGAAGAGCTGAAATTACAACATGTTTGCAAACTTCCTGAGTGCATTGCTACGATTTGCACTATGGATGCACAGAGGCACCATCCAAGTTTGCTAGTGGAAGAGCTGACACTTGTCAACATCTATGCTTGGTGGCTGTCACCAAGACCATGTGAGCATTTCTGGGGCCACTGCTATGAAACACAATCCAATTTTCACCTTCCAGAGAAAACATAAATTAGATATGCCTGGACCTAAAAGAATAACCAAAACAAATATACAAATCAACTATGAATTGTTGAGGGAGTAACTCAATTTTAGAAGAAACCTGTTTTTTACTGGCTGTACTCCCAGCCAGCTCTTCTTGTGCAAGGGGAGAGACTGTATCCAACATCTGAACAATGTTTTCCAGCACTGCTGAGGCCACGGCAAGGGGACTGACCAGTTGCTCAGTCCTGCTGCGTGCCAGGCATTATACTAAATCAGGCTGCACTTACATCATTACTATGGATTGAATTCTACCCATCACCACCCCATCAGTTCTGTGTTGAAGCCTTAACCCTCAATGAAACTATATTTAGAAGTCATTATGGTTAAATGTGGTTATGAGGAAAGGCACCATGTTCTGATGGGATTAGTGTCCTTATGAGAAGAGACACCAGAGAGATCAATCTCTCTCTCCCCAAATGTGCACAAAGAAGTCATGAGACTATACAGCAAGATGAGGCCCCCTTTACAAACAAAGGTCGATGAGAGCTCTCACCAGAAACTGACCAAACTGGCACCTGGCCTTGGACTTGCAGCCTCCAGAATTGTGAGAAAGTAATTATCTACTGCTTAAGCTACTGAATCTCTGGTATTTTGTTGTGGCAGCCCGAGCTAACAAATACAGTCATCTTATTTTAATTTTCATAATCACTCTGCAGTAGATGTGATGATTGAGTTGTCAGGAGAGCTAAGGAAATGTTTATATGATACACTCACAATATTCAAAGGGCCACTAAAACTCTAGGGAGTAAGAACATGCTTTTGGGAGGTGCAGAGAATGTTATTTGAGAGGGTAGACTTGAATCAGAGTCCCAGGTTTTTCTTCCTAGCTGTCTGATTTGGGGTAAGTTCCTTTACCTCATAGTCCCTCCATTTGCCTGCCTGTGCACTAGGAATAGAACCTAAACCTCATGGGGTTTTGAGGGTTAAATGTGGGAACCCTGAGGACTACATTTGCCCAATGCTTGTTAGAAACATGTATTCCTGACTCCCAGTCTGGCATGCAGAGCCAGAATCTCCAAGGAAGGATCCTTACGACAGGAACCTTCAATAAGCAGCCAGGTAATTCTTAAATAGGAAAAGTGTTGCTAACTCAGATGGAATCCATGTAAAGCATTTGGCCTTGACCCAGTCTCCCTTTACAAAGGTTAGCCCCTGGTTTATTACCACCTGGTTTATTCTAAGTCCTGTTTAACGTTGTCTATAGGTTCTAGGAAACTGTCACTTTAAGTGAAGTGACGTAATAATGAAAACCAATTTTACCATACACTAACTGACATACAGAAATATGCCCTAGGAATTTAACTCTTGTTTAAGTCAATTAGTCTATGGTAAAATTGGTTTAGGTCACAGTTTGTAAGAACCTATTTGACTACATGATGTGAGGACTTAACTATATTTGCAAATGCTACTACCATGGCCTTCTGGATAATGTCACCCAGGATGATTAATTAGTAGTCACCATGCAATACAATTTTAGAAGACATACCTCCATATCCATAAGCAAAAATTAAGCTGTACATTTAAGATATGTGCACATCACTGTTTATAAATTATACCTCATTACAAGATTTTAGAAAGAAATCTACAGAAGTCAAAACTCCCCTTCTTTAGAAAAACGCATGCAAAGACAAATACAGAGTAGTGCTGCTAGATAGCTATGTGCCCCAATGCTCACAGATAAAGGACGCAGTTTCACGTGTGACTGTAGGGAACACATGGGAAGGAAGGAGCCACTTGACGAGTATAAATATGTGGCTGTGGAAGCAGCCAACGGAAGTAGAGGGGTAACCTCTGTCATGGAAGGACCCAGACAGAGTGTTCCTTTGATTTCTACCACTCCGGGAGAAACGAACGGCCTCAGCCCTGCCTCCCCTCTCAGAGAGCTGGCTCTCCCTGCCAGGATAGAACAGGTCCAGCCTTCAGCTGGGGGAATCCTGCTCCACATTATCTCGTGCCCAAGCCCAGCCTGAATCTGCAGCAGAGTACACGTCCCCGGCACGATTACTCGGGAAAGGGTCATTTTCTAGACACATTCCCAGTCGTGCAAGGAAGCGGACCACGAGCCATGACTATGCAAACCAGAGCGGCTGATGCATAAGCCAAAAAGGTCAGATAAAAACCCGATTCCCCTAAAGTGCGTCTCCCCCTGGGCTTTGGAGGCAACAGCGTTCCCTGAGCGCATTTGGCCGCTGAGCGCTGTGATGGAGGGAGGGGGCGTGGTCAGCCTGGGGGGAAGCACCATCCTGGCGAAAGAACCACGGATGGAGACTCTTTTCCAGCTGCTGCTCAGGACCAGGCAGCAAATGACCTACTAGCTTGAGGGAATGGACTGAGAAAGAATAGCCAGGACCGTTCTAACATCTCCGACAGAGCCTGCCTCACAAGCTACAGCTGGAGATCATGGTCACAATTATGGGACTAATTTTGTCATTGCTCATAAGGCAGATATACATGTCTAACAACACATTTTCCTCTGCAGTTCAGTGGTCGGGCTGGGTCACTTGGGAAAGGACAATAAGTTGGGAGATGGAGCATCACTTTTGTGTCGGATTTGTGTTTAGATGGTGGACACCGATTCCTGATGCATCTTTTTTTCTAAATGGCCAGTTTTCACTGAAGGGGTTTCCATTTTCTGTTTTTATACGGGATGCAGGTTTATGGTTCTAGGCTCCTCAGGTGTCATTTACTGGGTCTGTACCCCCACCCCCCCTTTCTGGAAACTTTGCTTTGAGACGTTCACATCCACAGCTTTCTTCAGATTGGCCCTGCACTGCTGGAGCCCCGCTTGTGCAGACGGCCCCAGGAGCCTCGAGGTGACATCCTGCCAGGCAGCCTGGGCTTTGACAGACGGCTACAGGAGTACGTGACCAGTCCGGTCACTGGCCTGCATTGGGACAAAGTCTGAGGTAATAATTTATGCTCTGGGGCACTGCTTTCGAATAGAACTTTCTGTGATGATGGGAATGTTCTCATCTGTGTTGTCCAAAATGGTAGCCATTAGCCACCACTGCCAAGCACTTGAAATGTGGCTACTGCCCCAGAGGGACAGGAGTTTTGAAATCCGGAGTGAATGAGGGCATGCGTGCATGAAGGAAGAAGCTGCCTCCTCTCCTGGTCAGAACGCTCAGAACCTGGGAGGTGGAAGCCATGTCCCAGCGTCAGTTTCATTTTCAAGTTGCCTCGCAGTTACCTAGAGACTCCACCTCATTTAAACTTCTGTTCCTGAGAATCATTCCAAGAGGCATGAGTCCAAGTTCTCTCCATAGTAACTGGAATACTGGGAGCGTGGCCTAATCTGTCTTTGGTTTCAGTTGTGAGACAGTCTCAGAATCTGGCTTGATTTTGAATGGACCCCAAGACAGAACCTGACTCTTCATATGGACATTTGAGGGCGTCTGGATTCTGATTATTGAGGTTTTGTTGTAAACATTTAATAGCTCTCCTGACAAAGATTTTGAGGCTTAGGAAACTCAAAAATTAAATTACTGTTTTATATTATTTTATTTATTATTTCTAAGTGATCTAGGTCTGGCCCCCAGCCCTTGATGGCTTCCTCTGTTTCCCTCTGGGGCCCGTAATTGCCATCCGCTGGCCACCCTTGCTGGTTTCCATAATCAACCATGAGTGGAAGTAAGAGGAGTTTTCAGGAGTTTCAGCTCTGCTCACTACCACCATTTCGATTCTGTGTTAACCTCTTGCTCTGCCACTGGGCCCCTCTCTTCCTTGCACCTGAACCTCAACTATAACCTAGTTGGCATCTCAGTCCATCCGGAATGGAGAACCCATCTTGTTTCTGTCTTTTGCTTGGGACAGAGGCCCCAAAACCTCAGTCCACTACATGCTTTCTCTGTAGGGCCAATTTCTTCCAGAGTTTGTCCCACATGGTTTAATAATTCATTCAACAGACATTTAAGGGCCCAGCATTGCCAGGCACTATGCCAGGGAGGCCGCAAACATCACGTTAGCACTCCTAGCTTCTAGATAAAGAATCAAGGGTGTCGGAATGGTAAAAACTGTGCCTGTGATCATAAGGCACATGCAGAAAGGGCTGGCAATAGAAGCCACGTCTGGGACTTGTCGGCTACTTGAAGGCAAGACTCGGGTTTGAAGTGCTTTTGTGCTCAGGATATAGGCCTTCAAAGCATGGCAGTAGCACACGATGCATTAAGATAATACATCACATGAGCAATCAATGGGCCTTGATGGTCCTATGAACAGACAGACCCTGGCAGCCCCACTTCCCTAGGAAGCATCACTTAGCTGAGGAAGAACTTGTTATGGAGTCTTGTAGACTTTCACATATGACATTCCTGGTGCTGCCACGCAAAGACTTACTTGTAGGATAATTCCTTCTAGCTGAACTCCGAGACTGTACATACAGGTGTCTAGTTCATCTCAAAGGGGAGGGGATAGAGAGCCAGGAAGGTCCCAGACTCAGCTGGGACCATGTCACAGATGTCACTGTTCCTTCACGATGCACGAGCAGTTTGTTCTTGGTCTCTGTGTTTGGCCATAACTGATAACGCATCTGGCTAAAAACAGGTGGCTACATTCCAGAGGAGCTCTCAGCTCCTGTTCCAACAGTAAGCGGTCGTACAAGGTACTGAGATAACTGCAATTGAATAAAACAGATTCAAACTGCGGGCACGTCCTGCGCAACCGCAAAGCCATGGCTACCTGGTGGCAATGAGAGGGTACATGTGAACGGGGCTGAACCAGGCTTCCTTCCTCCGTGGCATGCTGTCGTAGATTAAAAGGTCCTTCTCGGTCAGTACAACCAGGGCTGGCTTCCACTGTTTCTCGCTCTCCCCGGGCACCTGAAAGAGAAAGCAGAGAACTGGCAAACGACAGCCTGAGAAAAGAGGGACTGGAAAGGAGAAGTTGGCTTCCCCCGAATCAGGAGACCCAACAATGGGGATGTTTTTTGTTTCCGGTGGTAAAACTAAAATGAAAAGAAGTCGTTCCGGGCCTCATGATTCTTGATCCTTTGAAAACACATTTTCTCAAGGCTCGGAGACGTATAGTCAGTGCAGCCAAGGAGCAGCCCAATGACAAACAGCTGTCACTGCTTCGCACCTGCCAGTCAGCACTGAGATTTTATTTCATTGTGGGGTGCAGGTGCGTGGGGAACTAGGCGCTCCCAGCTGGTTCTGGTAAAGTGCATTGTTTTTCTTATGAGATGGCAAGGCTTGAAAGCCTTGGGATAAATATCCAAAGGTTCCGGAAGTGCATTATGGAGGCGAAGATCTGTCTGACCAAGTATGAGATATCATAGATGTGCCCCAGTCTTTCACTCTTTTAGATTGTTTTTGCAATTTCAGCACCACCTTGAAGTTCTCTTGGTCTAGAATGTTGGGTTCTATTCACCGTAGATAATTCTTTAACTCAAGGGCTGAGGTGACCTGGCAGAGAGGGATATGAGAAGATTCACACATGACTTGGATGACTGGACCAGATGACCCTTCAAGTCTATTCTGATCTTGGGAGTCTGTGTAGCTCAGATCTTATCTCTGACCTGTGTCATACCCACAAGCTCCCTAAACGTTCTTCTGTCTATGAAAATGCCCAGCTTCCAATTGGAACTCTGGGATACATTTTGATGCTTAGTTTGGAACAACTCAGTGCTCTAGCCTTGCAACTCAAAGCAGGGATCATGTCCCAAGAGTATTAGCGTGCTAGAAATGCAGCGTCTCAGGCCCATCCCGGGCCTACTGAACCTGAATTTGCATTTTAACAAGACCTTCAGCTGATGCATATACTCACTAAAGATTAAGAAGCGCTGTTATAGGTGAGATTAAGATTGTCTTTGACATTGGCAACTAATTCAGTGAAAATTCAACCCTCTCATCACAAACCACTAACCAAAACCTATTTAGAATTAAATTAGATACTAAGCTAAATAAATAAAAAAGCTAACTCCTTCCCTTTCTCTTGTATTGAGGTGGAAGCAAGTGCTTGTGGCTTTAGGAATGAGTGCTCAAAACAGAGCTGTGGCAGGATGGTGTAAGGGTTGAGCTTCGCAGGTTATGTAGTTCTCTAGGCTGCCTGGGTCTGCTCCTGCTCTGTTGTGTATAGCCTGTGTAGCTTTCGGTAAGTTATTTTTCTCTGTGCTTCTCTCTCCTCACTGTCAAGGATAACATCATCTACAACCGTGGTTAAGGGTGCTGACTCTGGAGCCAGAATGCCTGGACCCGAATCAGAGCTCTGTGATTTACCAGCCGGGGGGTCTGGGGCAAGTCAGTGACTCTCTGTACCTCAGTTTCTGCATCTTTAAAATGGGGAAATAATAGCACTTGTATGAGAGGGTTGTTGTGAGGATTGAGTTAAAATGTCTAAAATGCTTAGCACAGCTCAGAAGAAGCACCATTTAGAGCTGGGTAAGTAGCACGGACCTCAGCAGGCTACAGTGGAGGTGAAATGAGACCATGCATGTAATGTGCTTAGCGCCGTGTCTGGCAGATGGTAAGGTCCTCAGTGAAACTTAAGGTGGGAAAACTGTAGCAGACTCACAGAATTCCACTCACAGACTTGTCAAAAAAAAAAAAAAAAAAGGTATTCTTTGTAAATGGCAACGATATGATAAAGGAACAATTTTCCTTGAGAAAAATTATAAGACAAGCCCAGAATATCTTTGTTGCTGATAATCTCGATTCGCTCTCCTTGGATCTTATCCAAAGTTCTCCCAAGAAGAATTTGTCATACAATGATCACCTATATTATTTAATGTCTCTCCTTCAACAAGTTAAAATGAAACCTTCATTCTTTTCTAGAAGGAAGAAATCCCCTGTGAAGTTATTTATACTAGAATGTGAAAGGCTGCCTGGTCTACTTCTCCCTTTATGCATTTTATGAATACTTAAGCATACTTAAACAACAAAACAACAGCATCTTCAAGAGATCAAAATGAATTGTTAGAGGAGATAACGTACCAGACCCTACAAGGTGAACAAGCTGTGCCCTCAAGGCATAAAGTATTTGGGAGATTTGGAGTAAATTTTTTCCAGCTTCTACATTAAACCTCGTAAATTACTTTTCCAGCTCATTAAATAAGGCTGGGGAAGCTACAAATGATCCTCCCAAAGTGCCTATCTTACTTACCTCGTCAGATCTGATCCATTAACTTTGCCTGGAACCAGTCATTTCAATGTGAACACAACTAAGCATCCTTTTTCAAAAACAATATCAAGTTTGCAAAAGAAACCTCAACAGTAAGCACCTGTATGTAGTACAATGCAGACCATTCTAAGGATGGAACCACAAACTTACCCACATGTCAAGTGGTATAAATAGGTATGAATAATTGCAACCTCCTAAAAATTTTTGCAGTGTATTAAAGAACCATGTGTGGATATGTTAAGTCTGCCGTGAGAAGACTCAGAGGGCATTTTCACCTTTCCTGCATGCAGAGCCTTGGTTTTAATACTACATGAATGCTCAAAGGTAGAAGTCTGCCCAAGAGGACAGACGACTTTCCAAGGAGAAAAATTTCACATTGAAGAACAGGTTTTCAAAACTATACTTTGGGCCACATAGCATCCTATCACAAAGCCTTTCAAGAGTATCTTCTTTGGACTTGAGTATTTGTGCTGTTGTTCATGACAACTGTGATTATAAATCCAAGTGTCCTGGCACCCAAAGATCCTCCAATGTTAATGCAACAGTTCTGGGGATGTATCCGCATTTTATTAAAACCTGACTCCTGAAACAGATGTGAAGTGACTTCCATCTCAGTCCCAGCTTCCTGCCATTAGATGCTGTCACAGTTTCTTAAGAACTGATCATGTTTCTAATGAAAAAGGTGAAGGCAAAGAAACAAGGAAGCAGACATTCAATTCTGAGATTATTCTGAAGCCCAGCTGGGAGCTGAATCCTGTCCCTGCAGTCACTTCTGCAGAGCATGAGAGAAAAGGTTTACAAAATGACAAGAAGAATTTAAGAATGGAAAGAAGTCACTGGTGAGAACTGAGGGAAGCAGGTACAAATGTATCGACATGTTGGATACCTTAAACTTACACACTGTTCCATGTCAGTTGCATCTCAATTTTTAAAAAGGATCAAGGGAAGTAAAATCATTTAATCTTCAATTTGAGAAAGGTCTCTTAAGTCATCTAGTTCAGTGGCTTTCAAACTTTTGAAATTCATTAGACCCTCTTATCAGATTAAATCACGAGCCATAGAACAAAATTAAAACAATTGAAAGAAGGTCTGTATGGGGTTGCAGCCTGGTTGGTATCCCAGGCTTGATGTCTTTATCCTACCACCACCTACACCTCTGGGTAAGGTTCCTGGAAGACAATTTGGAAACTACTGACCTTGGCTCCTCTAAAATACCTAGAATCTGCAGATCATGTTCAAAGAGACGGTTTTATCAAGTTTTCAGTGCCTTTTTTTTTGGTAGGTATTTCCCAAGAAAAGAATGATATTGTTGCCTCTTAAGCTGAGTTGCAAGGATTAAATTAATTAATACATAGAGAAGGCTTAGAAAAGTGTCTTGTACCAGTGGGCAAACAAGCCTTAAAAAGTGTTAGTTATCCTTGCTACTATATCAAAGTAAGAATAACTTTATATCAGATTAAAGAGCTGAGCAAGAATCACTGGCCTTTGTGAGTCTGGAGTCCCCAACTACCAAAGGATGGGATAAGACTAAATTATTGTTAACAATGTTTCCGACTTCAAAGCTGGAGCATTTTTTCACATTAAAATCCCCTGCTTCTAGAATGGGGCTGCTTTAATTGCTGGGACTCTTGCTTTATAACTCTTCTTTGTTCCGTGGACTTGTTCACAGGACAAAACCAATGTGTGGGCCTGTTTTTTTTTCCCCTCCTGCCCACTCACTCTTCCCAACATACTTATCTATTTTCTATCTGAGCGCAGACTGTCAGGAAGGGCTCATTGTCTTTGAGGCCAAATAGTAATGTCCTCAAAATCCAATGTCTTCCAGATCCAATGTCTTCCAAATCCCACTGAGGGTTCTGAACAGATAACAGTCATGAGCCACATGACGACATTTAGTCAGCAACGGGCCACATTTACAATGGTGGTCCCATAAGATTATAATGGAGCTGAAACTCTCCTGTTACCTAGTGACATCATAGCTCAACAAATTATAATTGCATATAATATTCAGTACACTAACAGGCTGTCGCTGTCCAGGTTTGTAGCCTGGGAGTGATAGGCTATACCATACAGCCTAGGCGTGCAGTAGGCTGTACCATCTTGGTTTGTAAGTGCACTGTGAGATATTCCACAATGACGAAATTAATGAGCGCTGCCTTTTTCAGAACGTATCCACGTCAAGCGATGCATGACTCCTAACTGCTATGAGCACTTGTTTGCTAATTTGTAACATGATGATAAGGCCTTCCCATGCATATTTTAGGAGGATTAAACGAGACAATGTATATAAAGCACTTCCCAGTGGGCAGATACTGGAAATGTTACACTATCCCCACCACACACCTCGTATGTGCTTTCCTCCAGCTACCCTGCTCAGGAAGGAACATCTCAATACAAGGGGGGCAGAGTGGCAAATTTTCGCCAAGGAAGAAAGTCAATCACATCTTTTGTGTTGCAGATGATGGTTATCTTTTATTTTTGTCTTTTCACCTCAGGTTTCTAGGTATTTAGAACAAAAGACAAGATACCAGAGTAATTTAAAAAACAAAAACAAAACAGCAGTTATCAATTTCCAAATGCTTCACAGACATGAGATAGTTAATCCCTGCACCAATTCTCAGAGGCAGATAAAGATGACCTTCCCTTTACCAAAAGAAAAGGAATGTAAGCCACATACATATAATAAAACCCCAGACTCAGGGTTTGTAGCTGGAAAGCTCGCTGGAGTCAGCCTCCAAGTTAGCACGGTGAGACTTTGGTGCTCGTGTTCTAGTTAAGTCACCTCGGGTGTCGGCAGGGCCCGGCTCCCTCTGAAGGCTCTAGGGAAGAATCCTTCCTTGCCTCTTCCTAGCTTCTGGTTGCGACCAGTGTTCCTTGGTGTTTTGTGGCTTGAAGCTGCATCACTCCAATCTCTGCCTCCATTGTTGTCACAAGGGACTTCCTTTGTGTCTTCATATGGCTTTCTTATAAGGACAACTGCCATTGGTTTTAAAGCCCACCCAAGTCCAATAGGAACTCAACTAATTAAACCTGCAGAGAGACCCTATTACCAAATCAAGTCACATTCTGACAGCTTGCATAGACATGAACTTTGGGTGGGGGTGGGGGCAAAGACAAGAAAGTTGTAAGAAACCATTACATTTCCAGTTTTCTTTTTGCCTTTGAATACTTGCAGGCACAGAGTAAATTCTGGAAAGTTATTTACTGAGCATGTGGAAGGTCAGATGATAATTTGCTCACACAGAGGCCTTTGATGGCTCTATTAAAAGTGATGCCTTGGTCGCAGGGACTTCATAATAAAGCCAACCTTGGGGCACATCACACATTTCCAAGGAGATAAGGGCACAGCCAGGATTTTAAATCTCCTCTCATCATGCAGCTTCACAGGAAGAGGAGGCAGAAGGCAAGTGAAGGTCGTGTCCCGACCACGGCATAGAGTATTTCAACCCCACCAGCCTGGCCTTTCAACTCTTTTGCCTCATTTGCTTACTACTAGACAGCTCTTTGAAATGACAATACTCTAAGATACATTCCAGGCACTGATTCCACAGTCTCTTCTTGCTTTAAAAAAAATTGTTGGATTCAACTTGGATTACTCTGTTTTATTGAGAGTTCAGGCTAAACTCAATCATGCTGGATTAATAAATGTGAAGAAGCAGATCCATCGACCGAAGCCTGGGTCTTGTGAAGTTTGGGGTGATTTTCCAGCCTATGACCTCCTCTGCCTTTAGAAAAGCAGAATGACAGCCTGCCGGAACAGCCTGCCCCCTGCCACAGGCAAGAGGGGCACCAACCTGTGCCCCTGTCTGCCTTCTTGTCCACTTCAACCCGTTACCTCCCCACCCAAGGAAAGAAGCGCGTTACTGTCATGGTTCAGATCTAGGGGCTGTCATGGGACCTCTTAATAGCAGGCATTGTCATACTTGTCAAAGGTGGGTGTCTGTGGTCCCTACCCAAATCCTCGTATCTGCATAGTGAAAATGTATATGCCCCTAGGGGCTGAATGGTCATCTTGGTTCACATGACTCACTTGTTTCCATACCCAAGCATCCTAGCTTCAAGAGAAACCATCGCAGACCAGGCGCATCATTCACCCATGTTCTATACAACTCGACATTTATTTGAGTTTGGCATCAGGGATTATTGAACATTTGCTCAGTGGTTAATGAATGTATTTTTTTCTTGTTTCCCATTAGTACATCATTTCCTCTCACTCTTGGTTGGAGACCCTAGAAAGGAGGAGGGGTGAATAGTAACATTATCTCAATCCTCCCCACACTCAGCATTCTGGGAGAAATCTTGGCCATGAACTTGGGACCAAACAAGATTCTGCCGTGCCTGCTTATTTCCCTTCCTACATTAGTCTTTATAGCTTATTCTCTCCTTCCCTGCACAGAACCCCTGGCTCTACCATGACCACTAAACTGTTTTCACCTCCCTCACCCAACTTTCTGGATCTAGACCAGCACCTCCCCCGCAAACCTTCCATCTTATTAGTGAGCCTGGAAGGCTAGCTCACCAACCATTCTATTTAGTGTGAAAAATTTTATTTGTCCCTCCTTCAGTGCCTAAGCTCAACTGGGAACATCCTGAGATGCTCCCCCAGGACATGGCCATTTATTCTGGACCACTTCAAAACAGCAGCTATTTGAAGTGGAGACCTGCTGTCTGTATGATTGTATGAAAGTGACTTCCTTAGGGTGCTTCACAGTCGTTTATTCTTGTAAACCTGTAAACATCCCTTTTTCATTCTGTTTACTTGTTTGCTCAGCTCCACCTTTTCTGAGAAAAGTCCAGAAGTACATTTCCACACCATGCCCTGCCTGGATTATATAATATCATAACTGGGTAAGGTCAGAACACTTAGGGGTTTGCTCTCTCTCTGGATTTCTTAAAAAGAGTAGTAAGTTAGGAAGAGCAGTTAGGAGAGAAAGCTTTAGAGAGAACCTGACACACTAGATTTTTGTGTCATTTAAATCCAATGGTTTAAATATTCCCATGACAGGAAAAGAATTCTCTTGATCAAGGGAGGATAAGCCCGGGGGAGAAAACATGTTTTGAGCACCTGCTCCAGATGAGCCTGGTTATGGGTGTGTTGTGTCTCTCCCTCTCCCCAATTAACATGGTGCAGTCTTAACCCCCTTATATCACAGAATGTGACCGTTCTTGGAAATATGGTCATTGCAGATACAATAAAGAGCCTCGATTATTCAGAGCAGAATTTAGTTAAGATGAGGTCATACTGAAACCCAGTGGACCCTAATCCAATATGGCTGGTGTGGTTATAAAAGGGGACATGTGGACACGTATAAGGAGAACACTGTGTGAGTACTGAAGGCAGACATCAGGCTGTTGTATCTACAAGGCACAGGATGCTCAGTTTTCCAGCAAACCACCAGAAGCTAGGAGAGAAGCGTGGAGCAGATCCTCCCTCACAGAGCACAGAAGCTGCTAACCCCGCTGACACCTGAATCTTGGGGTCCTAGCATCCAAAACTGTGAGACATTTGTAGCAGTTCGCTATGGCAGTCTTAAGAAATAATACAAGCACCATGCTCTGGCTTGTCTCCCTTAATCCTTTCAATACTTGGAGGCATTTATTATTATCCCCATTTTACAGAAGAAGAAGCCATAGTTCAGAGAGGTCACACACCAGCCACGGTTCTGTAATTAGGGTTATAAAGACACTTAATGTGCCTTCTTGATTTCAGAGCTGTGCTATTTCCAGATTACAAAGATGCTTCCCCTAAGAAAGGAAAAGGGGGATGCCATGGAAAAATGAGGGGGGAGAGATAGGAGGGAGGACAGCTGGGAACTCAGCGGTAATGTCTCCGGCTGGCTGGCATGTCTGGGGTCCTGTTCTGTGCAGCTCTGCAGCCTCACAGCTTGGCCTTAACCTTCATTTTTGCCCTTATTTTCCACCTCTCAGCACACGAGGCTCCACCCCTGAGTTCGTAAATTCCCCTCCAAATAACCAAAGATCTTTATTCCCCCAGTCCCACAGCTGATTAAAGTAATTCAAGATAAAGATGTAAATTACTCATGACCCTTAGTATGTTGTTCACCAAGGGATATTTCTATTTATAACGAGTGGTTGGGGCAAAATCAGTCGATTGCCGTTACTCTTCACCGCACAATTGAAGGGTGAGTATATGAAGCATGGTTTCTCCTCTAAAGGCAGTCCATTATACTGTAAATTCCATTTACATTTTTTTTTTTTTTAATTTTCGCAAACTCTATTCTTCACTGCTGATGCTCACCCTGGTATAAATGTTCCCAAATTCTAAGATAGTGAAGTCCACCTTAATGCGCTATGCAGTTTTAAAATTAAACTTAGTAACATGTAACAGACAAGTACTGTAGGCTATGACAGTGTGTTTGGATATTTGAAACTATCCAACTTTTCTAGATATTTGCATCACCAGGGAATTAAGTGGCTCCTGAACTTTTCATCTCACAGCTTAGAAACCACTAGGTTTGAAATATACACTTTCAGCAATGTTATAGTGGTTATATTAACCATAGACTCTTCTAGACAAGAAGTCCCAAATTCAGAGGACCAGATATAAGGCACAAAATCTTCCTTGAGGTAGCTTGTTTTCAGAATTACTTTATCATGACCGGGAAAGGTTGGGAGCACAGCACTGCCAAATCGCCAATCTTTTCAAAGGAAGCCATAAACCTACATTTTTTTGAAATGTGAGTGCTCCCTATTTTTAAAAGTTAGTGTATTAGTTTCCTCTTGCTGCTCTAGGAAATACCACAAACATGGTGGTGCTTATTCCCTTAGAGTTCTGGAGGCAGAAGTCCCAAATTCAAGAAGCTGGCAGTAATGCTTCCTTCTGGAGGCTCCGGGGGAGAGCCCAGTTCCTTGACTCTTCCAGCATCTTGAGGCTGCCTGCGTTCCTTCCTCAGCTCACCGCCCCAGAGGACATTACATTTTCTCCCTCTATCACTGGGTCACCTTTTCTTGTCTCTGACTCTCCTGCCTCCCTATTAGTAGGACCCGTGTGATTAAACTGGGCTGCCCAGATAATGTAAAAGTCTCACCATCTCAAGACCCTTAACTTTATACAACTGCAAAGTTCCTTTTGTCATGTAAGGCAACATATCCACGGGGGCTGAGGACTGGGGCGTGGACATCTTCGGGGGCTGTCCTCTGCCGACCTCAGCAGGCAGCTGGTTTGCGTTAGAAAAATTAAGTAGGGAGTGACGTCATAGGAAATTTGGCATTTGTTTTAAAATCTCCAGCATGCTCTCTCCCACCCCTTTACCCAACCATGGGAGGTGGAGAAAACAAGATAGACAATCTACTAACAATTATTAAAACTGGGTTATGGGTACCTGGAGGTTCATTATTGTTTTTTCTTTTATGTCAGTATTTTCTGTAATAAAAAAAATTAAAAAGTAAACAATATGGAGACCAAGGAAAATACAGCGGCCAGGCAGACATGGCCCACGGGCTGCCAGGCTGCTGTTGAATAATGAGCACCTCCCTGTTGAGAAGTACACAGCACACACAAGCACAATTGCTGCAGAGCCATTCACGGACCTAACATACAGGGTTTTGATGAGGTCCTAGTTTCTTAAAGGTCCCTACGTTCTGCTCGAGTGCAACTGTGATGTAAATACCTGAAGGCTAAGGTATGAGACTAGGTATTAGCTACTGGGACTGGTAAGAGCAGCCTAGCTGTGCTGTGTGTGCATGCGTGTGTGAGTGTGTCACTCAGGGTAGCCCAGCTAGTGGCCCCCTTGAAGGAATACCATCTTTGTCTCTATGTAAGAAGTGCATACCCCAAAAGAGGACTTCTCGTGCAGGTGATGCAAGTGAAGGGACAGAGAACGAGGTAGGTTAGTGATCTTTCTAGGACAAACTGAAATTTATTGGAGAAAATTTATATACAGTGGCTTTAAGATGTAGGACTCTCCATTTTCTTGAAACAGCTCTCACAAAGGACAATGGTCTCCATAACAATCCTCTGCCCCTAACACGTTACCCATTCCTGCTGTCTTACTTATTCCTTTTGTTGACCTTAAACAGACAGCTGGATAGTTCTCCAGCAAAATGGGTTTATTTGGGAACAACAAAGAATTGCAATTTGGGACATGAAGTTGAAAGGCAAGCGATTCTGTCCTTCATGTAGTAGCGGTTCCATATTTTATCCAGGTTTGCACAGCACCTCCATAATGCCCGGATATAGATTCTGGCAGGCCTCTGAAGGACCTATGTCATCCCTAGGTGTCTTGGGCCTCCAAATTCTGTGAACAGTATCTAACCAGGGTTGCTTAAAGGGTCCAGAGGCCTGTGATCTCTGTGCTCAATTACATTCCCAGTTGGTTCAACAAAATATCTTTGACTTCCAGGCTTGACTTCTCTAATGCCCAGGAAACATGCCCTTTAAAGGGATACTGATATGCAGCAGACATTCATAATATTGTAAACAGTTATCTTTTGAAAGATTGACATTATCATTAAATCCAAACAGAGCAAGTCCTTAAAAAAAAAAATAAAGGTCTGTGCTCAGAAGTGTTTTCTGATTTTGTTTTTATCGGGTGTGCCTGTGGTTTCCTTGTTGATTTCCTATTTTATTTATTTTTCAAAGCAGAGAGCCAAGAGTTCTTTGAAGGAAGAAGCTGTTGGAGTATCTGGCCTCAGCCCCACCTCAGTATTTTCTCAAGTCATGGCCTGGTCTAACAGCTATTCAGTGACATCAGACATCATAACATTATTCACTATGTGAAAGAAATATCAACATGTTTGCTTTCAGTTGCCTCTATTAAAGCGTTAGAACTAAACAAATAAAAGCAAAAAAAAAAAAATTCATTTTAGAGAAATCTCAACATTTATGTATCTAGGACCGAGTAACAAATTCCAAAGTCCACTTATCTTACTTTAGTTTAAATGCCTTCATGAAACCTGCCCCAGCTGGGAAGACGCCTTTTTTTTCCCTTCTCTGACCTCCTGGAAGCAAGGAGGCAATCTGGTATTAAGAACATAAATCTTGTTGTCAGACTGTTCAAGTCTGCAAGTCAGCTCGGCTATTTCCAGTGCGATCGTGACCGAGTTACTTATCTTCTCCATGCTTCGCTTTCCTCATCTGTGAAATGGGGGAGATCAGAGTCCCCTCCCACCCCCCATAGGACTATCAGGAGGATGGGATCAGATAATGTGCATAAATAGATGATAGCACTGGGCCCGGCAAATGGTAAGTTCTCAGAAAACAGTGCTTCTCAAAGGTTAATCTACAGATCACAAACTCTGCCATTTGGGCTGCCTCACAACCAGCTGGGATGGGCTGCTCTCTACAAATTCCGATGCCTTTGTCTCCTGGAGTCCATGTATTTCAAAGCGCTGGAGGTGGCTCCAGGAATCTGCATTTAGAGCAAGGGCCCTGGGTAAGTCTCTTGTGCACACTCTTTGAGAAAATCTGCAATAAGCGTCCGTTGCCATTACCACTATCATAATATGCATAGCACTCATTGTCTACCAGTGAGTCCCAGAGATGAGCTCCCTTAGATTTCCTGCCTCAGCGTCACTGGGGCACTAATTAAAAATGCAGACTCTTGAATCCCCAGTCCACTGAATTCTGATATCTAGGGACGGAGACTACCCCTCTCTATTTTTGTAACTTCTGGAGACGCGGTGTACAGCTTGCTCTGGGGTCCCCTTGACCCACATAACTCACTCTGACACTGGATCATAGCCCTTTATTTTTTAACCATTTAGTCAGTGTCTACAATACTGTGATAGATGTTTGTTGTTGAAATGAGCTGAGCTGAATAAAGAAAGGTGTATCTGCCCAAGTAAACCTCTAAGCAGAGACCAGCTCTGCTCAGGGATTGTCCCGTCCTCATTCCTTCCTAATGTTATAACCACAGACATAGTAGTTCTCCCAAACTCTAGTGATTAATGTGCCATGTTCGCAATTTTTGTGCTATTGTGAGAATAGCTGCTGGCCGCCCACCGGTTACCTATTTTCTCCTTTTTACTAAAAAACATCCAAAATTATGAGGAGTGGCAATAGGTCCGGTTAAAAAAATTATATTTCTTGACTGCTGCCTATCTTTCATATTCACCCTCCTTCAACAGTTCCACCATAGAAGGGTCTTCTGCCTCCACCCCATTAGACTCATTTAAAGATCCAAGTTCACACTCACTCGGCTGGATCACAGGTACAGGCACTTCTGACACTGAAAAGAGGTCTCTTTCATGTCTACCGGGGCACTCTGTGTTGTGATCAAACAGGAGACCCTGTAAACGTTATTTCACAATAGAAAAGGAGCTGTGAAAACATAGAGTGACATGTGTCTTCATCTTTTCTCTCACACCCTGTGTTTTCTCCCTCAGGTCGCCCTTACACAATGAACATGTTTGCAGCCCACATGCCCTTTGTGTGATCGTGAAAAGAATCATAAGGGTAACTCCAAGGATGTTGGACATTCTAGCAGAGCTCAGCAGAATTAAATGCGACATAGGAAGGCACTGCTTTCCAATGTGGTACCGTGCCAGGCTTGGCACCTTTCCGAATAGGAGTGTTTTCTGGATGACCTTGGACCTATGCAAGGGTTTTTAATAACAAATTTTATATAAAATTAAACTACCCTCATTCTAATTAAATATGAGATCTTACTTCAAATCTATAAAACTGATCATGTTGCATACTAACTATTAAGAATGTAACTGCAGAGAGGGGGAAGAAGTACCTTGGCTTCTCCCTGCTCCTGTCCTTCAATTTCTACCAGTACCCCCGACACCGGCCTCATTTAAGGAGATAACAGCATCTAAGTCACAGGATAACTGAGAATCAAATGAGATAACATAAGAAAAGAAGGAAGCATAGGAAGCATTATACATGTTACAAAGGTATGTTCTTTATTAGTAATGGTACCTGGAATCCCACATGCCCCTTGCCTTGCAGAGCTCATCAGATGTGAAATGATATCTACCGTCTGTCCTATCAGCACATCCTTAACCACATCTGATCCCTGCTACCCCTGTGCTACTCGTAGGTTTCAACTGAACACATCAGCAGCACCTTGAATTTTGTGGGACGGGTCATGTGCCAGGCACTACACTTCCCTAAAGAAAGCATCTGCCGAAGTGGATAACACAAAACACATACCATGACCTGCCCAACACTGAGCACCGTGGGTCCTCACACCCCGCCCTCCAGGATTCTCCCTGTTCCCCGGATCATCAGTAAGTTCTCACAATCAGCCATTCCAGACTCCTCAAGCACACGCTTCTGGTCTTTTCTTTTGCTTCCAACCACTCTGAGGTAGCTTGTTTTCAGAATTATCTGCTTTTCATTTGCCAAATTCTGTTAGATTTAGCTGATTTCATTGCCACCTTTTGACCCTCAGAGAGTTGGGGATCTTTTTCATTACAGTTTCTTTCTTCCTCTATCCATCTAAAGACCTGAGGATCGAAGGCATACATGCTCTTCTTGATAGACTTGCCAGAGTTGCATAGCAACTCCGGATATCCTCACTCTCTGCCAGGGATGAACGTCTAAGAATTACTCTGGCTTTAGCCTCACAATGTGGGGAGTGTAAGGTTTTGGACAGAAAACACAATAATCAGGACAATGTGATGGATTGTAGATGTCCTGCAGCTGGTACCAACAACTGCCCTCCTGTATGAGTCTGTACAGGCATTCCTTCCAGCCGCTTTTGCCTCAGACAAATCTCGCCTCCAACAAATTTTGGGGTCCTTTCCAGCCTCATCCCCCTGAGTGTCCCACACAGTCTTATCTGTACGGTTTTCTCTCCCAACCGCAGAAAAACTTAGTTCTTTTGCCCTCAGCGTGTGCAAAGGAGTGTGACTTAGACTAAAGGAAATCATTTCCTTAATATGCAAGCATTTTGGTCTCAACAGCTGCAAAGATCCATTCTCATTAAATTAAATTGAAAAAGGGATTATTTAGTTGAAGATGATGATGATGATGATGGAACAAGTAAAAAAAAGTCCACCATTTGAGTTTAATTTTACTACTTTCTCATGAAGAGAATATTAGGGGACAGTCTCTTCCTACTGCTTTTATTAATAGTCACTAATAATCTACATTTGACCCCACTTATGAGAAAAGCTGAGTTATCTATGGACATAGACTTTTCTAAGGCTGAAAGTTTTGCCAGAAAGCTACTTGGATATATATCTACATATCTATCTTTCTATCTATCTTTCTATCTATCTATCTATCTATCTATCTATCTATCTATCTATCTATCTATCTACCTATCTATCTAAAAGACCTATATTAAAATGTGAAGCTGAGCAGTTTTTAAAAATTCATTCACCTCCGTAGACCAGGCCATCCCAGATGAATGAGGTAATATGTATTCATTCCTGTGACAAATATGTTTTGAGCATGTGTTGTATGCCAAGCTCTGCGTTGGGAGCTGAGAATGTTGTAAGAAGGAGAAGCAGACACACTCCCAGATGGAACTTCCAGGCTGGAAGGAGGGACAGATGTTATGTAAATCATTATAAATTGTGATAACTGCTGCCACTCATCATGAGGCTTATACAGGAATCTACTGAGTCACACTTTCTCCTTCTCTGGAGGCTTTGCTATTCTAAATTCTAAAATTCCCTTTGCATTGAATACCATTAAAGGCAAGTGTTTACATGGTCAGTGAATTTGATGCACACACCTGGAATAACAGGTGCATGGATATTGCCAGCTTTCTCTAAATATTTCTGCAAACAGCAGATTCCTTTGCACATGATCCTTCAACCACACCCTGTTCCCATGGCTTTTTGGGTGGGGCGGGGTGGGGTAAATGTTTATACAGCTGTTAAAATGAAAAAGGAGGAAATAAAACAACTTTTGGGATTCAGAAAAAAAACCGTCCAAAATAGATCCTCCCTTCTCTTGCTTTGGTTTTCCATCTTCTCAGACTTAAAAAAAAAAAAAAAAAATTCAGATGTAGAAGAGTTTTGATTCACAGGGAGAATAATTAAGAGGATTGTGAGGTCAGTGAAGCCTCACTGAGGCCACCAGGAATGATTCGTCAGCTACCCGACAGCCAGCAGAGCTACCAGCGGAAGCAGTCAGGAAGCAAGCCGCAAACCCTGCACTCGGGGCACCAGCGGAAGAGCCAACCTGGCTCGCAGCCTCCGCCCGCCCCCCCTTTTTTTCTTTGTTGCCTTTCATTATGTTCCAGCCCCCTCAGGGCTCACCTCTGATTCCATTTTTTTATAATCTTCCATCCAATCACATATCTGTTTGGCACATCCTGTGCCATTGTACCACAGGGGACTGGATAGTGGAAAAGGTACAAGTAGTCCCTGTCCTCCTGGAACTTAGAATCTATGGCGGTGACAGAGATAAAAAGGATGGAAGCAAACAAATGAATACAAAATTGTGATAATAAGCAAAGCAGGTGATAAGGGAGCAGGGGTGAGAATAACAGTTGAAATAAACTCATCCTTATAAGGACTCTTAGGGCTGAAAGGGTTACTCTGGTAGGACGTATTTGTGTCTTAACATGGGACAATTAAGCCAAAGAAATGAATTACTACTCATGGAATTTCAGCCGCAAAATGGCACAAAGAGAAAATTATTTGGGGAGATGGCACACTGGGCAGATGTTTTTCCTAATCCCATACATCACCTCATCTAGGAAGCCATCTGGGGAGTCTACTTTTAAAGCTGGCCCAAATTCACAAATCCAAAAAAGTCCTGTTCTAGAAGCGGGGAAATACCGAACTGTTCAAGGCGGTTCCTTCTTGGGACGGGGCTAGGCAGGAGGGGAGGAGGGAGGGATGACTTTCACTGTTTGCTTCACCCAGTTCTTAACTGTTGAACCTTCAACGAGCCTTATTATTTTGCCACTTACGAAGCAGGGGCAGGTCTCTTCTAAAGAGCTCAGGTCTTAATGTAGAAACCCTAAATGACTTTTCTATTTCTGAACTGTTTCCAACTTTGAACTTGAAGTGGTGGTAATGTGTTACAGCCACGGTAGGAAAGTAGTTCAACTTGGGAGTATGGATCTCGCCTCCCACATGTAATGTGATAGATTTTTATCAACATGTGTGAGGTGCTCCTGCCTGTTTGATAGCCAGGGTTCTTGCCAAATGGGGCTTTTTACTGAATGGCAATTTTCAGGCACATCAGTGAAAAAATGAACTTCCTTCACAACAGCCCCGCAAGGAAGGGTCCTAATTAACGAGCTTGCTAATTGATCACCGTTTTGACTGGTATGCTCTCTTAATGATGACGTAAGTCATCAGCTAATTACACAAAGCAAGTGTTGGGGAGCACCCCCATCCGAGGAGGCAGAGTCCGCTAATTTGCTGATCTCTGCGGTCTGGAAGAGGCTGGTCTCTTGTGGAGCCAAAGCCGCAGCCGCAGGGCACAAGCCCTTGCCAGGAATGAAAAATGGATGGCAAATAGTGTTCACAATGAGCACATGTTACTTTTTTAAAATTGTTAAAAATGTCACCAAAATGAATGAAAAACAAACCACGTCCATCTTCTTGTTTATTCTTTCTCCTTTTCTGCTCGGCAGGAAGGGAAGGGTGATGTGTCTCTAACTAACGTTATTCCAGCAACACTGGGCCACTGTTCTGCCTGATTATTTTCCAGGCTTTGCAGGAAATACTTGAAAAATTGGCTCCTGATTTTCAAGGAATCATAGCACACGCCCTGTTGCCCATGTGAAAATATGTAATCCTAAGGGCAGGAGAGGTGAGACTTACTAAACTCATATTTCCCACCCTAATCTTTCCTTTCGGGACCCTTCCACGAGGATGGACCGATGTCCTTAGCCCGCCGGTCTCATAGGTGTCTACTTAATCACAGAAGACTTACACAGTTATTTAATCAAATAGGGTTGTATTTTGCCTTGCACATTTTCTGCTGATCACTACTTGATTTGCAATTTCTCATGTTGTTGTTTCCTTTGTGAATCAGCTTATAAACTACCTGAGAACAGGGTCTACGTTTTGCATTGTGTAACCCACTAATGCCCTAGAGCAGGGCTGACCCTACCAGGCAATTAACCCAAACTTGCTGCATTTTCCTTGATAATGCTAAACACAGCACTTATAATATTAATGGTGGTTGTTTGTTTTACCCACCACTAAGCTTGAGGTGAATTAGACCTTTGGTCAAGGCACTTTTAACCACCTGTCGGCCAGGTATCAAAGAGTGGGGGAAAGGGAAAAGTAGCAAAATTATCAAGTAGCAATCGGAAGCTCTAGGGGAAAAAGGTAATAAATAGAGAAATTAGAACAATTATTTTAAATTATTTTTTACATATTTGTGGAGTGGTTTTTATGTTCGCTATAATAGTCTTTAAAGAATTAAATCATAGAAGGAATAATTAGCTCTGAGACACAAGGTGATAGGAAGCCAATTCAGCTACCACAAAAGGTAGTGCCAGACATGGAGCAATCTCTTTTGGATTTGCTGAAAGTAGTCTTGGGATGTTTTCTCCTGTTTACCTGTAGGGTGTGTTCTTACTTAGAAGACAGCTGCCTCACAGTTAATTCAAGTCTTTTCTTTCCAGAGCCTTCCCTGAATCCCGCCAAACTGAAACACCTGTTTGACTTCCCTCATCTATCTCTCACCTTAGCATAGATCCTGGGGCCTGAGTCAGCTGCTCAAATTTAACTTCAGCACTGGACAGGGAGCACTTGAGAAAAGTGATCGTGTTTATTTTGTGCTTCCACCTTACACAGTGATCCCAATAATGACAATGACAACAGCAGCAATGATTACTATTAATGAAATCTCATTATGTCAGATGTGGCTAAGGTTTGAATGTTTATGTCTCCCTCTCAACCATCACCCCCTGCTCCACCCCCCACCCAAATCATCTTGAAATCCTGATCCCCAAGGTGATAGTATTAGGAGGCAGGGCCTTTGGAAGGTGATTGTGTTCTGAGGGCAGAGGCCTCCTGAATGAGATTTGTGCTTTTTATAAAAGACTCCACAAAAGTCCCTTGCCCTTCTCCCCTGTGAGGATACAAGAAGTTTCCACCTGGAAGGGGGCCTTCACCTGACCGCTCTGGCACCCTAACCTTGGACTCCCAGCTTCCAGAACGATGAGAAATACTTCCTGTTGTTGTTAAGCCACCCAGTGAGTGGTGTTCTGCTATAGCAGCCTGGATAGGCTACGACAGATGTGATAAGCACTCTGCATACATTATATCAGTTAATCTTTACAAAACCTTTGCAAAGTAGTCATCATACCCCTTTCATAGATAAGAAAATGAGTTTAGAAATTAAATGGAAGTCGCTTGTTTGAGCCATGCACTTAAGTCATTTACAAACCAGGTTGGTTTCATAGTTCATGCTCTTCTTTACTGCAGCAGAGAGTGGTGGTTGTTACACTTAAGTGTGTGTCAGAAACTCCTAGGAGCTTGCGGAAAATGCAGATTTCCAGGCCCTGCCGTTTGGGGTAATTTTGATTTAGCAGATTTGGGGGAAGGCCCCCAAATATGCATTTTTAACTAGTACCGCCACCTCCAGTCAATTCTGGTGGAATTCCACACAATAGAGTCTTGTGAAACCCTACAATACTGTTGCTTGCTGACCGGATGCCCAACTGCTGGTGGTGAGTGAGTGAACATAACATTTATTAACACTTACATAAAATGAGTAGTCTATGACATTCCTGGTGTCTGTCTCTGCAAGGGTAAAGATGAAGAATTACAATGGTGAGATTGCTGTAGGAACCACTATGTTAAACAAATCCAAATGGGCTTCTTTATATCAGGATATCTTAGAGCCTTTAAGGTCAGCAAAATAGAGCATTTTTTTTCAGTCATTTGAGCATGGATTCTATCCCTTCTTTTTCTCTTACATAAGCCCTTTTAAACTGTAGTAACAGAATCTGGAAAGCAGTGTCTTGGCAAATAAATTAATAATAGCTCCCGTCTACATGGGGCTCTACAGTTTACCAAGTGCTTCAACATGCATCATTATTGCCATTTTCAGGCACGGATGCAGGAGCGCGGAGGCTGTCGCTGGGTTCCCCAGGGAGAAGGAGCTCACAGGAGCTGAGCGGAGACCTGCATCGAGTCCCTTGGGTTCGGTGTCCACTGTTATCTACGATATCATGGGGGTGCCCTTCTTTCCTAGATAACCTTAGTGCTTAGGAAAAGCAGCGCAATCTAGTGCCAAGCCATCAAGCCTTTCTTTGCCCCTGTTTCCTTATTTCTAAAATAAGACATTTGCAACACATTTCAGAGGTACCCTGTTCGATGTCAAACGGTGTATGAGTTTACAATTATTTTTCTTAACTCCTTAACAACTTTAACCAATCTGTCTTGAATGAGGAGCCAGTAACAGCGCTAGGCACTCTGGGTATAGTAAAGCGTTAGGCACAGTTCCCTCCCTGGTGCTTTATGTCTCCTGGAATGTGCTGGTAGAACTTTGTGTGCAAATATATTTTGAAAAATTGCTTCCAAGGCCACAGGAGCAGGTCCTTTTGTACCCTGGCACGGGGTACGATCTCCTGAAAACACACACACACACACACACACACACACACACACACAAAACCAGACAGTACAGCATTGCCTTGAAATGCCACCAACCTCGTCGTGGTCAGTGTCACAGGGTCATATCTGAAGGTCTTAAATCTGCAGTTACTCAACAGCAGAGCTGGAACTCAGCTTCTCTTTGGTAATAAAAGCTATTATCTGACTCTTTAAACATTTCAACATTTCTCCCTATTTCACAGTTCATAAAGCACCCCTCTGATGTGGAGGGATTTTTTTATTTAAGAGGAAATATAAGACAGCATGTTTTTTCCACCTCTCAATTGCTGACAGCTTCCCCTAAGCTATGACACGCTGATTCTACAACACACCTTTTCTAACTGCTTGTATTTGTTGAGATGCCACTGCACTTGGGGGTCTTACTGCCTTGCTCCCAACTCCATCTCATTGTGTGTCTGGCATTAGCACTGCCAGAGCTGGGTTAATATGTACAGCATGCAACTCATTAGCTGCGCATTAGTATGAGAGCCGGGAGTCAACAAGATGGATCCATCAATATGTTGGAGCCTGGGTCCAGAGTCTCAGCCGGGTCTCACTGGATGCAGAGGTCAGTAGCCTGGCATCAACTCTGCAGCACACGCGGAACATGTCACGCTCAAAGTGGTCATGCGGGGAGGCGACAATCATGGGGCCTCATTAAAAATTGAGGGGAGCAAAAATCCCTTGGCAAGACCCCCCAGGGCTTCACGGTTATTGATTTGCCTTTCCACTCACATGAAGAATTTATAGGGTTTATCACCAACATAAGAGAAAGTGGCATTATCATATTGCAAGGAATCAAATAGTCATCCGTCAGGGATCCAAGGAAAAGTTTAAGTATGTCTTGTTAAAGTCAAGTGTTATTTGTGTATCCTCTATATAACATAAGCTGGTTTAAATCGAATGAAGGGAAAATAATTACAGCATGTATTTCCCCTTCCTCCCTCCCCTGCCTCCTTTCTTCCTTCCCTCCTTTCTTCCTCCCATCCTCCTTCGTGGTTTCTTCTTTCCTTTCTACCAATTTCTTTCTCAACTGAATATAGTAATAAACAGCCTTTTAAAAACAAACTGTCCCAGAGCGGAGCCTCTCAAATCTTCTGCTGCCATGCATTATTTGGCACAAAAATACTGCTCACGTACCTCGCTCATATCTCCTTTTCTCGGAGGACAACAAACCCTAGCGCGAGCACAAAAACTATATTAGGAGCAAAAGGCTTCCTCAGATTTCCAGGTCTGTCATGTTTCAACATAATTACTTAACAGGCCATTCTGGGTGCGACTATCATGCTATTATTGCTAACAGTTCCTCTTTTATTTACGGGTGGAACAGTGAGGGGACTACCAGCAGTTGGTGATTGTATAGATGATTACCTGACCCATCACGGGTGCTTAAAATTTGCTTGATATTTTGCAGACCTGGTTTGAAAGAGAAAAAAAAGAAGAGGAAGAAAAAAATAACAAAACCATCCATGTTTAAAATCATAGAGCATGCAGTGTTCCCATTTTCATAAAACCACTTAAAAACGAAAGGTCAAACTAATCATTCCAAGACTGAGAATCAGCTTTCTTGTCATCACAGCTCAAAGACTAGCTTTTATGCTCAATGAGTGCACCTTTTTTGGCAGAATGCCGATGAGCACTTTGCACCATGACAACTAGGAGATGCCGCCCCCTCCCCCTCTGATGGGGCCTGTGGTCCTCCTGAAGGGGAATGCGGCTCTTGCAGAACAGGTGGGTCATGCCTCTCCTTTGGGCATGCATCCTTGTGCCCAGGCATGTGCTCACTCATCAAGAGAACAGATCTCAACTGTGCTCTGGTAGTTAAATGATGTAGAATCAGTGTGGTCTCAGGAGTGTGAAAGAAAATGATGAATGTGAAATCACTCCATCAAGAACTAAGCAGGTATTTAATTGTTGCTATGGTCTGAATAAGTGTCTCCCCACCTCCCAGCCCTAAATTCATATGTTGAAAACCTAATGCCTAAAGCGATGGTATTAGAAGGTGGGGCCTTTGGGAAGTCATTAAGATGTGAGGGCAGAACCCACATGAATGTAATCAGTGCCCTTATAAAGGAGGTCCTGTATAGGTCCCTCCTGCTTCCGTCGTATGAAGACACAAGAAGTCCGTAGCTCTGAAGAGTCCGCACCTGAACATGCTGGCACCCTGACCTTGGACTTCCAGCCTCAAAAACTGTGAGAAATGCATTTCTGTTATTAATAAGCCACCTAGTCTATGATATTTTGTTATAGCATCCCAAACTGATAAATGGTATATTCTAACTTGTATAGTTCTTAGAGTTGGGGTATCAAGGAGGCACATTTTTGTGGGACAGACATTATAATGTTCACTTTTAAATCTATTTTGGTACAGTACATAAAGTTCTAGACTGTCTTTCCTAAAAAGCGATATGCTACAGTTCTCTAACTTTTTAAAAGATAGTCCGAGCTCATAGACTGATATATACTGAGTGAAGATAGAATTAATATGTAAAACTCACTAGAACTAATAGTAAAGGGGAGCAGAGCACCTGGCCCACGGGTGAGCACTCAGAAAAGTTGTTGAATTATTTTCCATTAAGAATTTATGGCATTTAAAAAAAAAAAGTGTATGGCATTGTTTCCTCTTGCAGTTGGAATGTGGCGCCCCTAGTGGTCAGCTTTAGTTGACACAACAGCATGCCCAAACATCCCAGGCTCCAAACTCAGCTCCAGGTCCCTAGCTCTGAAAGGCCTCGAGTTGCTATCTACAGGGGTGGAGGGTGCTGAGCTGAACCAGTCGGGGTGAAAGTGAGAAACAGAAGACATTTGGACCAAGGGGGATGTCCATGTGACTCTAAAGTAAATTTTCATACATTGCCAAGAAATTGTCTTTGAAGGCAATGCTGAAGAATTCTAAAAATGCAATACAGCAGCATCTGAGTGACGGTGTAACTACCAAAGGGGGTTGCTAAGAAAGGCAGTGTCAACTAAATATATATATTCTGTGCTCCAGCCACCCAAGGTGAATGAATGGCTATTCTTAAATGAGGCTGTGCCCTTGGCACCTTTAAGCCTTTGCACATGGTAATCCTGAGGCCGGGAAAGCCTTTCTCTAGCTCATCTTTAAGATTTCAACTCAATACCTTTCTTACCCTCCTGGGCCAAGTTAGCTGATTCCTTCCTATGAGCCTTTATAGTAATTAATACAGAAATTAGAGCATGGATGGATCTATATTTGAAATTCTTAGTTTCCCTTGTCTATCTATAAGTGAGTTCCATTATAAATAATTACCCATTATAAATAGCTTCCCTAGTCCCTTACACTCACACCCCTCATTCCCTTTCTAGTAGTTATCATTATCTGAATTGTTTCTTTCTTTGTTTGCCATCCATCTCCCCTGCCGAAATGTAAGCTCCCATGCAGCCGGGACTTGTCTGATTTGTTCACTGTCGTATTTGCAGAACTTAAACCTGCCTGGCATATTGCATGTACTCACTAGTCACTCGCTGAGTGAATGAATTATAGGTGCTCAATAATGTTTGTCAAATGAGTGAGCAAATAACTAATCATCATTTGTATTTATCTGTCTTATTTAACTTAGTGTAATACCCTCCAGGTCCATCCATGTTACAGAGAGCAAGATTTTGTGCTTTTTTTCTGGCTTAATAATATCCTGTTGTGTATAGGTATTGCTTTTTTATCCATTCATCTATCAATAGACATTTATGTTATGTCCGTATCTTGCCTACTGTAAATAATGTTGCAATAAACATAGGGGTACGTATGTCTTTTTAAATTAGTGTTTTAGATATCTTAAAATGTATACTGACAAATGGAATTGCTGAATTGTATGGTAGTTCTAGTTTTAATTTTTTGAGGAATCTTCATACTATTTTCCATAGTGATCATAGCAATTTACAATTTCACCAATGGTGCATGACGGTTCCCTTTTCTCTACATCCTTGCCAAGACTTGTTATTTATTGATTTTCTGATAATCTTTCTGACAGGTGTGAAGGTGATATCTCATTGTGGTTTTAATTTGCATTTCTTTGATGACTCGTGATGTTAAGCATCTTTTAATGTGTCTGTTGTAGGCCATCTGTACATCTCCTTTGGAAACATGTCTATTCAGGTCCTCTGCCCATTTTTTATCAAATTACTCACTTTTTGATATTGAGTTGCATTAGTTCTTTATGTATTTTGGATATTAACCCCTAGACCAGTTATTTTAACCTTTTTCATCTCATGACACATAAAGTAATTACTACAATTCTGCATCACATCAAAAATATATTTTTTGCCTATCTGCCAAAAAATTGGTATAATTTTTATTGATTTATAAGCAATATAAAAATAGCAATTACCCACCCTTTTTGCTCCAAAGTGACTTTAAAAAAAATCATGTGCCTATATTGTATATAAGGATTTCTCAGTACTAAGAATTAACCAATCCAATGCAATTTTATTATACATGACCAATAAGATGTAACTCTATTCAAGGACCTATATATTTATGGTCCAAGAGAGCATTCACACGGATGGCTATTGTGGTGTTGGTTGTTGTTTGTTACTTGACAATCTAGGGGAAAAGAGGTCAGTGCCCCTGATGAGATAGTCAGGTATTGCGTGTTTAAAACTTCCGGTGGCATACTAGTGTGCTGTGTCCGACAGGTTGAAAATTGCTGACTGATACTATTGACTGCAGGTTGTCTTAGCAGGTATTGTATATCTTTGTTGGAAATTTGGGTATACAAAAGTACATGTTCATCTGAAGTTCTTGTGAAACACAGACATGCCTACACGCTCCATCTCCACTGATAAAGTCCCCTGACACACTTTTTCCCAATGGCACTAACAAGAATCCAATTTGGGTGATTTAGATTTCTCCTTCGTTCATGCCCATTAATGGAGGCGCAACTGAGCAGAAAGCAGCTCTACAGGTTGACAACTAACTAGGGAAAATGAGGTGTAGTAAAAAGTCTAGGAAACCCAACTGAGAAGAATCAGACAAATCATAGTTATACAACACTTAGTCTGTCTGCCCCTGACCACTGTGGCTTAGTTGGTTGGGTGTCATTCTGCAAAAGGAAGGGCTGTGGTTCAGTTCCTGGTCAGGGCACATGCCTGGGCTGCTATTTGGTCCCAGTCAGGACCATATGAGAGGCAACTGATCAATGTTTGTTTCATATCAAAGTTTCTCTCCCTCTCTCTCTCCCTCCCTTCCCCTCTCTCTAAAAATTAACAAATAAAATAAAAGATTTAGTCTCTCTGCAGAGCAGAGAGTGAGAAAACAAAGAGTGAGGAGTGGGGAGGTAGGTCAACATGTTTTGGAGTCCCAGTTAAATCATCTGGCAAATAAGTGCAATTATAAGTATCACCAGTGCTATTTTAAAAGTGTTTTAGGGCAGAAGGAAAATGTCAATTCTACTTAGGGCAATAGGGGCTGTGGCCAATAGATCACTATGACCAGAAACCAACTCTGATCCCACCTTTCTCCTCCTGATACTCCCCGAGGTTTCACTCTTTCATTCTCACTTCTCATTTTCCTAGAGATCGCTTCCACTCTTTGACTCTCCCTCTCTGCAAGATACTCCCACTCCCTACTCCGACCTTTGTTCTTACCGAAATTCTAGACCAGTAGTTCGCCACACTTCCCAGTGGTCCAACAGCAATGAAACTATCACATATTTGCATAATTCTGAATAGTTCTTACAGTGCTTTGCATGGATAGTCAAGTGCACCTGGTTACAGTGAATTATGCTGTGGACTGAAAATCACAGACACATAAGTTTTAGTCTCATACCTAATGTAAACTAGTGGCCTAATTATGGTCGAGTAACATAAAATTGCCAATTCGTATTCTATTATTTTTCCTGTACCTCCTAGCTCTAAAGCTCTTGTGAGAATCCATGGTTCTTGCCATGTCCAGGTGGCACAGTTGGTTGGAGCATCATCTCATGCACCAAAATGTGGTGGGTTTGATTCCCAGTCAGGGCATGCCTAGGTTGCAGGTTTTATCCCTGGATGGACCACCGATGAGTGGAGACTGATCCATGTTTCTCTCTCACATCGATGTTTCTCTCTCCCTCCCTCCCTCCCTCTCTCTCCCTCTCCCCATCTCCCTCTCTGTCTAAAATCAGTAAACATATCCTAGGGTGAGGATTAAAAAATTTAAAAAATAAGGAATCCATGGTTATTAAAGCTCATGGAACAAGTAAGGCATGTATCTGAGCTTGTGTCACTGGGGCAACAGAGCAACTAGCGATCTGTGTTTAGAGGCCATATTTTCCAACTTCTAATCTAGTGTTCTTTTCATTAAGAAGAATGATAATCCTGGCCAGTGTGGGTCAGTTGGTTGGAGCATCATTCTGTGGACCAGAAGGTTGTGGGTTCGATTTCCAGTCAGGATACATACCCAGGTTTCAGGTTTGATCCCCAGTTGGGGAGTGTATGAGAAGGCAACCAATCGATGTTTCTGTCTCACATCGATGTCTCTCTCTCTCTCTCTCTCCTTCTCTCTCTCTCTCTCTCTCTCTCTCAAAGCAATGAAAAAAATTCCTTAGGTGAGGATAAAACAATATTTTAAAAAATGATAGATTAATAGAAAATCAAGAAAAGCCCCTCAAAGACCGTCACACCTGCATCTCACTCAAAATTGACATGCTTAACATTTTCAAGTAAGGAAATCCCTAAGTGACATCAAGTTCATGGTCTGAGAGATACTAGGTGAAAGAATGATTGTTTAGAATATAGAAATGAGGGTCAGATGCCTGGACCTACCACTCTGAACACATCATGTGAAATTGTAATTTATTTCCAGAGACAGTGCATTGCAGTGTCTACTGTCAACAAGGAATGCATGTTCTGGCTGGTACCACTGGCCCACTGATTCATTCATTTGACAAACATAGATTGCCCACCTACTATTTTGCAGAAACTGCCTAGGCACTGGAGCTATAGGCCTAAATAAGAAATTGTCTCTTCTCTGGAATGTTACAACCTCCTTGGCAGAAACAGATCAAGGAATATTTGGGGGCCTTCTCCTTGACCCATTATGATAGGAAAATGAGTGGCAGTAATTCTGAGAGTCCTGCTTGACCTTTGAGGCTCCATGAAGATCCTCACTTTCATCTTACAAGACCTGAAAAAAACCAATCTGAAGGAGGTTCAAGATAGAAGATGAAATATGTTCGTTTGCGTGGCATTTGTAATATGGCAGCCTAGTCCTGTTAGAATAAAGAGCCCAAGTGAAGAATGGAAGGATGCAAAGGGAATTTCAAAGCCTAAAAAAATAATCAGTCCATGGCGTGAGGGACGAAGGAGTGAGTAAATACCAGGGTGAGTTACTAAAATTTGAATACAGTTATAAATAAAAATAAACTTCTAGGTAATGGCTGTAACAACCAGCATGTTACAGAACTACCTTATCTCTGTCCCATGTCCTTTAAGTGGAATTTTTTTCCCCATGTGAACACACCAGTGGTTTTAGTAGATATTGTTGGTCCTCTGCCAAAAATCCCTGTACTAGTTGTGTGCATACAATTCTCACCTCCTGTGGACATTGACTGCTCACAGATTAACCCTTCTGCTTCTCTAAAGAATTGCCCTTGGCTGGTGGGAGTGGTCCACAGCTAACGGCTGATTTACGGGGATATCAAATCCCGACTTCTTTGGCTTGAGGTAGGAGAGCTCTGTACTGCCTTTCATGACCCAGAGCTCCCTGTGGGATCCGGCTGAGGCTAGATTTCCACATCTGTGCTTAGCTTCCTCCCTGTCCAGCTACTTCTCTAACTCCCTTAGAGGTTTCTCCTAAGATTTGCTGTGTTGATTAAACAAAGAGGCCATTAGGCTGAGGTAGCCCACAT
Organism: Furipterus horrens; assembly: GCF_987537825.1. NCBI lineage: Eukaryota > Metazoa > Chordata > Mammalia > Chiroptera > Furipteridae > Furipterus > Furipterus horrens. Next base: position 12,539,843 of record NW_028327177.1, on the reverse strand, counting down.
CCCTAACCGTGTAAATGCCTCAAGGTTACCAAATCAAAACTTAAGGACAACCTACCACAAACAGCCAATTAGGCTTTAAGCTACCGCCAATCAATAATTCACAGCCAATCAATAAATCCATGTGCTTTCTGTATAGGAGTTCCCGTCAGTGCTAACTTCCTGTTTGGCCCTGCCCAACTGGAATCAATTTTGGCTCAAACCCTTGAGATTTTCAGCGTGCCTCAGTTTATCTTTTACCAGAGCCTGCCCTCAGCAATCACTCCATGAGGAGCTCCATCTCAGACTCAGCCTCTAAAGAATTCGAAGATGTTAATCAATGATTTATCTATCTGATAAAGGAAGGACAATCTATAATGCCCAGTAAGATAAAACAAAGTTTAGTGGAGTCGGCTAGCCATACAGCCAGGCACAAGAAGCTTTTTATCTCAAGTCCTATAGTCTTTTCCAGAGAGATCACATCAGTCCCACATGAGTGTGGAAATCAGCCTACAGGGACAAAACCTACAGGTCTCCATCTCCCCTCCGGGGGCAGCTCTGACATTTCCACCTCAGGGAGAATGACTCACACAACTAGACTGCACTGTAAAGTCATGTAGAAAAACGGGCATGTTTTCATGCATTCGTTATGGCTGCCTCTGCCACGTGCCCAGCCACCCATCCTGACTTTTCATCTTGATTTTTATTTGAGAGACTGGAAGATGGGGGCACTCCGAATTAGATTCCCATTGGCACGTTTACTTTAAACACTCCGAGTAGAAGACTAGCGGTAAGAGAACCAAACTGTTGCCAGGTTCTCCCCAGTCTTGCCCCATCTCACAGGTGATTCACTGGGGAACTTGATGAGTGTTTTAGAACAACACTATAGGCGTATTAGCACTAACGGCATAAACAGCCTGTGTTTCCCGCCATGGCAGAGAGTCTGATTTAGTGATGACGCAAGGCAGGGTGGCCTGGAGAGTGATTCTGGTTCCATTTGTCCGATGGGTGTTCCCTCAGCTCAGAGACTATGTTCTGCCTGGAAGGAGTGGCGGGGAATTCCCAGTGAGGTGATCTTTACACAGATGGTGGTGCTGATATATTTAGAGGCTCCAGAAATATCATTCCATTAGTTACACTGCCACGGTCTTGATTATCGGCAGCCTGTTTTATTCAAGCCCAGGTTATTTTCCATGTACACGTGGGATTGTTCTGATGCAGGTGGGCAATGTAGCTAGATAATGAAATTACTGCCTTGGTTATACTTACCTGGACCTTTTGGGGATAAATAAATTGCTGTTGCTGGATCTGAAGTTAATGATGGTCTAGCGATATATGAGAATATAGAAAAGGAATACATGAACATAGATATGTTGATAGAGATATGTTGATAGAGATGGATGAAGAGAGATAGATAAGTATAGCTATAGATAGATGGATGAATGGATAGATAGATATAGGAAGAGATGGATACATAGATGGAGAGAGAATAGGGAGATGAGGGAGAAAGAAAGAGAGAAGTGAGGGGGGATGTAGTTCTGCTATTTCACGGTTGTGCTGGACACTAAAACTGATGGTGCAAGCTGAGATCATACTAAGCAATATTAACAATCAGTGGAAAACATTAATGTTGTTCTATGGCCTTTGAAAAATTTTATTGAAACATTAAACCTTGTCTTACTGTTATCAATGCATAGGAAAGTGAAAATAAAGTAAAACTAATGTTTATTTAGTAATCTATCATTTAAAACATTAGAAAGGTTGAGAATTAAACTGCCTTAATTCCTCATCAAAAACTTAACAAGAGGAGTTTGAACAGTGCTTGTCACCTTGCCCTCATGATATGACTTACAAACACAAAGCGAGCACCTTTGCTAGGCCTGGGAAAGTTGGCATCCTCCTAAGTCTGGCTCAGCAAGGGACAGCTTCTACTTTGTCCTTTCAATGACATGAAGTAGCTCTAAAAGGTCCTTTAATGTGAAGTTTTCCACAGGCATTGCTGCATTGCTTCTTCTGGGGGGTCTTCATCCTTCCCTCTTCCTCTATGTTTAGAAGTTTCCCTTCACTAAGTTTTTCAGACTGTTTATCAGGAGGCTCTTGAACAGGATCAGTGTCTACATTCCCATGGTCCGCTCTTCTTCTATAATTCCATGGACGTTTGGTTTGAACTTCACTGCCAGAGTTACCATTTTCCATGTTGCTGCCTTTCAACTTTTTTGGACAGTTCCCTTTTCTATTGTAGCCATTCTTGTATAATGCCATGTAAATGAATCCACTGGAGACAAGGAGAAAGCACAACCACTCACTTTGCTGTCTGTCTGTCAACTGACTAACAGATGCACAGTGACCAGCCACAGACAGACACTGAGAGAAGTGACACCCTGATCACTAATCACAATGCACATCTGCTAGTTGTGGACAGTGGGGCTCGCAGCAAAGATTTTACGTTATGAAATGTAGCCACACTTAATATACCATGGTAAGTGTAATTCAAACCATGTTGTTGAGAGACTGGTGCTATCTAATTAAACCATGGAAACATGCAAAACAAAGCCAACTTTGCACATGGTTATGTATTTTATAATCTAGTCTTCCCCTAACCACTGTTATCAAAGACGATTTCAGTCTCTGTAGGTTTGAACCATTCTTTGGACTTTACCGTACGTAACAAATGCGGAGGATTATTGTGTGGAATATCAAGGGAGTGATCTAGCCAGAGAGGTTCAACTGACATAGTAGTAGACTGGCAGAATGGAGGAGAAGATGTCTTCTTCTTGATTTGTGTCATGAGAAGAAGGAAAGTAGTTGAAGATTACAATGGAGGTGGAAAGAAGAATAAATATTTTAGGAAGGGATTTTAGACTATTTTAGTCCTAGTATGTGAATTCTGCCCACTGCGGACTAAATGCTTGCGTCCCCACAAATTTCTATGCTGAAGCCCCAGTGTGACAGTATTTGGAGGTGGGATTTCTGGGAAGTAATTTAGGCCACAAAAGTAGAGCCGTCATGATGGGGTTAGTGTCCTTCTAAGAGAGTGGGCCCTTCCTCTCTGCCATGTGAGGACACAGTGAGAAGAAGGCTGTCTGTGAATCAGGAAGAGGACTTCCACCCAAACTTGACCCTGCTGACACCTTGATCTCAGACACCGAGCCTCCAGACCCGTGAGAAAAAAATTCTGCTCATTAAGCCACCCAGCCTGTGGTGTTACAGCCAATTCCAACTATGAGGATGTCCCTTATTTCCATAAAGGGAAATAAAGGATTTTGAGGGGTTTTGATATGTCTCTTAATTTCAAAACGGTGCTTTTGGTGTGTGATACTGCTCTGACACTGGGTTCTGGGGTGTCTCACCCATATAGACACATGTTCCCTGGGCTCCTCAGCTTCGTGGGCATCTCTGGGCTTGCGAATGCGAAAGAAAGGCTTCAACTCTGGCTCTGCCACTTACTAGAGAAGTGATGTTAGAAAAGTTACTCCATTCCTCCGAGTTTACCTCATAGGACAGAGATGATTTAAAGCCCATGATGGCCTGAGACAGACCAGGCACATCATAAATATTAATTACCAACTTCCTTTCCTCCGGTAACACCCTCGGGAGGCGCAGTGACGTAAGTGCTCTCGTTTGAAAGAATCTGAAGTGGATGTGAGGGAAGCCGAGACCTGAACTTGCACCTCCGCGCTTCCAACTGGGTTTTCCTGTCGTGTTGTGTTGTGTTTTTGCGTTTTCACTCCGACAAGAAATCGTCTGCAAATGGGGATAACCAAGGTTAAACAAATGCAATGCCTGACGAACTGCACACAGAATCATTCAAGAATTCTGCCATGTCCCTGTTCATAACTGGCCTTTCTGAGGAGCAAGAGAGTCAGAACTTAGCTTATTTTTCTCTTTTCTGTAACCAGACAGTTGAAAACATCTTAAGGAAAACTGTAAAAAGATGAATTTAAGGACAATGAAAAAATGTGTTTGAGGCATGATGCATTTAATAATTCAGAGTAGGGATTAGCATTTATGGGACTTTGGGGATAGACTGGAGGTTTTAATTCTTGCCAGGAATGAAAAATTTTGAGACTAAGATGTTCATGGGTAAGATTTCACATTGTGCACCTGGCTATCTACAGGTGAGGGCACCCACAGCAGAAAGCAGTATAGGACCTGTCACTATGTGTAGTTAGTTGATGGAACCAGGAAGTCACGGGGACAAGGAATACGATCCCGGTTCAAAGGCTTCTGGCCCAGCTCTGACCTTGATTTTGTAGGGAGTCCAGAGAATGGCTACTAGAGTTCAAGGAAAGATGAAAACGTTGGAATGCATGAGCTGCCGTGAATGATTTTAAAAGGTAAATAAAAGAAATTATGCTATCATAGCATTGTCCCACTCTCTAATTATTTCTCTATTTTTAGTTAGAGTGTGACTTTAGATAAAACGCCTTTCATCCTCTGGGTCTCAGATTCTCGTTTTTAGAAAGAAGAGGTTGGGTTAGCTCCCTGTCCTAGTTCACGTTGCTCTAACAGATGGCTTAAACAGCAAACATTGATTTCTCACAATTTGGGAGGCTGTAAGTCGAATAGCAGGGTGCCCCCATGGGTTCTGGTGAGGACCGCCTTCCCGGCTTGTAGAAGGCTTCCCTCTTGCTGTGTCCTTACATGGTGGAAAGGGAGAGTGCTGGTCTCTTCATCCCCTGTAAGGGTACCGATCGCATCGTGTGCACTCTACTCTCATGACCGTCTCTAAACTTAAGTACCTCCCACGGGCCCCACTTCCAAACACCATCAAATTAAGGATTAGGACTTCAGTATAGATCTTGGGGGATGCAATCAGTCTTTAGTAATCACCCCTAAGTTTCCTTCTTTCTGACTTTGTATATGAAGGTTCCCCACTGGCCACCAAGTCAAAATCAAACCATCTTTCAAAATTTTCCATAAGGATGTCATCCCAGATACCAGATTTGCCTATCACTTTCCTCCAGGATGAACCCTCGCCTCACTTTAGACAAGTCTCTGGCTTTCCCTCCCTACAAGCCATGTTAATCCATTACTTACACCCCCCCACCCCCATGCTTATTCTCCTGTCTTGGAGTGTGCTGGACTGTCTGTTTACTCAAGAACTAGCCATTTTGGGGGAGCCATTCTTTCAGTCCGCAGACCACGTCCTGTAGAGTGTAGAGGAGGTTTTAGGATTTGCACTGAACGGGATTTTAAAAGAGAAGCTGTTGTTTCATATTATTTTAGTTCATATAAATGCCATTTCTAAAAACTTGAAATTAAATATAATATGTACAAATCTTATCCCAGAGCTACTGTTATTAACCTATCAAATCAAAGATTAACGGTTTAGGAAGAGCCAAAGTACATCAATTTAAGGTAAATTGCAGCTGAACATATTTAGGGTCATACTTTATATCTTCACAATACCAGGCAAATTTCCTGATATTTATGATAATATAAGAAAACCACAGTATTAAGGATTTGCTGTTCTTTGTAACATTTTGCTAAAAACCATTCATATGTCTCCACACTAAGATTCAGTATTATATGTTTATTCAAAAGAGAATTCCAGTTTGAACTGGTTCCCATAAACTTAATCTGTGGTAACCATTTGAGAAGTTTTTAAGATGAAGGCAATAAAAGATAGTGTTGCTTCTGATACTTGTCCATAATAAATCACTATTTTTCTTATGGCTACCACATATAATATAGTTTAAAGAAATATCTGTAATGATTATCTGAAGTTATGTCAAAACAACAATAATATTCTAAAAACAAGGAGAGCTTTATGTGCCCCTTTATTACTGCTCCATGGAAATGACTAATAATGTGTCTACCGATCATTTGGGATAAACAATAACATAAGCAGATGATTTATAAGTGAGAAAATGGAACCTTTGGAAAGTTTTTCAGTATCATTAATAATGACCCAATATAATTTTCAACTATCCAAAGAATAATAACTTTAAATGCAGTTTATATTAAAAGAGATGAAAGAAAAGGACCTTTGAGTGTTAAGACCATCTCAGTCACTCAGCAGGCGGAGAAAAGTGTGTGCTAAACAGCCTCCCTGTGCCCCCAGATCCAGGCTCTCCCCCTTTCCATCCTGCTCTGTGCCCTGGGAGCTGGCCTTAACAGACTTCCTCAATGGGCCCCCTTTGCCTTTGGCTTCTAGTCAGCTTCAGCCAACAGGAGACGCCAGCAAAAGATCAGCAGCTGGGGTTGGCAGGGTGGAGTTTCTCTCCCAAAGACCACAGCTCTTAGTGGGTGGCCATTCTCTACAGCTACAAGTCTGCTCCTTTACTTGGCCATTTCAGGTTAAGGGATTGTAGTGACTACTTGCTATTGTTAGTCCTTGGGTACTTGTCCATTTTTTATTGGTTCCCGTTACCTTGGCCACAGCTTATAAGTTATTCCTGCAGTAAGTCTTTTCCAGTTATCCCCTTTGAATTTGCATCCAGCTTCTGCCAGGACCCTGAAACATACGGTTCAACTTCAAGTCCACTCAGGACCTCAACCAAGTGAGGACATCTTTCATCCCAAACAACTCTTCTTTTCTCTCTATAGTTAACACCTGTTGCTTTTGCTTCCCCAGAATCCATTTAGTCTTTTCCTTGCACAGCAGCCTGATTTTCCATTAGAAAATCACCTCTCCTCATCTCTCAGTGCACATAGCTCGGAGGAGGCTGATCTCAGCTCCAGCCCAAGGCTGATCATATGATCTAAGTCAGTTCAATCAGGCTTAGGCTTAGGATTTCTGTTGGAACTAGGTGGGCAAAGAGGCCTCTATTTCCTGAGATAGTCAACTGTAAGGAATAACACAAGCCTGGAACATCCAGCCTAAGGAAGAGAACATGCCTGAGTGTAAGCCAGCAAAGTGGAATGGGGGCAAAGAGATGGGTAGGCAGGCCTACCATTATTTGAGTCATGCCTGAAGTTTACTCATAGATACATTGTAATTACAAGAAGTGGCGCATCTCCTTTTTTGCTCTAAATGAGTTGAGCTTTCTGTCCCTCACAAGTGAAAGATCATATTCGGCCTTCTCCTAATGAAAACACATGTGTTTGGAGACTGTTATAGACTGTGACCTCTAAACGGACATCACCCAGATTTGCAGTGTTATTTTCATGAAGAACCCTGCCACATAAGGTTACGGGAGGCCACCTGTGGTTTCTGTTTATTATGATTTTGGAGCTGCCACCACCTGTGCTGACCCTTAAGTCCTTTGAAATCCATGAGAGATGGGACAATACCAAACCAAACAGTTTCACTTAGCGTTGAACTTTGTGGCTGAGCCCCATGCATGACCTGGCACAAACAAAGAACAATGATGGAAAACAGCCGAACTCTGTGTTCGCGTATTATTTTCAAGTGCCATTTGACTGGGCCTTCTCAGATGACATGGTTCACTGGCAGGAAAGCTGTTATTGTGACAATCATTATTCCCATTTACAGCCTATTAGAATGTGAGTCACTGGGAGGTCAGACTCTCCTAAAAGCCCAGTGTTCCTGAGCCCTCAAGGTCAAGTTCAAGGGACAGCAATCAGGTGTAGGGACAATGGCAAAAGCTCAACCCTTTGAAATGAACAGAAGTGTTAACTCCCAGGAGATCGCTGCAGAGCGAGTTTTACTATCTTCTATCTTTGACATATCACATAGCTTGGGAAGAGACATCAGAATGACAGTGTTAGCATGACCCCAGGTTCTTTCCACAGCTGTTTTACTCTGCCCTGAGAACAGAGACTGAGTTCTTTGTTCATTATTATACGCCCCTTCCCATTCCTGCCTAACACCATGCCTTGCACAAAATGTCATCATAAGTGATGGCATTCAAGGTCTGCTGGCTTAAGAATACAGATAAAATGTAAGATAAATGAAAAGAGTCACTATGCAGTTATTGCCCAAAGAAGTCCTTGCTGATAATATTATTGCTGTTATTTGTAAATGTATTTGCATTATTAACAAGCAGGTTCAGCAAAACCCACACAAACCCTTTTAAGCAACAATTTCAACTTCCTTACTTCCCAAGGCAACAACTCTGTTACGAGTTTAAGTCTTTTCCCTGCTCTTCATATGTAGATGTGAGAATCAAACTATCCATCCATTTACTCATTCATTCATTCGTTCATTCATTCAACAAACAGTGACCACATGCCATTGGCTACATATTGGATTATATGTGAGTAAATCAAAGTTGATTAAGACATAGCCCCTGTAAAATGCAAACTTAATGGACATGGTCAAGAAATCTAAACACACTGTGAATGAGAGAATCAGCCTATAGCATGAGGTACCTGATGTCAGTGGTTGCCACAAGTGTTGGGGACACCCTGGGGGAAATGACGATTCCAGGGGGAACATTGTCCTTACCTTCTCTGCAAGCCAGCCAAGATGCCTGATCTCTCGGCTCCCAGCAATGCCTGTTTTCCCCAGCTGCTCTCTGAGCTCAGCAATCACTCGGGTGAGCAAGTCACTGGCGTTGGAATGGATGGCACTGAACCACGCCTGGGCAGTGGCTGAGTCCTTGCTCCTTAGGATCACTGTGTGCTTAGCATCTGGAGAGTGGATTTCAAGCTGCCTAGAGAAGCAAAGAGAGATGGGTTAGGTTTTCTGGCGATCATGCTTCCTCCAGTCCTGGGCCACAAAGGTTAACAAATTCTTCATCTTGTTTTTAGACTTGGTCAGTTTTGCATGGTTTATCTTAATGGTCTCATCATTCATTCACTCGTCTTTCATTCACTGATTCATTCTCTCACTTATTCATTCATTCACTCACTCACTCGCTCGCTCGCTCCTTCATCCACAAGTACTTATTTAGGGTCCAGGTATTAGTGCAGGTACTGAGGGCATATCTATCCAAGCACCGTATCACCTAAAGTAAGGATGTCTGGTTTTCCTGTTATTGAGCTCACTGGCTGATTAGCAGTTTCATATCAAGACTTCCAAACTGTGAGCTGATATTAATTTGCCTTACCTCTCAATCCACAGAGTATTTTAATCATATACTCATATCCTTGCTGCTGCTGGCAGAAAATATATTGAAATATCTAACCACATACTTAATCTACCGCTCAGTGTTAATTGTGAGTATCTTAGAGTCAAAGACGACCAAACTTTGCATCTTTAGGAATCCTGCCTATGGCATATTTACCTACCACTTAATCCTCGGACATGTGTAGTGAAGGAGTGAAATGGCCTAGCAAGGGGTAACAATGGGAAGATGTATGCACCAAGAATGTTACATTTAAAGTCAAACACCAAAGCTTAAACCAGAACTCTGAGGGAGAGAGCTGAATACTATAATTGTGGCAAAAGGAGGAGATTCTAGACGGATGCTTTTTGTGTTTCATTTTTGATTTTGAAGTACTTACAGATTAACATGGCATGGCAAAAAATAGAGCAGAGGTCTGCCGATGTCCTTTCACCCGGTTTCTCCAGAGGATGGTTATATTTTATGCAACTATAATACAACACCAAACCCAGGAGACAGAACTTGATGCAGTCAGTGTCAGGGTGTGGCTCTATGTTATTTTATCCCGTGTAGATTCTTGTAACCACCACCTCAATCAAGGAACAGAACTGTTCCATCACCACAAAGCTCTCCCTCCAGCTACCAATGCTCCTGTCCTCACCCCCATCCCAAATCCCCAGCAACCATGAACCTGTTCTCCATGTCTATAATTCTTAGATAATTTTATTGCAGAGCAAAAAACATATTTTATTCATCCACGTATATATGTAAATAAATACCATGTACGCATTCGTGTTTGCATTAGAAAGATACAGGGATTGGAAATTCAACACTGAATAAAACGATCCATTTATTAATTTCCCTTCATCCCTTAATAATTAAGCTACTCATTATTGAGCATTTACTACGTGCCAGGCAGTGCTTAAATATTTTTATTTTATTTTATGTAATTTTCCTAATAGCCCTCTGACTGATACTATTAATGCCCTTGAACAAAAAGAAAAACTGAAATTTGCAGGGAGCGATTAATGACTTAATGACTGTATTACACTGTCTCTACTTTAGACCAGACAGCTTCCAATAAACGAGTACTCATTGTCCTCTGGGGGGTGTGATGTCCTCATCACCAGCAGACATGCCCCAAAGTGTCCTACTTAGTTCCCGAGTTCCAAAATAACAATTTTGCAGATCACCCAAAAATGAGACATCCCAAGTAACCTGGCATCATTTAGGTTTGAAACCAACCTTCTAGAGGGAGTAAATCTTTTTACCTAAAAACTTAAATTGTAGGAAAGGAATGATGTAGAAGGTGAAATGTCTCTAGGGGAGTTTTAGCAATAATTAGCCTTTTATTTATTTATTTATCTATCTATTTATTTATTTCTTTATTGGTAAGAAACTTACAAAACACACCTCCTCTTTGAGACTCCAAAGGCTTTATGTGATGAAACGGAATTCTTTAGGTGACATTTGTCCTCATCCAGAACAAAAATGTCGTGCCTCTTGGGCATTTTTTCAAAGAAATGAGCTGTCAATCTGGGGTGAGTTTTCTTCCCCTCCTGAAGCTCTTGCTTGTCAGTGAAGTTGGGCAGCCAAACCCACACTGGGATTCTCGAAAAGCATTAACAAGAGCTCAACTTGCTTTTCAAATTATTCGATCAATATCTGTAACTCCAGGAATTTAAGGCAGGCAAATATTTCTCTTATAATCTGTTCTTTTGAAAACCTGGATTTGTTTTTAAAGAAAGGACAGTTTGGGAAGCAGCCACTCCCCAGGTATCTCTCTCACACACACAAACAACTGATGTCAGCAAAAATGAAAAAAAAACCTTTTTTTCTTTGTTGAGTTGCCAACGTGCCCTTGGGGGAAAGCCAACTTGTAAACAGAGGTGCAGGCTAGTGAAGGAGGCCCAAGTTTTTGACAGCATTTATCATTATTATTGCTTTTTAAGTATGATTTTAAGTATAATATGGAGATAGAAAAGTACACTAATTAGAGTGTACAGTTCAATGTATTTTTGCACAGGGAGCACATTCATGTAACCAGTCCTTAGATCAAGAACTAGAATATTACAAGCATCCCCATCACATTCCCTTTCTGGTTAATTGTCCTTCAAAATAATCACTATTAGGATCTGTCACCGAGGATTACTTTTGTGCCAGGCAGAATGATTTTGTTTGTTTTCATCTGTTATTGTTGCCTGCGGTATGGCGAGGATCTTGGACAGTTTCTGAGGCCACGTTTAAACACTGGGCTCAATGCTTTTTGGTGGTGGTCCTCACAGTAAAGTCACAGACCAGAGGCATCAGCGACAGCATCACCTGGGAACTTACTAGAAATGCAGATTCTTGCTTCCCACCCTGGACCCACTGAATTAGGAATTCTAGGGGTGAGGCCCAGCAATCACGCTCTAGGTGAATGTGTTGCCTGCTAGAGAAAGGCTGCTCTCGGGTCCATAAGTACAAGCACTGAGCTGAGGTGGCCGTGCTGAAAAGTGAACTGACCTCCCCCCAACTCAGTCTCAGAGAAAGAACACCAAGGACACAGACTAGACAGGCCTGTGGCCTTTTATAGCCAAAAAAAAAAAAAAAAAAGAAGAAGTTCTTATTCAGACATATTCTTCAGAAACCCTTGAACAGTTTTTTTTTATAAATCATTTAATTAAATACAGATGCTTGACCCCATCCCAGACCTGCTAAGAATTTCTAGAGAGTGAAGCCCGTGAATACACATTAAATGTTCTACCAGTTATACAGATTAAGGATCATGGCAACCCCTCTAAGGCCAAGCTCAACCCCCCTAAAGAACTATGCATATCGGTGATTATCGCTAGAAGGGCAATACAACAGGGGGTTCTTGGAGAGTGCATTGGTTATGCATTGCTGAGTAACAAATTCCCCCAGAATTAAGTGGCTTAAAACCGCAAACATTGTTATCTCAGAGGAGTTTCTGCATGTCATGAATTGCAGAGTGGCTGAGCTGGGTGGCCTGGTTCAGGGGCTTCCTGTCACTTTGCAGTCAGGGTGTCAAACAGGCACCTTAAGCCTTGGCTGGGCTGTGCATCCACTTCCCAGCTGGGGTCACGTGGCTATCCATAGTAGGCCTCAGTTCCTGGCCACGTGGGCTTCTCTAGTGGCTGCTTGAGTGCCTATATGATGTGGCAGCTGGTTTTCTCCAGAGAGCAAGAAGGAACTACTATTCCCTTTATGACCTGGTCTCCAAAGTCACATACCACCACTTCTAGTTTATTCTTTTAGTTACAAGTGAGTCACTAAGTCCAATGCGTACTCATGAGGAGGAGAGTTAGGCTTCACCTCTTGAAAGAAAGAGAACCAAAGAATTTGGGGACATAGCTTTTTAAAAATATATATTTAACTTTTAAAAATTTTTTTTTATTTTTAGAGAGAAGGGAAGGGAGGGAGAAAAAAAAGGAGAAAAACATTTATGTGAGAGAGAAACATTGATCCATTGCCTCCTGCATGCACCTCAACCGGGGACTGAACCTGCACCCCAGGCATATGTCCTGACTGGGAATTGAACCGACAACCTTTCACTCTGCGGGACAATGCCCACCCAACTGAACCACATCCGTCAGGTCTGGGGATATAGCTTAGAACCATCACAGAGAGGTTTTGAATGAAGTACTATTCTGAAAAGAGTCTGTTCCAAATGTAAAGGGAGAATGGAGTGTTTGGGAACTGTAAACCAGCAGCCTATAAAGAGCCTGTGGATTTGGGTGAAGAAGAAGACCATTCTTTCTGACCGAGCTGCAGCTCCCAGTTATAAAATGAGACAGACTGTGGACTCAGGAGAGGGGTCAGTGACAACAGGAGAGATGAGAGAGAACCTCTCATTGACAGCATATGGGAGCAGCATGAAGCCACCAAAAATGAAGGTGGGTTAAGAACTGTTGGCTGGTCTGGCACAGAAAAGATGTCTATTATTTGTGCAAGGAATAAATTAGGAAGTCAGCAATCTACATTCACTTTCCTTTACCCCCAAAAAACCAAAGTGAAAAAAGGAAGAAGAGTACAAACATTTCCTTTTAACACCAATGAGCTCTACTATCTAAAGCAAACAGTAAGTACCTGGTAGCACCAAAGTCCCCAGAACCTCTGAGTGACAACTCAAGATTCTAGACAAGGTCAAGTGGTAATTATATATATATATATATATATATATATATATATATATATATATATATAATCTTAGCACATTACCAAGCAAAAGTCTCAAATACAGACACTTTGGCCTCATGTGTTATTTAATCCAGTGTTACATACTTTTTAGAGTATGAAGAGATAGAGATAAAAATTTCACACCTGGCCTGGCTATGCAGTGGTTCTTCTAGTAGCCCATTTTCTCTCCAATTAAAAGCCCATGTGCTAAGAGGTAGTTAGTTGTTAAGCACAGGGATTTGGGGATTCAGTCTGGCTCTAAAACTTGTTGGCTATGAGGCCACAGGCTAGCTACTTAATTTCCCTAAGCCTCAATTGCTTTATCTATGAAATGGCTCAATACACTTGCCTCTCAAGATTATTGGGAAGACTAAATAAGGTAATAGATACATGGGATGTCACAGTGCCAAGCTGATCTTGATTGATCCTAGTTTATATTCTAGTTTACAATGAAGAGTCTTCCCAAATTTGTACGGTAAAATGGCAGCGGGCCAAATAGGTGGGGAGAGTCCTCCAGGGTGGTCTCTGGTTCAACTCTTTTTGGTGCTGAGACTTGGAGGAAAATGTGAACCCCAGGAAAAACAAAACAGTTATGCAAGGACTATTTCTAACCTCCAGGAATGGAAAATAGCACTTTAGAGAGAGATACATGAGTCTTTTATGAGATACTGAAAGATCTGGGACAAACCTGATTAATACATCGCCCCTCATACCATCTACCTGTTTGTTTTACCTACAAGAGCTATCTGAGGAACCTGTCGGGAGCACAAGTTGGTATGAGTTGTGGCCATCACTAGAGCTACCCCCATCTCTTGAAACCCCTTTGCTCACTCAACTGCCTGAGCCTAACCAGGGACTACAGGGGTGAAAAAAAGGGGGGAAATGGTTCCACCTTTGTCTTTTGCTGACAACTAGCCCAAAAGAACTCTTTTGAGTCATCAAATAACTCACATCACTCATTCTTTTAAAAAGGTCACTTCAACTTGGAAGGAGATAAAAATAAGGAAACGAAGTAAAAAGAGGGGAGGAAGGAGGAGGGAGAAGAAGAAAAGGAAAATAAGAAAAACTCAACGGTGGAAGGATATCTAAGTGATGTGTGAAGACGCCACTGTGGCTGGGTGTTTGAGGTCATTATCATTAAAGAACCAAAAGTGCCTAACGCAGTGGAAGTGAAAATGGCATGGGGCAGTATAGTGAGAGCAGTTCCATATCCTTGGTGGAAAAATGATCTCTATAAATGCTTGGAAATGTGGAGACTATGCCCGGAGAGGTTTGCAGGCTGGTTCAGTCGGGAAGGAAATTGAGTGACAGGAGGACAAGATCAGAAGGGAAACTTTCCCTTGTGTCCTCTGAATTTTGTTCCAGGTGCACCCACTGTGTACGCACTGAATCTGTATGAAAGAGGAGGTGGGGGAGGAGACAGAGTAGCAGTTCTGGCCTGTTGGTTAAATAACAAGTCCAAGCTCTGTCATTCATAAACTATGCTTCCTTGTGGACATCTCTGGTGCTTTCTGCCCAGTGTTCATTCCTCCCTTTTCTAGTAACAGGCCTTACCCCTATTCTTAGTCTATGTGTTTTGGGGGCTTGATGATTTGAGGGTGGTAGGTGTGATCCAATCTGGACCGGGGAGATTCAGGCCCAGGACTTCTGTAAGAATCATTGTTAAGAAGACTTTTTTCCCCCTCATTATATATACTGAGGGTCAGATATAGTCAAGGATCCACTGATGGCCATCTTGCCTTCAAGAGGGGAGAAAAGGAGAGTGGAGAGATGAGAGACCTGGATCCGGAGTTCATATCTGACACTCAGTATATTTTTGCCTCTTGCTTTTACGTTTCTTTTTCGGCTTAAGCCAGTTTAGGTTGGGTTATTATCAAATATGACTAAAAGTCCTAACTCGTACACTGACCACAAATAGGTCACTTAATTTCTATGAGCCTTGAGTTTCTCTATCCTCTATAAAATAGGACTGATGATGATGATGAAATTGATATTAATGATTATAATGAAGGTGATAATAATAACCTTCACGGGTTACCAGAGCATCAAATGAGATCATAATTGTGAAAGTGCTTTGTGACTTGTAAAGTTAGAAGTGGTCATTTATGCTTTTGACATTGTAAGACTCATATTGGCTCAGCCGCCGGGAAAAGAAACATCAGGGAATACAATGCTTTTGTATTGTGTTTTGTATTTACTGAGTCTCTCTCTTAGCTACACTATTAGCAAAGAGACAGGCATGCATATCGGAACAGAAAATCCCGGTAAGTCTCCTGGGTTACAAATTAAAGTTGGAAACACGCAACAGCGATCTCTTCACACATGCGCACAAAGATAGGTTGTATTTGCGAGTATTCCAGAACACTCACAGGTGTTTAGCATGTGTTGGGTGACACAGAGGCAAGTAAAATACATGCTCCCCATGTGTTAAATAGCATCCCTGCCCCCTCCCCCAATTCATGTCTACCCAGAACCTGAGATTGTGACTGATTTAGACAGAGAATGTTTGCAGAAGGAATTAAAGTAAGGATAGCGGTGAGATCCTTTTCTCATTAATCTACCTGCTGGATGAGGATGGGTCCTAAATTCAATGGAAGTGTCATTATGAAAGACAGAAAAAATACGGAGACACAGAGAAGAAGGCAGTGTGAAGACGGAGGTAGAGCCTGGACTGATGCCTCCATAAGCCACGGGATACCAAGGATCCGCCAATCACCAGGAGCTAGGCTAGGAAGGAGGGGTGGGGTGGTTTCTCCCTCAGAGTCACCAGAAAGAACCAATCCTGCCAACTCCTTGATCTCAAGCTTCCAGCCTCCAAAACTGAAAGAGAATAAATTCCTGTTGTTTCAAGCTTTCCAGTTTGTGCCCACTTTGATATGGAAATCCTAGAAAATTAATACAGCATGTTAACTATCTTCCTGGGCACAACTAAATGGGGACCACACTAGTGTTTAAAATACGTAGATGCTAAAAGTAACTTCCAAGATGTAGGTAACTGAGAACTGTGGCGATCATGCTTTCAGAAATTTCAAAAGGCTTCTCTTTGGCAAAAAGAAAAAAAGTCTCTCATGTATGTTCAATTCTATAACCCAGAAAGAAGAGGGGACCTTTCTGACATGCAGAACATGCATTAAGCACCTGGAAGTACGTTGGCCCATAGCAGGCCTCTGCTCGGTAAGCAGGGTGCCTTCCACTACCTTCTTGGCATAAAAAAATATATCTTGACAACTTCCTTGCCAGCTGGTGAGTCCTATATTTCTGGAACTGAGAAGGAGGAGGGAGGAATGGAGAGAGGGAATGAAGGAGCAATAAAGCCAGGCAGGCTGACTGGGGCTATTTTCAGCAGGCCAGTCGTTTCTAATTCCTCTTTCGTTCCCCCGTTGAACTGACCACCGCTTGATGAATTGTGTTTATCTGTAGTTCAGCGATAAAGTTCTCTTTGAATTCCCTGCTGAATAGAAATATTTAGGGCAATGCCACAGCTGTGTTTATTCTCACACTCCACCACGGTTATGTAAATACTGCCTATGGAACTATTTCTGATGAAGGCAGATACCAACCCCGAGGAATTACATGCTCACTCTAGATGTCTGCCAAGATGCGCAGCTTCCATCCAGCTTGGCACGGTGCGTGAATGATATCACAGCTTCTCAGAGACCGTCTGGCAAAACCTCATAATAAAAAAGTAATTTTCTCCTCCTCTCACTCTCTCAAAGGCTCCCACAGAGCCAAATAATATTTTCAGCGTTCTCTACTCCTCCTGTTTAAAAACATGGGACTGACATATACAACCGGAAGCCTCCTACTGCAAAACTAATCAATAAAGCAAAACTCGAAACCTGGCAACACAGGTTTCAAGTGACCTTTCCCCTCTAATGTGAGGCGAGAAGAAACACAGAAGGTAGTCAGGGGGTTGGGGCCTTCGGCTGCCAGGAACCCCAGGAATCGAAGTGATCATTGCAATTGCCCCCATTGCCATAAATCTGTGATTCCTATTGTTGATAAAAAAATACTCCCCAACAGACAAAGATATGGCATGCCCTTAGCTGTGGTTATCTCTAGATAGTGGAATTTAGAGGTATTTTTTACTTCCACCTTTCTGCTTTTCTATAATTTTCAATTTTCTTGCAATGTAATCAGAAAACTATTAGGGAAAAAAGTTTCCTGCAGAAAATGAATGTGTGTATACCTTTTGCAATAATGGTATTAGTGGAACAGTTCACTAGGAAAAAGTAATCTTATGTGGAAAAGACAACACTAATGAAAAAATAGGTTCCCTTTAAAATCCCCAAATTGGTTGTAACTGGAAGACTTTCAAAGAAAGAGGTGGTGGTAACAATATTCATAACGAGGATGAGTACTTGTCCTGTGGCAATGTAAATGCCACCACCAAATTGGTTCGCTTTTCTCATATTTTTACCATGGTCCTGTGAGGTGAATGGTATTAATGTGCCTACTTCACAGGTGAGAAGATGGTGCCTCGGAGGAGCTAGCTTGTCTAATCTTCCGGTCAATAAGAGGCAGAGCGGGGCCATGGCCAAGTAGCTTAGTTGCTTAGAGCATCATCTGGATGCACCAGGGTTGCAGGTTCGATCTTCAGTCAGAGCACATACCAGAAGCAACCAGTGGAGGCATAAATAAGAGGCAAAGCTGGAACTGAAACCAGGGTTCACGTGACTCCAAAGCCTGTGTCTTAATCATTGTGCTCTATTTAGTAGGATGTTTGGAAAGTGTGGTGTGCTCAAGAGTAAGAAATGCCGTTCATGTTGATGGCTGCTCAATGTCTTTCAATGCCCTCCCCGTGTATTTGGAAAGTTTTCCAAACTTTGAGTTGAGCTTTCCCAAGATAGACACCAGAATGCATGTTCCCAGTCTTCTTTGCTGCGAGGGTGCACAGCCACACACGGAAAAAGGCCATTCTAATGGAGCCAATGCAAGGAAACAAATGTGTATGGGATCCGTCTTTCGTTAATTATAGCAGTGGAAGCATCCAGCTCTTAATGGCTGTGGTGACAGAGCTTGGCCAGTTCCAAGGTGACACAGGCGCACACGGAGGCAGCTGTGTGGGCTCTGGAATGGTTAAATTATGGCCATAGTGGTATTTTTTTCTAGAACCACCCTCACAGTGTAGTTGGGTGTTGAGAGACTTAGCCTGGCTCTCTGAACTCTTCAGAGAGTAGCTGAGTACCCTAGTCCCCTTAGCCAGAGTTGTTTCTATTCCCTGAAACTCCAGTCCCCAGCTAAGAATGGAGGTTTGGGATTCTGGTTGCCGTGATAGGAGCTAATGAGGCCATCTAAGAATGTATCAAGTGTGAGCAGTTAGTGGAAAAGGAGTCAGAAGGTGTTCTGCTGTTTTTCTCAAAATCTCATTTCAAAAACAGGTCATGCATGATGTAGTATTCTGCTAAGCTCTGAGGGAACCTGACAGTATCTCTCATGTTGGCTAAGTTTCAGTTTTCCAGTAACACACACATTTACAAAATATGTGAGGAATTTCAGCATGTTGGCCTTTCCTAGGGGAATAATATTGTTACCAAAGTTTTAGAAGAAGAGTCAGCTAATGTCAAACTAGAGAAAACATTTTGCCTTTCCACTGCACACTTTATCTGTACCTCACAAAATAGTCTGTGGTTTGACCTAGCTCAACTGATTTTTTATTTTTTGAAAGCTGTCTAAAGATATAAGGTGCCATGCAGGTCAAATAAATGTACATTTATTTTTAGGATTTTGGTATCACACTTTGACAAAATAAATAATCCACTCATAGTCCAATTCAGAGCATAACAGTAGAGTCTGAAGACCTCTTTTTGCTTCTTTTGAATGCTATTATTTGGAACTAGGGTTGTCAGATTTAGCAAGTAAAATGTAGGATGCCCAGTTAAATTTGACTTTCAGATGAACGATGAATGATTTTTCAGTGTAAGTATGTCCCATATAATATCTGATGGTAGAAATGGTGTAAAGTACACGGATTAGAAAAATGTAGAGAAAATAGAACTGATAGGACTTCATGACTGATTAGCTATGAGGGGTGGGGAAGAGAAATGTGTCAAGAATATCATCCAGGTTCCTGAATGAAGGACAGTGTCAATTACTAAGATAAAAAACTGAAAATGGTTCTGAGCTGTTGAGAAACATTACACATTTGGGTAAATAGCTCCATCTTCATGTAGATGTCTTGTTATGGCCTCAAATGTGTAATGTAGATATATGCCAGCTATTCCTCAACAGTCTGCTTATTCTATGCCTGTGATGTCTTAATGGCCTCGACATCTTCCCATTAACATGGGTTGGATGCCCCGATTATCCTTGATGTCCCCTGTCTTCTCCCACACCCCATTCAGTCTCCAAGATTTTTCACTATTATCTTGGGAGTATCTCCTATTCAGAAGAGCCAGCAAGACTTTAAATTACCAAGTTTTCTCAGTGGATCTGGGATAATCATTTACCTAGGATGGAATATAAGTTTTTATTTTGTTGGCCAACTTTGACTGGCAGTGGTTGCCTGAAATGATATTTTGAGAAGGAGCCTGAGTCTCATTCTAAGCTTAGTTGGGGAAGTGTCATCATCATTTATTGATGTCTGCCAAGGGCATGGGAGTGGGGACTGGCAGCACTCATGATATCTATTTGACATGTTTAGACAGTATTTTGACATATAGCTCTTTAGAAACTAGGCCACCTCTCCTTCTGATTGCTCCACCTTGGGAGAGAGTCCTGGCCTTTGGTCATCAGATAATTTCTTGTGTAATACTTATCATTTTATAGTTTCTCTCCCCTGCTAGATTGTGAACTCCTTGAGGGCATAATGTACATGAGAATTATCTTAATTTCACCCCCTTTGCCTGACACCCGGAGGGCAGAAAAACTCTGTATCTGCCAGCCTTAGTGAATGGATGGCTCTGTCTATTTTTAATAGCTTGTTCCACCTGCACGGTGTCCTCTTTCTAGTCAAAGTTCTATGACTGCCTCCCTTTACATTTTTGTTTTTCTATTACTAGAAGTTAACCCATTCACTCTTGAATAATGGCCTTTAATTCTACGGTGCAAAGTACATAAGTTCTAAGTGATAAATGTAGTATGTTAAATAAGTCAAACATGTTTGAATATCCTACAGGAAGACTAGTTTCCATGGATAATGTGCAAGAGTAGTCAACTCAGAAATGCTTATTTTAGTTTATTTTACACAACTTGCCTTACACAATTTTCTTGGGCTAAAATAATTAATTTGTAATCTTGTGAGCCTTATCCAGATTAGACATACAAGCCAGTGGCCTTGCCAGTGTGAAAAACAGGGTTAAAAAAAAGATAATACAGAATGAAAGCAACTAGGAATGTTAATTTGAAGTACTGATATCTGAGAGGTAGGAATAGCAGGGCATTCCATCTAACTTTTATATCAGAGTTTCACGTAAAATACTAAGCTTTATTTGTGTGACCCATTTACAAAATTGTAAAAGGCCTTCTCATTCATTAACTTATCAAATGTTTTTCAAGGTCCTGGTCCCTGCTAGATGTGGAATTAGGCACACAAGGAGAAGGGAAATTTAGCACAGATATGGCTCTTGTCATCGCTGAGATTATAGTCTAGCAATCTTGGACAAGCCCGCATATTTTTAAGTATTCAAATTGCATGAGAAATTCCTAACATGAAAGAATAATTTGCATCTGTTTTAGGGGCAGAAACTCCTTAATTAAATTCTCAATAAATTACTGAAGCAACAATTTACCACGTGAAGTTGGCAGTTGCTTACACATAGGAACCGCGCTTCACCAGTGCCATAACGTTGCTCATTTATTCAGTTTTAATTTCTACTAAGTTTTTCTCTTCAAGGAGGAGAAAAGGGGAGACAATAATGACAAAGGCATTGTCTCTCTAAGGCCCCTATATAAATACATATTTTTACTTGTGGGAGTCAGCACATTAAGCCATTAATGTCCTTCAACAAGGATTATTAATAATCACCATCTAGCAGAGAAGAGGACCCAGAAGAGAAGACATGCGCTGGATGGGACAAGAAGAATTTGAAGAGTTTCTATTACACAAAAGGACTAGAGTTAGCCTGGGAATTGAGTGCAGAACGTGAAAAAGACCACAGGTGATTTTAGTTAGCATGGAAGAACTAAATATAGAGGAAAAGCAGAAACCAAAATTATCCTAGTTAAATATATGAACAAATGAATGATCAAAGGATTAGCAATCTAGAAAGAATTTAGTGCCCATTTCATCCAACCGCTCGTTTCAAAGATGAAAAATCTAATGTCTGGAAAGAAGTGATTGAGCCAAGGTCGTATAATCCAGCCCTACTTAACAATCATGTTTATCCACTGGGGAGAGACTGGAAAATTATGACATGTTGGACGCCAACTTAACTTTCTTTATAATTCTAGTCCTGAATGTGGGACTAGTAGCTTTCTCTGTATTTGAGACACTCACAGTAGTATTTTGTAGATATTTCACGGTCAAAGTATTTATGGAAATGACAGCTTCATAATTATTTTCTCTGTGAAGCCTTTGCTCAAAGACACTTTCACCTCTTTTGTAGATAGTGATAATCATTTTCATTACTTGAAGGATTTAAACAAGCACAAACAAATAAATCAGCTCCCCACAAAATTGCTGTTTTTAAAAAATCTACATCTGAATGATCGAGACAAGTTTTAAATTGTCATGCAATTCTGCACTGGCTGCAAGAGAGGGCGAAAATCAGAATAATGCAAATGTTCAGCCCAACTTTCAAAAGGTCACGCTACAGGAAATACAATCTTCCTCCTTCTTATAGTAAATGCCAAGAGGCCTAACAAGTTGGGAAGAGAGTCAATCTCTCCAGTAAGCAGCAAAGCTGTAAGTTAGATTTGTTTAATTTTGTTTTGACTTCATTAGTTCTCTCTATTTTTTTTTTTTTTAAGAAAATATGCATTAAAACACCGGAACTGGAAAATTGTTACAAAGGAAGGAAAGTCACTCAAAGCTTTCTGCTTCTTGATGTGGAGGTGGAGGGGTGACGGGGAGAGGCCATGGCAGGGGAGGGAGAATGCTGTGACTCCTGTGCTTGTCGCCTGGGGACCTGGGCTCCTGGGCTGGTCAGAGGCCTGCTCTGCCTCAGAAGATCACAAACATGTGTTCCCTCTAAGTGTGTGAGTCAGTTGATTCAACTTTACATCCAACGTGGCATACTTGGGTAATCTGCATGCGGGCTGCTTACCAATTAGCCTGGACTGTTTTACCCAGACTTCAATATACCTCCTCCTCTAAAAAAAAAAGAAAGAAAGAAACTAATAGTAGCTAGATTTGGGGGTGGGGTGGGGCAAGTACAAATAACCTTAATCGAACTTCAATCATTCTTTCAAAATATTTAATGAATGCCTGCTCCCTGCCAGGCAGTCTACTCGGTGCTAGGGACAGAGTCCAACAACATGGCCATGGCCTTCAAAGAGCTTATTGTCCAGGGGGCTGAGGGAGGATTAGTGGCAGGCAAAGAACCCACTCACTGCCATCCACATAGCAGAGTGGTAAGTGTGCTCTGAGTGGAGGCAGTCGGCCTTGGTCCAGCTACTGGCTATGAGCTGAGCAGCCTTGACAGAGAACTGAACCTCTGCATTTCAGTTTCTTCATCTATTAACGGGAGGGCGCTGAGTTAAGATAACAGTTACAATGTCAGGGACAGGGACAGTCCCAAAGCTTACCTTTGAAGCGAGAGGCTAAGTTGGCTAAACCAAAAAGGAATAGAAGCCGAGAGGAGAGGATCCCAAGAAGAGGGGTTGCCTGAACAAAAGACGGATGTAGTCAAGTGCATGTACATTATGGAAACTGCATGTGGCTCTTAATGACTGAGAGGAAGTCATGAGAAGGGGAGGTCAGGAAACGGAGAGACAGCCTGAAGGAGACTGCTCACAATTCAGGTGAAAGAAGGAACATGATGAAGCTTGTACTATAGCGAGATCATGCTGGGAAGTGGGATTGGAGGGGAGACAGACTGGAGGCAAGGGGACCAACCAGGGCATCTCAGCAGGGATGCAGGCGGCAGCAAAGGAGAAAACACTTCGGATACGGATTAGACTGTAGCAGAGTAGTCCCTTCTATTATGGCCATTTGATTTCTGAATTAACACTTTGGGAAACTGTGTTCTTCCAAGTGTTGAATTAAAAAAAAAATCCATGCATGGATACAGGAGTCTGTTAGGCATGGGAGAGGTGGGATACAAAGTTAAATTGAATGTAGTTCAAGCCATGTATAGCCTGCTGAAGAGGATGGTACCAAAATACTGATCATACATGGCAGAACAGGTGTGTCATTAAAGAAGCAAGGAAGGCATGCTGGAGTGTAAGGAGTAGGACCTATTTACAGGAAGACAAAGGCATTTTAGATGGGGCTTATGGAATAAGAGGACTTTGACAGGTGGAGAATGGAGAGAGGACATTCCAGTCTGTGGGACACCATGACCAGGGACAGAGGCACACCCTAATGATGTTCAGAAATAGCAAAGAGTTCGCTTTGTCTGGAAAGCTATTTCTGTAACTGCATTGATTTTTTAAATCAGTGTTATTTAGGTATAACTGATATAACTGACTGTACATATTTTAAGTGTACAATAAGATTAGACATATGTATACCCATTGTGATTCTTCTCCCCTCCATTTCTCTTACTATAGCTTAGTTTACACTATCTAGAACTTTAATAATGGAATAGAACAACATATATTTCCTTCTTTCTGATTTCTCCTACACAGCATAATTATTTTAGGATTCATACATGTTGTAGCATGTGTCAATCATTCATTCCCTTTTATTACCGAGTAGTAATCCTTTGTTTGACTACACCACTGTTTGTTTATCCATTCAGCTCTTGATAGGTATGTAGGTTGCTTCTAGTCTGGGTTATTATAAATAATGTTGTTACAAACATTTGTGTTTTTTTATGGACAGAGGGTTTTATTTCTCTTGAGTATATGGCTAAGAGTGGAAATGTGGGTTCATACGGTAGATATGTGTTCAACATTTTAAAAACTGCCAAACTGTTTATTGAAACAATGGTACCATTTTTTTCATTCCCAATCAGCACTGCATGGAAGTTCTAATTCTTTCACATCCTTTTCAACACTTGATATGATCAGTATTTTTAACTTCAACCAGATTAATGTATGTAGTGATATCTCACTGAAATTTTAATTTCCACGTTTGTAATGACTAATGATGTAGAACATTTTTTTCATGTGCTTATTTCCTATCCATCTATCTTCTATGGTTAAGTGTATAAATTTTTGCCCCTTTAAAAACTGTATTATTAAATTTAGAGAGTTTTTAATATATTTATTTTGAACACAAGTCCTTTATCAGATATATCTGAAAAACATCAGTCCATGACTTGTGTTTTTTTCATGTAAGAATAAGTTTTTAATTAAGAAAAAGAAAGACAACATTTTCAATTTCAATGAAATCCAACTTATTAATTTTTTCTTCATGGATTGTGCTTTTGATGCCCTACTTAAAACATCTGTCTAACACACATTCACAAAAGTTTTGTCCTGTATTTTCTTCTAGAAGCTTTATACTTCTGAGTTTTACATTTAAGTTGATGATACATTTGAGCTAGTTTCTGCATGTGGTGTAAGGTATAGATTTAACTTCATTTCCTGCCTGTGGCTATCCCATTTTTACAGTAAGAGGTGTCAAGAAGACGACACTTTCACCATTGAATTGCCTTTGTACTTCTCTTGAAAATCAGTTGTTTCTCTCTGTATGGGTCTATTTCTGGACTCCCTGTTATGTTCCATTGATCAACTCATCTGTCTTGATATCACTACTCCACTGTTTTGATCTCTGTAACTTTATAAAAAGTCATAAACGAAGTGGCGTTGGTCCTCCCATTTTGCTTTCTTCAAAGCCCTTTGGCTCTTCTCGGTCCTTTGCATTTCCCTATGAATTTTAGAGTCAGTCTGCCAATTTGTACAGAAAAGCCTGCTAAGATTTTGCTCGGTATGACATTGCATTTACAGATCAATGAGGAGAGTGTTTCCATCTTAACAGTCCAGAGTCATTCTTTTCTATATATCCCTTTTGACAGGTTTTTTTTTTCATTTAGTGCTGGGAAGATATCACTTGACCATCTTCTCACTGGCATGGCTTCTAAGGAGAAAACAGCTGCTGCCTTAGTCTGTTCGGGCCGCTATCACAGGCTGATAAAACTGGTTGTAAGCAACACAAATTTATTGCTCACAGTTCTGGAGCCAGGAAAGTACAAGATCAAGGCACCAGGAGATTCGTGTCTGGTGAGGACCCACCCCTGGTTCATTTATAAATGGCCACCTCCTTGCTATGTCTTCACATGGCAAAAGGGGTCAGAAGCTTTTTAGGGGCTCTTTTTTAAGGACAGTAATCCCATTTGTAATGGTTACACCCTTGTGACCAAATCACTTCCCAGCGGTCCTGCCTACTAACACCATCGCAGTGGGGATTAGGTTTCAACCAAAGAATCTGGGGGTAAGGGACACAAACGTTTCATCTATAGTACCTGCCTTCTCTTGCTCCTCTATATAATGTGTCGTTTTTCTTTGGTCGCTTTTACGATTTTCTTTTTATTTGCCGATATTGAGCAATTTGATGATAATGTGCCTTGGAGACACTTTATTCACGTGTCATGTATATAGGCTTTATTAAGCTTCTGTGGAGCTATGAGTTAATAGATTTTTTTAAAAAAATCAAATTTGGACAATTCTTAGCCATTATTTCTTCAAATGGTTTTCTGTCCTCTACTCCCTTTGAGGCCCAACTATAGGGATATTAGGTTGCTTGAACTTATACCATAACTCACTGATTCTCTGTTCACGTCTTTAAAAAATTATCCTCTCTCTCTTATGTTTGATTGTGGGTAGTTTCTATTCGTAGGTCTTATTTCCTATCAACCCCATCCAGTGTGGTTTTCATTTCGCACATTGTAGTTTTCATCTCTATGGGTATGATTTAGATCTTTTAATATCTTTCTTGTGTTTAATTTCTTGAACATATGGAATACAGTGAAGTAACTATTTTAATGTCCTTGTTGGCTAATTATAACATCATGTCAGTTCTGGATCAGTTTCAATTGATTGGTTTTCCTCTTCGTAATGAATCCTGTTTTCCTGGTTCTTTGCATGCCAGATATTGTGACTTTTACCTTATTAAGTGCTGGATAGTTTTCTGTTCTCAAGAAATTCTCCCCTCCCCACAGGACACAGTTAAGTTACTCAAAAAATATTTGATCTTTCCAGGTGTTGCTTTTCAGATTTGCTAGGCAGGACTGGGTGGTGTGTCTAGGGTGAATTCTGTCCCTCTGCTGAGGACAGGCCCTCAGTGTACCCCACCCAATATCCTGTGAATCGCGACACTTTTTGGTCCCACTGGCAGGACAGGTATTATTCCTGGCCTTATGTGAGTGCTGAGCAATGTTATCTCTAATCCTTCGCGGTCATCTTTTCCTTGGCCTTTCTCAGTTTCCTCACACACACGTGCTGGCCAGTACTCAGCTGAACTTGAAATCCTGTTCAGAGCTTCAGAATCCTCTCTGGGCAGCATTCTCCTCTCTGCCATCTGCCTTACGGACGCCGGCTGTTTTGGTCTTTCTGGACTCTTGGCTTTGTCTTGCCCATTCGGGGAGCCTTTTACAGCTCCACTGGGGTTCCCTCTCCCTGTGCAATGGCCTGAACATTCTCTCAAGACATCTTAGGGATCGCCTTGTTTGTTTCCCATCTCTCCGGAATCACTGCCTAATGACCCAGGTCTTGAGCAGCTATTTTGCCTGTTTTTTGGTTGTTTCAGGTGGGAGGGTAAATCTAGTTCCTGTTATTCCATCTTGGTCAGAGTAGAAGTCTTGTACCTTGACCTTTAAGATATAGTCTTTTCAGCATGGTAGTAGCCTTTATTATGAAGGCATTATGGCCTTTGCTATTATCGAGGTATTAAGTGGCAGATTAGATTGTATTCACTTCAGATCAGTTCAAAGGCATTTACTGGGCAGCTACTATGTTTATGTGTCCAGCACTGTTTACAAAAATGAACCAACGCCCAAAAGGCGCCTGACTTTCTGGCATCAGTTTACCAATACAGCAAACAACTTCAGAGGGAGCCCAAAATAAGGCTTGACTATCATCCATGCCTTTAACATTCCCTCCTTTGTTCAGGTCCCTGCCACCACCACCACTAATTTTGCCTCAAGGACAGCGGAAGAAATAAGCCACTCAAGTCACCTAGTGTTACTCAGTGTAAGCACCCCTTAGGCTTAGACTTAGGGGCAGAAGCTGAAACTCTAGAGGGAAATAGTTTGTGCTGATGAGCTGTCGGCTTCTCCGTTCCATGCTCTTACTTTACGCAAGTAACTATAATCGAAAGTTGACCCTCCTTCAGCGAGGAGAAAATGAAGCCTCCAAGGCTCTACTCTGGAAGCAGAGGGAATAAAGCAGGCTGCAGTACGGGTACAAGGTTGATGACAAGAGGGGACAGGATTACGTACATATAACCACCTCCACAGCCCTTCCAATTTTGAGATGAGCATTTCATAAATGTTCTTGGAAGCAATATGTTGACCACACATGAGTTGGGGCAGCTGACATTTTCCCTGGATCTGAGCCAGGGCCAATGCTATTCTAAATGAGAAAACAATGTTCCCCTCTGCTCTGAAGGAACTTTTTCTGATCATTTGTTAAAGCTTTTATTTCCAAGGCACTGCGTGACTTTAATTAATTTCACCTCCATCATTCCCTCCTTAATAAATTCCTCACACACGTGGATTCACTAGGAAATTGAATTTCATCTCCAGAAAACAACAGAGAAAGGACATTCAGCTAAAGGATGAGAGATTAGTTTGTTGAAAGCCCCACTGAGCTAGTCAAAATGAAAATGCCTCTCAAACCATCATGGAATGAATCATATTAAGGTGTAGATTCTGGTTCAACAAACCTGGAGTGGGGCCTGAGATTCCACATTTCTCAGAAACTCCCAGGTGATATGCTGCTGCTGGTGCCCCTGGCACACCTATTTGGGTAGCAAGGAGCTGGAAGACATCAAGACATCACTCTTGCTTATCTCATTTTACCACTGAGTCCCTGGTGTAACCTGACAACCCTTCTCAATGGAGCTTCAGGTTGCTCCAGTATAAATTGTTCTCTCAGGTTCCTTCTAGCTCTTAAAAATGTTTCATGTTCTCGAAAGAATAGGACTCACTTCCTTGTACTCGTGAATGTACACATTCCATTGGCAGACATGTACTGACTACCTACTCTTATGGGTCAGACACTGAATAAGGTACTGGATAATGAACTATATACTAGATCAAAGCCCTGCACTAAGAAATCAATTTGGAGAACCCTGGCTGCTGTGGCTCAGTGGATTGAGCGTCAGCCTGCGAGCCAAGTGTCGCTGGTTCGATTCCCAGTCAGGGCACATGACTTGGTTGCACATCAGGTCCCCAGTTGGGGGTGCAAGTGAGAGGCAACCACACAGTGATGTTTCTCTCCCTCTCTTTCTCCTTTCCCCTCTCTCTAAAAATTAAGTAAATAAACAAACAAATAAATAATTAAAAAAAAAATAAAGAAAGAAATCAATTTGGAGAGAAAATCAGGTAAGGTACCGTGATGCTGTGCGTCCTGCAAAGCTGCTTAACAGTGGTTGTTAGGGGCCCACAGAGGTCTGACACTGTGCTTTGGATGCCAGGAAGGAGGCGTGTGCCTCCCTGGGCCTGTTGTGGGGCCGTTGGCCCTCATATCCATTCCTTATACTTTCCCTCACTTTGCTCAGTGCGAATGGGGAGTCATTCCTTGAGACTTCTGTGTCACGTGGCTTCCGTTCATAGGAGGCACTGGAGGGGACTGGAAGGCAGGAGGAAGGGAAATCCCCTGGTGGCTTCTCAGCTCTCCCTTCACTATTATAACTAACCCCCTATATTCAGTTCCCTCAATTTAAAATGCCAGAATAGTCTGTTTTCCTGGCTGGACTCTGATGGAAATGCTTCTGCAAGCTGGGTTTTGACTTCCTGTGATTGTAAGCCTTCTCCCCCTGCTTGAGCTATGTAGGGCAGTGCAGGGACAACTGGACAGCTGATCTGGAGCAGCACAGACTCTCAGATTCCCAGAAGTGACAGTACTTGGGGCCCTCTAGCTCCAGTAAGACTATAGCTCCTGGGCCTCCTGGGAGGGGAGAAATGCTGACCTTCCCAAGGCCAACCTCAAGGTCAGCCCTCCCCCCACCAGTACCTCTGCGCTGGAGTTCACAGTTCTTTAGGATTAGAAATTCTAAGCTGCAGGACTGTAACAGCAGTAAGAACGCTGGCCATGTGGAAGCCGGGAAGGTACTTGGAGCTCATCACCATATTAAACTTTGCAGCTCTTACAAATAGGCCAACAGAGGTCACAGTTCTGGTTCCCTTGAAAAAAATAATATGCTGCAATGTGGTCATAGTTAAAGGATATGTTTTTTTCTCATAAATGATGCCTCATGGTTTTTGAAACGTAATATACTGATTGAGGCAATCATTGTAAAGAATTTTTCCATCTGGGACCAGGAGTATCTTGGGAAATTTCCAAGGCACCACAAGGATCATAGCTGAAGAAATTCTAAACATCTGTTTGGCTCTGCCAATGGTAATGTTCAAAGTATGGGAACGCTGAATAAAAAGCTAAGAAGCTCTTGTCTATCTCCAGGGTCTTCCTAGTGTTCTCTTTCCCTCAGCCACTCATCCGTCCATTCGTCCACACATATATTCACCCAATGACTATTTATCTAGTGCCTACCCTGAGACAGTCACTGGGCTGGGCAATGGGGATTAGAATGATGAGCAAAAGCAAACGAGGTGACTGTAGTCACGGAGCTAGAGATTAGATGTCAGTCAGATAAAGGCACAAACAAGTGTAGAAGCACCACATGGTCAAAGCAAAGGGCTAACACATGGAGACTCAAGTTGGGGAAGTATTGCATTTCTTGAGGGTCCCAGTGAAGGGGTGATGAGGTATAAACACCTTCAATGAGGTATGTTTTTTTCTTACATTCTTATAGTTCATAACTTATGCACTACTTTAACATACATAACCTTATTTTATTTCCACACCGATGCTGTAATGAGAAGATAAAAAAAAAAAAAGCTTGAGAATTACCATAATGGAAGTTAATTCAAACAAAAATATAGGAGGATGGGTAAAGGGGTAAGGGTAAATAAGAGTAAAGGTTTTCAAGCCTCTGTTCTTCATTTATCAAAAATTGGTGGTCTTGTCTTTAAATGCTAGTGATTATAATCTAGAAAGGCAGAAGCAATGCCATCAAAGTACATGCAAATTCTAGCATTTTAGCTGTGGCAGAATTTGGTTATATTGTCATTATATCTAGTTTTGCTGAGGCAAACAGAGGCAAAGCTACCTTTGAAACAAAGGTGTCCTCTAGACCCAGAGAAAAAGAGCCTTAGCTACAAATAAGAGTCTCCAAAAGCAACTGATATTGCAGTAAAAAGAATGCTTTTCACATGTTCTGAGTGTGTGGAGGCCCAGTGGTCCTTCATCTGGTATCTTTTGGCCTTGCTTATTTACTTTAGTGGCTTCAACTAAAAAGAAACAATATGGTTATTTTCAGGCTCTATATTAAAAACTATACAAAGTGGCCCTGGCTGCTGTGGCTCAGTGGATTGAACGTCGGCCTGCGAGCCAAATGTCACTGGTTCGATTCCCAGTCAGGGCACATGACTAGGTTGCACGTCAGGTCCCCAGTTGAGGGCACGAGTGAGAGGCAACCACACAGTGATATTTCTCTCCCTCTCTTTCTCCTTTCCCCTCTCTCTACAAATAAATAAATAAATAAACAAACAATTTTTTTTTAAATAAAAAAATTAAAATTTCTAAAAAATAGACTATACAAAGTGGGAAAGAGAAAGGAAAAGTTTCACTTACTAAATACTCTTAGCTTCATGAGAATTACTAGTATCTCACAGTATCATATTAATCTGCTTGACTGAATGGTTAGTATATTTACATGATTACATTAATCATGATAAGGTAGGTTTATGCTGTGGTAACAAATTATCTTGATATATCAGTCATCTAACATAACAAAGGTTTAAGAAAATAAAGTGGACATATAATATATGTCCAAAAAGGATCCGAGGTAGGTGGGGTATAGAATCTGTTCCATTAGGTCACTCAGGAAGCCAGGCTTAAGAAAGCTCCACCAGTTTGTAGTTGCACCTATAAGAACACATGTGTCCATCACCTGACTTGGCCCAGAAGTGCCCACATTATTCCCACTCATATTTTAATAGCCAGAATTAGTCACAAGGATCAACATTACTAAAGAAGGCCTGACAGTTAGGGGAACAAATGGATTGTTTGGTGAGCACCATCTCTGCCACTATAACCTATTTGCAGTACTCCACAAAACTGATCCAGTATGAGAGGTACTATTGTTGCCACAATTATCCAAACTATACCAAGGTACAGTTTCCTTTAAGCTCTTGAGTCTTTATAGGGGAAAGGAGAGTAACAAGCTCCCACTACGTAGCCAACACTTTGTATAACAGATACTATGAACTGACTTAGTCTCACTGCATTCTCTTTAAGATGTGAATGCTTAAAAACAAGAACAAAAACCACCTTTCCAGAATCCCTTGCAGCTATGTTTCTGGACCCATATTAAGTGTGACTATATATCTATAGTTCCATGAGATTTAGAAGGTGGAGGTGAAGAGGCGGACATACTCCTAATGTTTTGACTGCCACTGCTAGCAAGCAAGGCTGTCAGTGTCCAAAAAAATAAGACAAGACAAGAAAAGACAGGGAAAGAAAAGAAAAGAAAAAAAGGACATGGTAGCTGGCTTGAAGCATCAGTGTCCAGTCACCAGCTTCCCAAGTGTCAAGAGGCAGTTGCAAGGTGCCAGCACGCTCATCCCAGTTTCTTGGTTTCTGGATTCACTGCTCTGGCACTGTATAACTCCAAGAGTTTCAATGGCAACCTCCTTGTTCCCCACTTTCTGATTGTTATCAGTTTTATAGAGTTCTGAGGATCATTAGTGGAGACCTAGTCTATAATCTTCCTTAAGTAGGCATACCTAATTTTATTGCATCTGGCTTTATTGCACTCCACAGATACTACATTCTTTTAAATGAATTGAAGGCAAACCTCCAATTATGAATTGTGTTATTGAAATATTCACTTCATTGAGATGGTCTGGAACTAAGCTCACAGTATCTCTGAGGTACGCCTGTACCGAGTTCCTCTCTACTTAAGTCATCTAGGCTGGTTTGTATTTCTTTTACTGTAATATGACTAATAACATTTGCTAAATACTGTTATATACATAAGTTCTTCTGACAGCTTCATCTCTGAGGACTCTTAATTATTGAAATGAGTGAACTTGTACTTTTATGGAGCCTAGGTTTGAAATAAAATAACTATAAGCATAAATTTGTTTCAAGTCTCTTCCTTTAGCTTTAAATTTCATGTCAACAAACTATAATAAATTCTGTTCCCTCAAAATCTAGAGCAAAATTCATGTATACACACTTCATTTTGAGGCCTTTAATCTCTGTAATAACTCTGACACATAGGTTGTATTGTGTCCATTTTATAGATGGGTTAACTAGGACTTAGAAAGGTAAAATACAGTGTCCAAGACCCCAAAGAACTAGAATTTCCAAGGCCACAAACTCCACTACCACATGCAGACTTCTGAAAAAACAACAATTCATTAATTCTCAGTTGCTCCAAACATTGGTTTGTAATGAAGTTTTCCTTAGTTCACTTAGCTCAATGCTGATATGTACTAGTTAGGTCTTCTCTCCTCCACAGTCATCAAAAGCTATAAACATCTGCCTCAAAATGGGGTACTTCTCACCTTATGAAGGATTCAGGAAGCAAAGATGAATGGGCCATATCTGAAGTTCTGCAAACTAAAAAAAAAATTACTGAAATGCATGGTCTATACTGCTAGTTGCACATAAATAGCATGATTATAATTCTGAGCACAGACATAATAGATCTGTGAAACCTGGAAACATGATGCAAAATGACATCAGTGGATCCTGGGATTATTTTTATATCAGCAGAAATATTTTGGTTAGAATTCCTACTCTGGCTCATGCATATAATTTTATCTGTCACTCTCTTTCCCTACATATGTGAGAGCAGTCTAGAGAATTCTGCTATTAAGACTGCCTGGGAGATTTCTGTATGATGACATGTGGCCTTGGTAGGAGTCTACAGCTTCTTAGGGACTCAAGTCTCCATTCTCTCTTTTCTGGAGAAATTAATCCAAAGATACTATTGCAAATTGACCCAGTTCTGCAAACTGCCAGCTACTACTGATGTGGTATCAGAAATGTATAAAGTCACACTGCAGTTTCTTTCCTTCATCTACCCAAACAGCTGTTTTATATTTTTCAACACAAAATTTTACCCAAGGCTTTCCAAGCAGTTGATAAAACTATCCAAAAATTTTGAACACATCTTCATGATGCTGAAAGAATCCTTTGATAATCTCCTTAAGTATAGACATTACTGAAAAATGAATAAATGCATGGAAAGAGATTACATTTTCTAAGTGCCTACTATGTCCCAGGTATTAGGTGCATATCAACTTATTTAATTCTTAAAACAATATATAGACAGAGATACTATCACCCTCATTTTATATATTATAGGCAAACTAAACTTTGGGTAATAAGCACACAATGCAATATAAAGATGATGTATTATAATATTATACACTTGAAACTTATATAATCTCAATAACCAATGTCATCCCAATAAACTTAATATATATATTTTTTACTTTAAAGAAGTTAGGCAAATGGACTAAAGTCACCCAGATAACAGGTAGAAAACAGTAATAAAATCCAGTTTCGCCTGGCCTGAAAGTCACTCTTTTCAAGACTGCACAATGTAGCTATTAAAATTATTGCCAGAGAGCTTGAGAAAATAGCTCCAAGAATTCTAACTTCTGGATCTAGTTTCGTTTCCAGGTAACATGAGAAAACATTTTCCAATTGCCTGAATATTTAATAATACAAGAAATGAAAACAAATTGCAGCCCTTGGCCTTCACTGTGTGTTTCATAACAGAGGTGGAGGGGAGGGCTTTATTCTACAGGGAAAAGAAGCAGCACATTACAAGTGAAAATGTATCTACAAAGGGCAAGTGATTTGGCATTTCAGAGAGCAAATGAACATTTAAAAGATTGTGCAACCTAGAGTTTTAATTCCCATGATCAAGGGGTACTGCTCAAATGTATCCCTTCCTCTATCTGTTGCCTTTTTATGAATCTTCCCCTGTTTTCAACAGGTTAGTATGGTGATAGCAACTCTCTTACATATGCCTTATCCAGCCCCAGCTTTGTCATAACAGAAGAAGACACTCCCTCTAGACCTCTGTCACTTTCGGAGGAGAGGACAAACATCCACATCAAGTCCATTTCTTAGCTAAGCTGCCCTGTCCACTCCCTGCTGCACTGTTCTGGAATGAAATAAACTGTCTTTTTCTTTGAGCCTTTCAGTGGTCACCTCTATATCCAGCTGGCATCGTGACTGAAAGAATTCTTGATCCAAACACTAGACGGGGCACAGCATCTTTAAGAAGAAGCCCATACATTCTGATTTGGGGCTGTCCAAGATGTTTTTCTCCGACAAGGTCAGGACATGAAATGTTTGGGTTAACCACATTTTGCTTTCAACTAGTTATCGCTTGTCATATACATGTCAGATCTGTTTTCAAAGAGGCAGAATATAATTACACTTTTGTGATTTTTTTTTTTTTTCTACTTCTGCTTCCAGATTTGTTCTCTGCCCTTCTCTGCCTTGGTCTGTACTCCAAGATGTCAAACTCTATATACTAATCAGCATCACTCAGGCTCGCTAGTCTCTGGCTTCTGGTTGTGTGCAGCCAATCAGAAGCATGGGCAAGAGATTCTAAGGCGGGACCATGGTTGGTCTCCCAGGGTTCTAGTTCTCGTCAGGCTTCGGTAACTTGCTCCTTTTCCTCCTCGGTCCTCGGGGGTGGAGTCAGGGGGTGGCGGTGGTTGGTTCCTTTAACACAGCCTGTTATTCTGTAAATAGTACCTTCATTTAACACTCCTCAGTTAACCCTTTGAGAGTGTGTACTGGCGGGACCCTCACCAACATCACTGTATTTAGTGAATGATTTCTGTGTGCTGTTCTAAGAACTGTGGCAAATACAAAAAAAAAAAAAAAAAAAAAAAAAAAGAGCGAAGCCGCTGTCCTCACCATGCTTAAAAATTCAGTTAGGGACCTAAAACTCTCAAAGGCAAGTCATACTCTGACTCCCAATTCAGGCAGTATCTCCAAAGGTCTAAACTTGTTCTATGCCTTTATCTACCCTGACCCTCCAGCAAGACACACCGGCCACCAGTCACACCTACTCTGGGTGGTGTAATCACCGAGGAAATAGGGCCGGGTGTGTGGCTGCCCGTGGCTCTATGGCCATGGATGACAGAACAAAACTGGTTCGGGACTCCTTTTTCTTTATCCCTCCAAGCGCATTGTGTCCTGAAGATTCTGTTGCTTAAAATCTCTCAAATCCATCCAAGTTCCCTTCAGTGTCGCTGTCCTATTCCAGTAGAAGCCAGGATTGTTTCTCATCTCAGTTTTTGCAATAACCCTCCAACGGCTCCCCAACCTCTAGTCTCGTCCCCTTCCAGTCCGCACTTCACTACGAAGCCACTGCCTCGGACCTCTCCTGGGATAAAGCCCCAACCATAAAATGGCTGAGCTCTGATCATGACAGCCTCTCCAGACACCAGACACTTTTTTTTCTTATATGTATAGATTGCTCCAAGGTCACCATATTTCTTCCAGTTCTTAAGAACTATGTCTTCTTCTTGCCTTGGTGCCGAAACTCATACTATTTCCTTTGCCCTCCTTGTGGTCCTACCCTAACCTTTGACCTGGCTAACTTGTATTTTATTATTTGAGCCTCAGCATAGACATCAGTTCCTCGGACACTTACCCCTTTGGATTAGGCAACTTTCCTGTGAGGGAGCCTGGATACCATCCTTCACCTCCCTCAGGACCGCCTTAGAGTCCTGTTTTGTCATGGCCGGCTTACTTGTACATATTCCCTTCAGATGGAAAGCCACATCAGGGCAAGAACTCTGTCACTGCCAGAGCCTCAGCACCTTGCAACAAACCTGAATGGTCAAAACTATTTAAAACCTGAAATTCAAGAAAGGGAAAGAAATCTCAACCAGGTTTAATGGACCAGCAAGGTCGAAATTCTTCTAGTGTTATTTAGGAACCAAGGGAGTATCTGTCAACAGACATGGGCCCTGTACGTCCACCTAACTATATGTGGCTCTCTGTGCCCCAAACCCGCGCTCCAAGAAGGAAAACAAAAGTCCATGCATGTGTGGAAGGGAGGGCAGGGACCACCCTGTGAAGCCCCCCGCTCTCCCTTCTCTCCATTCCATGGCAGGTGATACCTGCTTGCAGAGAAGATGCCTGCATGATGGCATTGGGGTTATTTTCCAAAGCTTCATTATCTCAGCTGGAAAATCCTGGGGCAGCTTTTTTCAAACCAAATGGGGTTCAATTAATGTATCTCGAGCAAAGGATCAAGACCTAAATGCTTAGAGTCAACATTAGCAAAAAATCTCTCAGCATCCTGATGGTTGAGTTTAACCTCTTCAAGTACAAGTATACTCAGAAGAGGGAAAACTGAGCTTTCCCTGGAATGATCCTGAGCAGCACAGGCTTGGGCTAAAATGAACGGACTTCATTGTGTATTGAAATCATGAGGCCATTCTTGGCAAGCCCTCTCCTCCCCTCTGTTTCGCAAGGCTAACCAACGATAGTTAAATTCCTTTATTTTAAACTAGCTTACCATTTCCCAGGAAACCTTCCTAATTAATCTCCCAATGATTAAAAATGTATGATAATTAGGAAAAGTCCTGATGTTTATCTTTGGAGGAAACATTTCTTAAAAATAACAAGACTCTGAAAGTTTGTGAAGCTCATTAAAATGAACCTTTTGTGCATGATGTTGTATATAAAGATGCAATTATGCAAGGCTCCTTATGGGGCAAAACAACATTGGCTT
The DNA here is from genome assembly GCF_987537825.1 of Furipterus horrens. Taxonomy (NCBI): domain Eukaryota; kingdom Metazoa; phylum Chordata; class Mammalia; order Chiroptera; family Furipteridae; genus Furipterus; species Furipterus horrens. The sequence goes on along the minus strand of NW_028327177.1, from coordinate 12,502,673 downwards.
GGCCATTCGTGTTCATTTCCTGTCCCTGCCCCATAAAAGATCCCAGTAAAAAACCAGTGAAATGGGTATAAACTCACAAGAGGATAAGAGGGGCAAGGACAAACAGCAATGGAGTCAGGTGGAGCCAGGTAACTGAGTGAGAAGTGGAGGGAGAGCCAAGGAAGTTACAACATGGAAGGCTGCAGAGGAGTGAGTCCCTTACCTGTATGACATGCGCGGGCTTGGAACCTGTACAGGGAGACCCAGGGGCAATGCAGGGCTGAAAACAAAGGTCATTCGTGAGGTCTGCAAGCTGAGTGGTGGGGCTCCCGGAAAGCTGGCAGATGAGTGTTCTCCCACCCTCTCACCACTTCCCACCCTCAAGGAGGGAGACTGGATGGTTCTGCTTTAAGAAACTCAATGAGAAAACCTCCAAACACCAGCATTTGCAGTCGGAAGGGATCGCTCAGTAAGGCTCACTAACTAAGCCATAACTGTACAAGAATTCTTACCACCTGCTCAGCCTCCCTCCCCATAGATAGGCTTCTTAGTCTCTTGGTTAACAAGAGGTCACCAAAACCTCTAGCAAGGAAGATGAAGATACAAATACACAAACCAAGAGCACCGAAAGTTAACAAAACTAATCAATAGCCTCCAACCATTAAAAGACAATAGGGTATCCGTAAAGCAAGAACAGAATTCTATGAAAAAGAAACAGAGAACAAAAAGAGCTAAATATAATTGCTGAAATTTAAACAAGATACATTCATAAGAAAGGTCAAAAAGCGTTTAAAAATGTGATGAAAGTGATAGAGAAAGAAACAGACTTAGAAAATCAATCCTAGAAGCCTGCCAGCATCCTTCCAACAGGTGATGTAGAGAGAGCGAGAAACAGGGGAAGGCATCATTAAAAATCAGGAGAAAATTTTCCAGACCTCAGACATGAGTCCGTGGATTGGTTTACAGGTGGGCTACAAAGTCAATGATAAAAAAGCCATTGCTTTTTAAAATATGAATCTTTTAGATAAATTTGATTTTTAAACTATCCACCTTCATTGTTTTAATAACATTTAAACTTTTACTTAAAAATTACTTTAAAAAGGGAGTCTGTTACCTATTTTCTTAGATCTGTTATGAATGCTACAAGGCCTACTCCCGTACTTTGTCTCACCATGTACACTTAAAAATAATACAACTATTTTCAACCTTCGTTTTTGGGTCAGTTTTCTGATTATTTCAGCCCTGCCCGCCCCCTTTCCTGAACACCTTTAAACAAATTGTTGAAATGTTATTATATATGTTACTTCCTTATTTCTGAAATGGAGAATATAAGCACCATTGAGCCAAACATCAAGGTTCATCCCTATTTTATGAATACCCTTTTTATAGTAATAAAATATTTCAGTAGGGGTTGTCTAAGTAAGAAGCAAGGATAGGTAGGTAAGTAGAGAGAGAGAGAGAGAGGGTGAAAGAGATGTGATTGATAGACAGACAGACAGACAGACAGACTGACAATAGGCATAGGTGATTAAGCATAACCAAAATTGTGCTCCTGGTGGTTGGGAGAAGGAAGTCCACACTCTAAATGAAAGTGCTAGGTTGTCCAAAATATAATGCTCATGGTTTTTTTTGTTGCTTGTTGGTTTGTTTTTAGTTTTAAACATGGTGGTAAAAGGTTAACTTATTTTTTTTAATTATAGTTGATAAAATAGAGCCATTGACTTTTATTTCCTTTATACATAGTCAGTTACAAGCAATTCCATAGCCATCTGATGAGGCTTCTTCCAGTTCCAGCAAAATGGGGTTCTACCCAAATTCAGAAGCCCTTCTGCTATGAAATACCTGGATATGCTAGATAAGATATCATAAGAAAAGTTTGCTTGCTTGTGTTTGAATGTAATACTGAGCTTGGAGGACAGAAAGGGGAATTCCCAGGTGGTCAAAAGGGGTGTTAGGGTAAAGAAAGCCCAGCGCGGTGGGCATTCAAGCTGATCACGAGCCTCCTGGGAGAGTGGATTATGGGAGGGGTCATGGCAGGTAGTAACTTGGGTAATAGCAGGTGGGCTGTGAAGACTTGAAGTTCGATACGTAGATGATAGTTCAGGCTTTGCAGTCCTCTTAGTTGGGAAAACTGGAGCTGAGGTTCCCACAGAGTGCCAGAAATGTCCAAGGCTATGTCTTACAAAATAACCCCTGCCTACCAGCTTGGGGAAAGGCCCCGGAAACTTCTCTCTGCTGGGAAATAAGAAACTTTCCCTTCCCTTTGCACTCAAACATGAGAATATTTTTTATTGAAAGTTGCATTTATGCCATGGTTATATTGCCAGGAATTAGACGATGTCTACATTAAATCATCTAATTATCAAAACAATTACACTTGGTCAATATTATTAAGCACATTTTATAGATAAAGAATCAGAGATTAGATAACTGATCTAAAGTTAAAGGCAATCATGTGACAAAATTGGGATTCAAAGCCATATTTTCTAACTTCAGCTCTACAGTTTTACTCGATGATAATAGCATGTAGTTAATTTGGACCTCTGTTTTAGATATTTAAATGATGTTCACTTACTATAGCACCATTATACGTTGATTTTACATTTTTCCTTTGTTTCCAAAACATAAATGTCAATCATGATCTGCTGGCAATAGTTTCATTTATGAGGCCATCATGATGTGTCCAACCAAGAATGAAGACAACAGAACCAGGAAAGTACATAATAATTTGTGAGCCCCTAAACCGGCGGTTCCCAACCTGTGGGTTGCGACCCCTTTGGGGTTCGAATGACCCTTTCACATGGGTTTCCTAAGACCATCAGAAAACACATATATAATTATATATTATTTTTGTGATTAATCACTATGCTTTAATTATGTTCAATTTGTAACAATGAAAATACATCCTGCATATCAGATATTTACATTATGATTCATAACAGTAGCAAAATTACAGTTATGAAGTAGCAACGAAAATAATTTTATGGTTGGGGGTCACCACAACATGAGGAAGTGTATTAAAGGGTCGCGGCATGAGGAAGGTTGAGAACCACTGCCCTAAACCAAAAAAGAACTTTACACAAGGGCTTGCCGTGGAGAGATGATGGATAAAAGTACCTCATGAATCTTCATTCTGGATGCACTAAAAGGGGAATTTTCCAATAGTGGTCCAAGTTTAAAGAGCACAATTGATATGATCTCACCTAATACAGGAAACTAATGAACAGAACAGACAAACGAGCAAAATAGAACCAGAGGCAGGGAAACAAGGAACAGACCGACAGTGACCAGAGGGGAGGTGGGAGGGGAGAAGGGGGGAAAGAAGGGGAAGGATCTAGTCAAGGAACTGGTATAAATAACCCATGGACATGGACATGGACAACGGGGTGGGGATTGATTGTGGGAGATGGGGGAGGTGGCAGAGCAGGGGAGCAAAGGGGGTAAAATGGGACAACGGTAATGAGACAACTGCAATAGAACAACAATAAAAAAAGAAATCGAAGAGCACAGTTGAGAACTCTACATATTTTGGGGGGAAGGGATGGCAATAATGTGCCCCCAAACACTGGGAAAAGATGCAGGAACTAAAGCTAAACTAGTAAAATGATTACTCTTTTGCTGGTGGTCATCAAAAGACTCTCTGTCTATAAATGTGTAGCTAATATATTTGGGATCACCTAAAACTCCAGACAAGGTGATATGGGAGGAACTTCAGCGAGCCAGGACTGGAAAATCATTTAATTTGGTAAGTGAAAACTGACTCCACTGTTCGGCTCCCCATCAGGAACAAGACTGCGTGAACTGCAGGAGACGTAGGGGAACCGCACAGAGGAGCCCAGCCCATTTAGGTACAGGCCAAAGGAGAGGGCAGACGCAGTAAAGCAAACATCGGCACAGCGGCCCCCTTAGCAAGGCTCCCCTGATCTGGAAAGGGGTGGCTTCCAGCTTCCTTGCCTAAAATATTTAAGGTCTAATAGCATCTCCTGTGTTGATAACCCAGGTGACAGTTTAATTTCTTGCACAGCTGGCCTACATGCTTAGGCTGCCTTGAAGGATCACAGTGCTTTTGTTCCTCGGTGTTCTGGTATTCTGCTTATACTGTATTTACACTTGTCTTCCAATACAGCCTGCCTGTAATGGGAGGACATGCAGAGTCTCCTCTGTGAATATTCCCATTTGCTTGGCAATCTGCAGTGCTCGTTACAAATGAATTCTGGCTTGTTTGGTTAATGTGAGTCCACCTCTTAGAAATCCAGTGTCACTATGCCACTAACCAGGTTTCTGATCCTTGTGGCGGAAGCTTGGGTGCTGGATTGCATGACATCACTGAGGGTACTTGGTGGGAACGCATCCACGCGCCCTATCAGACTGTTCAGATCGCACTCCTCTGAATCATAGTGCGATGAGTAGGGCTTTTCCATTTGAAGCCATGACAGCGCCTTCTGTGAGTTTTTCACTTGTGCACCATAGACAGAGATGTTTTCTGTTTGTCAGAAAAGTTGTGTGCATAGCTTCGTAATTTAACGCTGAAGGTGTCCAGTGGGGTCTGTTCTTAGCATGCATAGTCATGACAAAGGCTACATGCACCAACCACCCTTATTGGTCTGCCTGCTTTCAACCTAAGTGACAGGTTTGGTTAATGGATTATCCTGGTTTCTTCAAGTCTGCTCAGCTTGACAGGACAGAACTGTGCTTTTATTTATTCTGTTACTCCTAAGGCTATTTAGTGGAAGATTTACAAAAGAGAAGTAGCTGAAAAGGCAAAACACCAAAAGTGAACAGATTAATATGCCATTCATCATTTGTTAACATAGCCTATATTTTGGAATGCCTGCTTTGTATTGAAAAATGTTCTAGAAAGCTAGAATATTAAAATGGAAACATGGGATGCCTCAGAACTCAAGGGTTTTATGGCTTTAAGGACTGGGGAGTTGGAAGAAAGTGTGCTGTCCTGTATGGATCTACACACAAGGTACAGTGGGACTGCGCTACACCTGGGCTGAGTCTTCAAGGGTGGCGAGGAAGCTGTCATGGAGGCAAGTGAAGGACATGCACAATTTGCTTAAGGGTTGCTGGAGACTCAGGGATGATCCAAAACCTCATGGGGTTTTTATGCAATGCTGAGTTTCTACAGGTGGCAGGGCACCATTTTGACCCAATGGTCAAGTTTGGAGGGATTCACACTCCCTCAGCCAGCTGGTCACGGGGTCGATGGTAGGGGCTGGGGAAGGAACAAACTAGAAACAACGCACTTGGCAGGAAGTATGTCCAAATGACCTGGAGGACGGAGAATGTGGTGGCTGTGAAGACGAAGAGCTGAATATGACAAAAGAGATATTTAAGAGGTAGAATTTTTAAAAATGTTATAATCATTGACAGCCACTAGCAGTGATATATTCTTGGGGATTCAGTGCCTGCTGGGTGACCTTTTTCACAGAAAGAGCAGCAATCCTGCCTGCTGTTCTTTGCCTTTTCCTGTCTGAGAAACTGAACAGTAGAGATTTTAATGTAAACTATAAGTTGCCGCTTGTCCCCAACCAAGGGGATTACCCCCGAGATGGTGTGGTATTAGTCATGGGTTTTCAGGTTTTAGCAGCCAGGAGACCATGAAGTCCTGGCCATGGTGCTTACAGTTCAGGTGAGCTCTTCTGCCAGGTGCTCAAGTCGGAGGCAATGGGGTGTCCTGATTAAGAAACGGGGTTTGGCGTCAGCCAGGCCTGGGACTGAATCCCAGGTCTATGGTTTGCTTCAACTCTCATTTCTGAACTGAGTTCCACTGTCTATAAAATAGAGATTGGAGTACCGACTCCCCGGGTTGGATAAACAAGATACTTGCTTAAATTCATGCATAAGTGGTGGAACTAAAATTCCATCGTGGATCAAGGTGACTCCAGAGTCCACACACTCCTTTTCCCTTCTTTCTCTCGTATATTTAATACATGCATTATTTTCATGATTATTATTTTTTTAGAAATGCTACAATTTCAGTTTCTATTTCCCCATTGACCCAAGAGTTACTTCATAAAGGGCTTTGATGAAACCATAAAGAAGAGCTTTCTGTGCTTTGGTTTTATTATGGGTTTTCTAGTTGTATTCCACTATCATCAGAGGATGTTGTTTGTATTATTTCTACCTGATGGAACTTCCTGCACTTTTTGTGACCTACTCTATGGTTAATTTTGTGCATTGAAAAGAAAATGTATTCTTCATTATCAGGATATAAAGTTTGTGATGTATCCAGGTCTCCCTTATTAATTATGTTGTTTGGATCTTTTATATCTTTATTTACCATTTGCCCACTTGCTCTGTCCGTGGACTGAGAGTAGTATGTTAAATTACCCAATATTAGTGTGTTTCTATGTCTTCTTGCATCACGTGCAGGTTCTGCTCTAGAGGTCACGGCTAGGTTATTTGGTGAGTGTTTATAACTTTTGGATGTTCCTGGTGAATGCTGGGCTTTAGCATAGATCAGTCCTTTTCTGTCTGGTTTTGTGCTTTCCAATTGTGCATTCTACCCTGTCATATGCCAAGATCAAAACTCCTGCTGTTCACTGTTGCTATTAGTTTGCATTTGCCTTGGATGCCTTACCCATTCCTACATTTTTTGCCTTTTAAAGTTACCTTGTGTTAGATGTGTCTTGTATTCAACACAGAATCCACATTTCTGACTGGTACATTATACTCTGCCCAGCATGTAACCAGAGTTCGGTAAAATTTTTGTTTTCTTTTCTTCTCTTCTCAACTGGGGTCAAGACCCACCTAAGTGCCTAATTTTTTCCACTTCATTTGGTATAATTGATAAAACTGTAAAACATTTAAAGTATATATCCTGTTGACTTGATAGATGTATATATTGGAAATGGTTAATGTTATTATCATAAGTTTTGGAGCTGTCTGCACTGAATTCCCCACTCTCTGGCGCTGCAGGATTGTCATTTTGATCCTGTCCTGATGGTTCTCACACCCTAGCAGGATAGGCTCTCCCTCACGCCCTTGAACACCCATCACTGGTGCACTTGATGAGCACCGATACAAAATCATAAAAACACATTCCCTCAACTGGCTTGGCAGAAAAAACTTTCCCATATTTGAACTAAGACAAGATGGCTCCCAAAATATTCTTTAAAATATAATTAAATGCCTTGGGAGAAATGTTATAACATGTCAGTCCAGAGCTGGGAGGAATCCTAGAAATCATTTACTTGAACTGTCTCCCAAATGAATTAATCACTTCTACAATATACCAACTTTTCTAGTCTCTGTATTTTTCTGATAATGGTAAACAGAGGCATGAGTTTGAAGCCCAACTATACCATAGATTAGCTACATGATGTTTGGTTAACTTATAGAAGCACTGAGCCTCAGTTTTTCAATCTATAAAAGGGGGACGATGATAGAAACTCAGGGGGCTAGTAAGAGGACTAAACAGGGTTACAAGTTCAAGGACTAGGCAGGAAATGTACAAGACCAGGCAGATAACCCAAGTGTAAGGCATAGGAGTGATGAAGAGCGTTCATTTCCTCATCAAAGGATAAGCCTTCACCAGACTCCTGTAGATTGGAGCCCTACCTGCAGCAACGTGGGCCTAATATCACCAGATCTTCTGATTTTTCTAGAAAAGCAGAAACCTGGTTTCTTAATGTAAAATTCCCAACTATTCAATGTGACCACTAATTCAAATTTCCTTAAAACAATAGGCAGACCATTAAAAAAGCATGTGTGGGCTGAAGACACCTGTAGGCTGACACTTTGCAGTCTCTGATCTGAAGTAATTAGCATAATGCTTAGAACAAGACAGGCACTCGATAAATAATAAATTCATCAGATCTGAAACCTTAGACATCAGATTCTTGGGAGAAAGGACATGTCTGATCAGGTGGCTGAGAGGTTGGGGACAAGGAAACTCTGCGTAACCAGGACATCAACTGCATGCCCAGGAAAGCGGCAGAAATTGAGGGGATACAAACCAGAGAACAGATGGGAGTGGATTATCTACGAATTCTGCCTCCTGCCCAGTTGGGCCCCTCTGACGTATCTTTGGCTGATACCCGCTGGCTCTCTCTTATAACAGCTGATCTCTGATCCCTGTGTAGATGTAACTGACACAGGAGGGGCCGAGGCAGCAGGGCAGATCCTGCAGTTGGCTGGAGTCAGAAAGGCTAGCAGCTTCCTTAGCCTGAGCTTATTAGGGAGAGAACAAAAAAAGCATTGAGGAGCCCGCCAAGGAGGCTTCTTTTGCCCTGCCCCCATTCCCTTTGGCTTTTCCCCATGGACTCTGCACCTAGCCAAATACTTCCCGCGCTCGGGTGGGTGGCAGCTGTACCGCACACATTAGGCATAAAGGCCAGAGGCCGTTCCTAGTCATAGCATTCGAATGCGGGTGCAAAGGTCACCAGGATTCCCACTTGCTGTCTCACTTCCCCTATCTCTTCTCTACGATATCTCTTATTTTCCTCTCAGAGGTATGTTTTCTGTTCAGATGAGCTAAATATTTGCTTGTCTTGGCTGGAGTCCTTATAATTTCCATGTATCTGTCCCGTGGCCTGAGAAGTCACATATAGACTGGGAAAAGCGCCCCAGGCGTGGGCCGGAGGCACTTCTCTCTCTCCAGCGCTCAAAAGAGGTTTAGAGTGAAAAATAGCTCTATCCCCCTTCTGATTCTCCAAATGTACCGTTGAGGCCCAGAGAGGCTGATTTGCTTATTACTTCCTACCATTAATAATGAATGCTATTACAGCTTATATTCATGGAAGGCTTTCCTGCGCTACGCTCTTCGCACACATTTCCTCCTCTCGTCCTCGCAGCCCAACGAGGGGTACATCTCGATTCTGCCCATGTTACGGGTGACAAAACGGAGCTTTAGCGGTTGGAGACGCTTGCCCCAAGTCATAGAAACTGCCCATGGCAGACCCAGAGAAGACACGTAGGGTTCCTACTCCCGTTCTTCACCTCTTTCCAGAACCAGAGCTCAGGGTGCAGGTGCTTCGTGAGGATAAAAGGGAGGAGGAAGAAGGATGGACGATGAGAGGGAGGGAGGCCCGGCTTGAACACGCGCACAGGTCTCAGCACCCCACCCCCCGTAACCTCAGAGGCCAAAAGCTGCTGAGACAGGGAGCCCCCGGGCCCTGGTTACCTGTTCTCAGGGTCAGCCGCGGCCATGCTCCGCGTGACGTAGCACATCTTGAGGGGGATGCTCTTCCGATCTCTGTGCACAGAGAAGGGCTGTGGCGACGAGGAGGACACAGCGTCCGAGGAGCTGCCCCCCAGCCGGGGGGATTCCGGCGGCGGCGTTTCCCACCCGATCTCAGATACGGGGGAGCCTTTCTTCACGTAGGGTGTGGCTTCTCGCATGTACTTCACTACAAACAAAAAGAAAAAAAAAAAAAAAGATAAGAAGAAGCTCTTTTAAGTACATCAAGGCTAAATTTCTGGAAAATCCGATTGCATTTTCAAAATGTGCATTCGACAAGTTCTTAATACTGAACCTATGAAATGGTGAACAAGACTCAGAACTTCTGCTCCTCTTACAATAGTGGCCCTGTTATTTAAATGATACACCAACCTGGTTTTTAGGGGAAAAAAGAAGCTGAGAATTACTTTCAGCTTTTTTCAACTAGGACAACTCATATCCTTTCTGACTGTAAGTTGCATTAGGGGAAAGAGGCTGAAAAACAAATGGGCAGAGAAGAAGAAGACGTAATAGGCAAAAAGACATGTAATTATTCAATGTAGATGTAGGGAATCTGGTAACCACAGTCACTGCCCATGTCATCATTTTTCTGTTGAGAAACAACAGGCTTTTAAAATTAATAGTGCTAAGAAATACACAGAAGAACAATTATTTTGTAATGGCAGAAATCTGTAATAGAAAAAAATATTAAGAGCTGAAAGCTAGGGACAACTTAAGTGTCCACTAAAAAGGACAGATTAAATAAATTAGAAGACATCTATATAGTCATTAAAAAATAAAATATAGATGTGTTGATGTAATCTTTTTGTGTATAAAATCATAAATACATATAATTTTATATCTACAACTATTTCTGGATAGAAACGCAACAAATTGTTCATGGCAGTTAGCTCTGGGGAGTAGAAATAAAAGTCAAGATGCTGGAGAAACAGACCTTTACTATTCATTTCTGATCCTTTTATACCATTTTCATGTTTAGTCATATGCATATATTACTTTATAAAATTTAAAGAATCAAAAGGAGTTTGAATTAAACAGGCTGAAGTTCTGCATTTTGATCCTTTCTTGGTCTTAAGAAGTCACTTGCCTATTCTGAATTTAAGCATTTGATCCTTAGACACCTTCTAAGTTGACAAGGCAACTAGGTTCTTGGAACACACATATAAACTTCCTTCTATAGCTCATGGTCTGGTTCTCTGCTGTTGGGAGAAGACTTGGCTAAGTCCCTTACAGGTATCTGTTATTACAAATGGCAGTGGATTGGAATGGGGGCAAGCTAGGGGGCATTTCCTCTAGGTCTTAGATGATTCAATTCCACAAACTAGTGCCTTCACTATTCAAGACATCAAGCCAGGTTTACAAAGATTGTGGGAACAGAACACATGTTGTTCTCATATTCAAGAATGACAAAGTCAGAGGTGACTATAGTTATGCTGTTAGGGATGTGCCATCAGATCCCTTTAACCAGTGAGACACCTATATCCAAAGTGCCGTGTGTTGGCTGAGAACAACTTACAGCTGCCCCCTGCTCTGGAGACTGTTCATGGCCCAGCAGAAGCCTCCCTGCCCCCAGACAGAGTCACTGCTTCTAGGGAGCCCCAACTAGGACACAGTGATGTAAGCCAGGTATATAAGCTATGGCACAAAGCAGAATGAGCTGAGTTTTATACAGGAATAAAGTACCTTGGAAGAACTCATGAGAGAAATGGATCTAGGAGCGCTAGTGACAGATTAAGTTCATGACAATTTAATAAGCAGACCAAACATACCCACAGGCATGCAGTATGGATCTATACTGGGAGAACCAATCTTAGATATCAAAAACAGCTATATTAACTCAAGACAGAGGAGATGTCATTTAGCACTGACATGTATTAGAAAACATGATTTCAGGGTCTTAACTGAACACCAGTGTGAATAGGAGAAAAGTGCTCCATGGTTGCAGAAAATCTGTTAATATAGGATGCAGTTATAGAAGAAGAGAGGTCATTCATGGCCACTGTATTTTAGGAGTATTATTTATTTCTGCACAATATATTTAAAGAGAACCACCGACATACCTAAGAACAAGTATAGAAAACTTAGGGGGACATATTTAAACTGTCCAAAGCTGAAATAAATAGTCTTCTTTTGAAAATACTGAACATTTCGTCTCTAAAAATGATTTAGTAGAAGCTAGAACACTGTTAAGCTTTGTATATTGTAGAATTATACTTGTTGATTATAAGGAATTTAAGTATCAGCTGAGGTTGTTTGAAGATCCTTTTTTGTTTGCATTATTATCCTTCTGGCTGAAGTAGGGCATGTGTGTGTGAAAGTGAGGATCCAGAGATGATGCTTCAAAGAGTAGGTGGCATTTCAGCTTGGCCTTAAAGGGTAGTGAGGACTTTACAAAGTAGAGATAAGAATCACAATCCTGCTTTTTTACACCCCAATTTATAATTTATATTAAATTCCATAGGAAAGGAAAGTTGGACCTCAGTTTGGAAGGGGGATAAAGAAGGAACATTTATCATACGCCTAATGAGGTGCCAAGTAGGGAACACAGTGCTTTCCATATTTAAGCTTCCAAGTAACCATTTAAAGTCCTACTTGATATATAATAAAACTAGGTCCAGAGAGAAAATGAGTCAGGGATCTTTCATTTATCAACTACCCATGTACCCACATGCAACAAGAGACTACATTGTTATCCTGTTCAGACCTTTCAGGGAAAAGATGTCTTATATGGCTATTCTAAGTCTGGGGGCCATTAGGAGCTTCCCATAGGTTATCCTTTGCAAAAATAATATTATTCTACACACTAGCACACCAACACTCTGATGTTTAGCTTATCTGGAATCATGTGGCTAGTAAGTGCTGGAACGGCAGGGTTTGATTTCCCAGAGATCATATTCTTTCATGAAATCTGACTAATCCACCTAGATGAAAGATACAAAATAAAAAGCGAATAGATTTGGACTTTATTTTATATACAGTGGTGATATTCATGATGGTGTATGAGCAAGAAAATGATAGAATCAGAGGTCAGCTATAGAGAGAACTCCTGAAAAGTGAGACTGGGCGTTCTAGAGGAAAAAATATATTAGAGTTACATATACCAGTTAGTGGACCACAGGAGGTTACTGCCAGAGGTAACCTGAGCAATACTCAAAATATCTATACACGGTGTGAGAAATCCCAGAAATGTGTGGCCTGAACCCATTCATGGGCAGAGGCATGGGAACTATAGGAAGTCTTAGCCTGGAAGCCATTATTTACCAGGGAGCTACTTCCTATGTGGCAACCAACTTGGGGAATTTACAGGAGAGAAGACACAGCAAGGCAGGACACCCCACTGGAAACGGTATTCATTAGAGAGTCATCCTTTTAACTGACCAACTGAAAATACAGATGGAGCAAATAAGTTAAGAAGGTAGGCATAGTAATGATTTATTCCTGCAGCCAAAATTCATCAGTCAATTTTTATGTGCTGTCCATGAGACATGAAAAGAAACAGTCTCAGATTAAAAGAAGTTTAGCCTAGACAAGGAGGAAGGCAAGTAAGTAGATGACATGAGTCCTTGTAATAAATCTTAAACTTGGTTTAAGAAGGTCCCAAACTGGACAAGCCGCTACAGGCCTGGCAGAATTAAATGCGAACCCTTTCTGGGGAAAGGCAATCTCATCACAGGCTTCAAAGAGCCCCTATGAATCATTTTCAAGGGCAATGAACAGCATAAAATCTCAAAAACTGTTGCACACAAGGAAACGAGTTTCCATGAACAAAAGCTAGTGAAAATACCGAGAGCAGTAGCGGTCCCACACAGACTACAAAGCGACAAGTATATTTACCATGTGTAAAGAAACAAATGAAAGCTTGAAGGACTCTTCTAGAGATCATGTTTTTATAAAGCAACCTAACAAATTGATAAAATAACCAAATAGAGTATCAAAATACTGAGTGTGTGATCTAATTCAAGGAGGGTAAGGTGTTACCTAAGACTTTATTTGTTGGCAATAGGTGCCCCGAATTATAGTGTATTAAATAACATAGAAGTTTTTTATTTTTATTTTACCAAAGGATAACAGTACAAGGAAAGAACAGGGCTGCTAGGGTAGTTCTGCTCTCCGAAGTTGTCAGGGCCTCAGATTTCTGTCCCCTTCCTGCTTTGCAGCCCTAGCCTGCTATCTAATGACCCAAGATGGCTGCTTGAGTTCCAGCCATCACAACCAAATTCCTGCCAGTAGAAAGAAGGAAGACATGAAGGACACACCATCCTTCCTCCTTTAAGACCCCTTTTCAGCAGCTGATACATTATATTTGCTTCCAACCCACAGGTCAGAATGTAGTCACATGACTACTTCTAGATGGGAAAGAAATTTACTCTAAATTCTGGACGACACTGTGCCAAACTGGTTTAAAACTGGTGAGAAAGGAAAATTATTACTGAAAAAAAAAAAAAAAAAAAAGAGAGAGAGAGAGAGAGAGATAATAGATATTAGGGGACAACTCTCAACAGGGAGACATCCCCAATTCCATCAGCTTAACACACTAGATTTTATAACACATAAATACAAGTAAGTACATTGGAGCAATCAGTAAAAACAACAATGACCAGGCGCCGTGAACTTTGTTAACTCACTTGAACCTTGGATCCACCCTGTGATATAGACGTTGCAATCATCCCCATTTTACCAAAGACACTGCATTCAGGGGCTAAATCATACACCCCAGTTACAGAGCTAGAAAGTGGCGGACACATGAGTCAAATCCAGGCAACCTGGCTCCAGAGGCCTACTTTTAACCATGAAGCAACGCTCTTTCTCAAACTTAAAAAAATTAATTGTGTGTGTGTGTGTGCGTGCGTGTGTGTGTATTTCAGCCAAGGTTTTTTTAATGTACTGTGAGAAAACATCCAATTAAAAGGCTATTGCCTGTAACATAAGAGAGCTTGATTTTGTAAGCTTGAACTATTAAATGATGGCATTTCGATAAATTTCTTTTAAGACACTGTGATATGTATTCATAATAGAGGTTTAACCTGGCAGAACTAAACAGCTAGTGTCTGCGTAATTACACCTCTGTGTGCGCACAGACAGTCATTTCAGGCAAAGGCTGGTTGAAACCAATCAAGAAGCAGCCAGTCCCAGGTTCAAGGCGCCTCATAATCTGAACTAATTAATAACCCATCCCTTTCCTGGGTATCGTGAATTAAAAACTGTGGTTGAGCAATTAAAATTCCAATCTTCAGATGTAAAAGAAAGGGGAGGGGAGCGGTAAGAAGTGGTCTTCAAACCAGTAACACACCAAGTCACTTTTCCAGGTTTTCATCTGCAGGGCAGGCAGTTGTGAAGATTTCAAGAAAACATGTAGTAAAGCCCAAGTTTGCCAAGGCCCCAAGTTACAACAATGAAATCTTCCTTGGGGCAGCCAGGTGACATTTGAAAAGAAAATCACTCACAGGCTTACTAATGAGGAAATGCTTTAGGCAAATCCAATCAACTATCCTACCGGCTGGTTTCTGATGTATGCAAGGTTTCTTCCTAAAAATAACAACACAAAAAAACAAAAACAGAGATTTCCAGATTACAGGAAGGAAAAGAAATATTTCATTACGGTACAGGATGTGAACACAAAATGTATATTTCCTAATATACCTAGGGAAAAGCTGGAGGCAAGAAACTTGCATATTTGGACCTCTGGTGAAACTCTCAAGTTGGGAACAGCTCAGTGACAGTGGGATTTGGTGACAAAATGCAAAATCTAAGACTTTCCCTGAAGGGGCATTTCCTAGGTCATCTTCGAAAGGAAAGATGCAGGGGGAGATCATCAATATTTCCAAAAAGGCCAAGAAATGATGAAAGTGGTAATATCAGCTTCTCCGAAGCTATAGCTAATCCTCCAGGGAACTGAGCGGGGAGGTGGAAAGAGAATTGGCTCTGGGAGCTGGGGACGCGGATCACAGTTCCAGCTGCCACTGAGTAGCTCTCCGGCCCTGGGCAAGTTGTCTCACCACCCAGACCTCATTTTCCTCACCTGTCAAGGGAGGGAAATAAGGTCCCCACTCTTCGAACAGTCTATGAGTCTTTGAAAAGCCATCTCTTCTGACAACGTTGTTTAAAAAAAAAGAAAGGAGTATTTCTTTTGTCATCTTACTGGTTGTATCACTACCAACAAATAGCCCTGTCAAAATGTGGACCGTATTCTTAGGCCTTAGGCAGGTCTGTCTTCCGACTGTTTCCCAAACCCTACAAACACCTGACAAATACGAAAACAAGCCTACTAGTTGGGTGGGTGTGCTCGCGTTCCTTGTCCTCTGGTTTGGCAGAGCTGTCTGAAAGAATCATTGTTTTTGTTCGCTCCCCACTACGTAGTCCTCTTCCATTCCACCTGCTGGGTCCTTGATGGTAGGATTTTAAAAGACATTGGAAGGACCGAAGGGTTCTCATGGTGTCACAAGGAAGTCATGGGTGAAGGTGCTGGGTTTTCATATGTGGAGTTAGGAGTAAAACAAACTGGGTATGAATTGTGGAGTAACCTTTGGCTTCCAAGTAAATAACTATCTCAAAATTAATTCATTTCGGACAGTGCATTCATGCACTGTAACCTCCCCTGATTCTTCAACTAACTTAGATGCCAGCGGGACCCGAGGAAAATATCTTATGAGTCTTACAACCACCAGAGGTACACTGATTGGTTTAGTTACCTTAACTGAACAAATGTTTAATGAATTCCCACTCTGGGCAAGGCGCTGAGTGTCAGGTCATCCAATGAAAAGAGAGACGGGGTGCCTGGCCCAAGGTGCTGACAGTCTAGTGTATGTGTGTGTATTGGGGGAGGGGATATTAAACAAATAGACAACTATAAGGCACTGTCCCGAAAAAGACACACATTAGAGGACTTGGGCCACACAGAGCCATTCACGGGCTGGCCCCTGCCTGCCTCCTGCCTTCATCTCAGCTGATGCCCCACCGGCCAGCCATAGCAAAACAGTGTTCAATCCTCTGAACGCACCATGTTCTTTCCCACCTCTGTTCTTTGCACATGCATGGAAATCTTTGTGGAAAACTCCTCTCTACATCCTATGAGTCTCAACTCAGGTAAGACCTCCTCCCTGAAGTCTTCCCGGCGTGCCTCCCTTCGGCTCCAGCCATGCTCTGTGGCCACCTCCACTGACACCAACAGCATCAGGACATATGTAAATACTATGATGCTGGCTTATGCCACACAAGGCACTGTGTGGATCATCTTACACACATTTCAACACTTACACATCACATGCAGTTATCTGTTTGCACATAGTGTCTCTGGTGGAATCATAAGG
Source organism: Furipterus horrens (assembly GCF_987537825.1). Lineage (NCBI taxonomy): Eukaryota > Metazoa > Chordata > Mammalia > Chiroptera > Furipteridae > Furipterus > Furipterus horrens. The sequence continues at coordinate 12,486,197 of NW_028327177.1, read as the reverse complement.
TCCCTGAAGTTGAGGGACTAGTTAACAGAAGTTAAAATTCTAGAGTCTGGAGCCGCATCAAATCTTGACTTTGCCAACTGTGGCAGTTAGTTAGCGGTGAGGTTACATTTCCTTAACCTCTCAATACCTCCATTTCTCCATCAGGAAAATGGGGGTAAATAGTAGTGCCTACCTCAAGGAGTTGCTATGAGAATTTAACGAGCTAACACATACAAAGGGAGTCTAGCATATGGGGAGTACTCATTAGTGTTAGAAAAACAATCGCTAGTGACGTTCCAGCAGAAACTGGAGAGCTCTCCCCGCCATGCTGCAGAAAGGATTCTTTTGCTCTGTGGAAGAACAGATTGTTTTTCAATACCCTTCAAGCTGTCATGTTCTATGTTTCTTCTGGAATATGGCTGATTAAGAGGCCTAGCCCACAGTCCAATACAGGAAACACAGGTTATGCTTGTATACCATATAAAAGTATGCTGTAAGTTTTAAAACTATGTTCATTAACTACATATTAGGTGACAATGGGGTAGTTTGTTAAGCTGAGTCTTAGAATGCTCATCTATAAAATGAGAAAAACAATGTCCTCCTTAGAGAGGCAATACAAATGCATTTTAAAAAAATGTGCTCCAGAGTCAGATATGGGTTCAAATCCCAAATCTTCCACTTACACAATGTTGTACACTGGAAACTAATATAATAGTGTATGTCAACTATACTTGAAAAATAAATACAAACTTTTAAAATATAAACAACAGATCTTCCACTTACAAGCTGGGTTTCTTTGAGCAAGGTATGGACCCTCTCTGTATCTCAGTTTCCTCAGCTGGTAATAATTGGCCCGATCTCATAGGATTCTTATGAGGATTAAATAATTTTTAAAAATAACATAAAGTCCCTTAGAACAGTTCCTGGCATATACTTGGAACTCAGATTTCACTGTTATCATTGTGTTGTTGGTGTTATTGTTGTTACAAAATTGAAAGGAGCAAAATGTATCATAAGGATAGAAATCTCTTCTCTATCAAAGTTGTAAGTGCTTGAAAGTATCACTACATTTATTCATTCACTGCACATAAATTAAACCCCTACTTTGGGGGACTAGACATTGCAGGGTGAATAATCAGTTAGGCACTCAATTTCCTGCTTTGGAGAGTTTTCTAATCTGCCAGGGAAAAGAGGCATTTCAATCTACAACCTGGGAATTGCTATAGAATGTAATCCAACACACACACACACACACACACACACACACACACACACCAGCCTAAAATGTATTCATAAGATTATAGAAAGTGGATTAATGATGTTGATGGACTCCACTCCTGAACAATTTGCCATCAGGTTCCTCTACAGCACAAATAGCCATAATTTCTCTTCCTTGGGAAAATACAGTAACTATTTTAATAGTTAAACCTAACATCTAAAGACAGGAAGTGAGTAGCAGGCAGAAAGGATGTCTTTCCTTGACATAAGATCGAATGTGAGTAAGATTTTACGTCAAAAGGCAGGAAGTGTTGCACTCACTTCCTCCTTCCAGGTAGCTCTGTAATATTATTCCAGGTGTAGCTTGGTAATAACATCCTGCAAATCAAACTTAGGGCTCAGTTCATTTGCAGTTACTTTTAAGTACCAGAGGCCCAGAGTCATAAAGCTTTTCCAAAGGAAACCACATTAAGCAAACAAAATATCATTACCCAGGGCAGATCAGCCCAGGCCTGAGATTCCTTTACTCACCCCAGCCCGGATATGCTGCAGACCCAAAGCAATCAGAGGCATCTGAAGGTAGGGGAAATGGTGAGGGGGACTTTGAAACCTCAGAGACCATCAAACTCAATCAACAATGTTATAAGCACCTGCTATTTTGAAAGGGCTTTCCAGTTGAAAACACTTCCATGCACATAATCTCATTTCATGCTTCTTGTCATCCCACCTGCACTGTGCATGAACTGAAAGTCCTGTAAGAGTCTCTGTGTTGATTTCCTCGTGACTTCAGGGCCCAGGGTAACAGCCTAACAACTTTCCCCATCAAATTCTACTCCCTTCCAAGCACACATATGCACAGCGGGCCACATCTTGCTCAGCAGAACTAATGCCTATTGGACTGACCAGATGTACTGGGTTTTCTCCTAAAGGCCAAACTTATCTTGGTCTTGTTCACAGCCTTTGGAGAGAGTGCCAAGAACTACAAGAAGTAGGTCAGCATGACAAAGGGAAGCCTAAGCAAGCTTCTTGGATCTGACTGTCAGAGCCGGGAGAATAACACCTCACATGTTTTCCTCTAAACTTCCAGAAGCTTCAGTTGACTCTGAATAGTTGATAGAGGGGCTTGTTTTTGTTGTCTGTTTTGCTTTTTAAAGAGGTAAGGAGGGGGTGATGGTGGGCATCAGCATGCAGATAAAAAAATTTTATAATAAACAGACCCACAAGAAAATTTAACAATAAAAATGGTGGCAAATCGAGGTTAAGAGAGTTTAACTACCTTACCACAAGTAAGAAACAGACCTGGAATTTGATCTCTCATGTTCCAAATCTAGTATCTTATCTAATCTAATCTAATAACCACAGCTGTAATGATACAACTGGTTCAAGTGACATGAAAACAAAGGCTAGGTATTATGGCTAATGAGTACGGAGTTGCTAATGATGCTGGGAAAATCTACAGATATTAGGGGGATTAAATTAATAAGCATACTCTGTAATGATAATAATAGAATTTAAATTGTCAAAATATTCCACATCTGTCATAGGGAAAATATCTAAAGGTAGATAGATTGTCTAAAAAATAGATCATGTCTGGAGTGTTTGATGAAATAAGATGGGGTAACAGAAAATTAGTATTCTAAGTAGAAGAGAAAATAAAAGACAAAAAGCTTTAAAAGATAATAAAATAACACTGACAGATTTATGGTAGTAACTTTGAAGACTTAGATAAAAATGCACAAATTCCTAGAAAAAAAAAAAACTTACCACAACTGACCTAAATAGAAATGGGAAGCATAGCTAGTCCTATAACTTGTAAAGAAATGGAAACCCTGGTTAAAATTCTTCGCACGAAGAAAAGACCATTAGTGAATTCTACCAGATTTTCAAAGAATGGATCATTCAAATCCTAATCAAACTAGTTCAGAAAATAGACAAAAAAGCTTCCCCAATTTATTCCATGAAGCCAATATAACATTAACAACAAAACCAGAAAAGAAAAATTTCAGAAAGTTGCCAACCCACTTCATTAATAAATATAAGTCCAAAAATTCTAAACAAAACATTAGCAAAGCAAGTCCAGCCATATATATGGAAGACGATGCAGCCTTGTTCTGGGAAGCTGTGGGACCTTGCCTGAGGGGGCTTGGGTAGACTCTGCCTTAGGGTGACAAAATGTAAAGTATATAAAGATGTTTAAAAATGATTTCTTAAAATCATGCAATATTTAAAGGTGTTATTCACTTTGATAGAGTTCAAGTATTGTTTCAGCCTATAGAGAACAGTTGCATTTCTTACCTAGTTGAACCATATCGCTCTTATCTATATGCAACATCATGAATTACAAAGTTGATTGGAAATATTTTCTAGGCTGCTTGTCCCAGGCTTGTTAAAACTCTGGTTTAGTCTCTGACAATAACACTTGGGTCCCATTGTTCTACCACAATCAACAGTTTGTCCTTTGCACAAGTCAAAAAGATTTCTGATTTAGATTCTTCTGTTAAAAGCAGGCAGATATGCTTCAAAATATTTTCTGGTGATTGTTTTGAGATTCATATTGGTACCTAGGCAAAAAATGCATTTTAGAATAGCTCTAAATACATGCTAAATATTATCCAATTGAATATTTATAGCAAATACAGTAACTCCTCACTAGACTTCACTGATGGGTTCTTGGAAACTTGGATGTTAATCAAACTGACATATAACAAAACCAAATTGATCTTAGGCTAATTGATATAAACAAGAGTTATGTCCCTACAGTCTATTTCTGGCCACAAAACCATCACCAAACTTCTTAATAATGACCCAAAGCACTTACAATATTAAATACTGAAATTAATGTGAGCTATACACATATTTAAGAAAGATGAATAAAAACAAGTAAGATAATGATTTTCTAACTCACTTATTCCAGTTCAGAGTCATGGGTAGTCTGAATCTATCCTGTCAGCTCAGGGCACATGGCAGGGACCACTCTGTATAAGCCCTTCCATCCCAGGGTGCACTCAGCCTCACTCAGATGGGGACAATGTGGACGCCCTAATTCACCTTACCTGCACAACTTGGGATGTGGGAAGAAACCAAAGTGCTGGGAGAAAACGCACATAGACATAGCGGAGAGCATGCCAACTCCACACTGACAGTGGCCCAAGCTGGGAAATCAATTTTGTTTGTCTCATTAACATGATAATGAAACAATATTGCACAAAAGGACAATATTTGAGGACTTGCTGTATTTGAATTACACATTACGAGGTCAGAAATGCTCCATGGAGTCATTGGTGGAGGAATCAGGGTCATAAGCCAGGTTGGCCTGACTCAAAAGAGCTTAACTATATTGGTTCTTGAATAACCCAATAAGCTTCCTGTTTAGTTTGAGCTTTCCCTTCACAACTCCCACAGCCTCCCCCCTTGTCTTTCCTGCTCCCAGATTAGATCAGGGAACACAGATAGTGTTTTAGAACAGAAGGAAGGTTAAGTCATCTGTTCCGTTCAACAGCTGTTTCCCTTTTGAGCTTTGATCTTTACCCTTTGCCCTTTGCTTGGCCCTGGGCTGTCTGCAAAGAAGGCAGGGCCATGGTGGAGACATGGATAACTTGGGACATTAAGAAAATATCACCAAGGTTAGAACCCATAAAGTGGTCCTAGGATGTTACACACCTTCCAGCTCCCTCTGTCCTGTGTCTGTTTGTCTTGGTCAGGAAGGGCAGAGGGAGCTACCATTTTTGGTACACTTAAAAAAAAAAAAGAAAACAGACCCTATACATTTATTATCTGGTGTAATACACACCACAACCCCATGAGGTTAGTATTGTAAAATGGGAAATCCTGGCTGTGAATTATAGACTTAATTCTCTCATTGTCCATCATCCTTGATATCCAGGCTTCCTTCTATGCAAATGTGCCATAGAAACAGGAGTTGCAGGTGTAGCCGGGTGTCTTGAATCAAAGAATTCAAATTATTTCTCCATGGAAAAGTATAAGTGCTTTACTTTCTATTAGGCTCCAAATTTTCACTGCTTTTTCTTTTTTGTTCAACAGACAATGCTTATCTAAAATTTATTACCTTTTAAAAATGCAATTCATTGGGGCGACATTGGTTAATAAAATTAAATTGGTGGCAAGTGTACAATTCTATAATACATCATCTTTATAGAGCATTGTGTGCCCACCACCCAGAGCCAAATCTTCTACTATTACCATATATTTGAACCCCTTTACCCTTTATTGTCTCCTAAATGCCCTTTCTCTTCGGTAACCACCACACTATTATCTGGCGTCTATGACTTTCTGTTGGTTTTCTTGTTTGTTTGCTTGTTGCTCTCAGTTTTATATCCCACGTGTAAGTGAAGTCATATGGTTCTTAACTTTTTTTGTCTGACTTATTTCGCTTAGCATGATGTTCTCAAGATCCATCCATGTGGTCACAAATGGCAGTGGCAGGGTTTTACCTTTTCTATGGCTGAGTAGTATTCCATTGTGTATATATGTACCGCATCTTCTTTATCTAGTCATCTAGTGAAGGCCCCTTGGTTTCCACATCTTGGCCGCTGTGAATAATGCTGCAATGAACATAGGGGTGCATATATCTTTGTGAATGTCTTCAAATTTTCAGTAAATACCCAGAAAATGGGTTGCTGCATCATATGGTAACTCAATTCTTAATTTTTTTTTTTTTGACTGTCCTAAATTGTTTATTAGGAAAGAAATTTACAACCATCCCTTAGATTAGCGGTAACGGTGGAGCTGGAGAGTATTGCGCCTTCTCCAAGCTGCGCGGCGAGACCCACCGATGGTGTGGTGGAACTTGTGGCCCTTCCCAAGGCCACGGCTCTCGCGGCCAGCAGATGTCAGCCCTCGCATCTCCCTGTGCTTGTGGACTGGTTTGGTGATCCACTGGGTGTCAGGATTCCTTCTGATAGCCTTATGGAATGGATCAATGAGGATAACCAGAGCCCCGCAGTGGTGCCCAGCTCGCTCCTCGGCAACAGGCTTCGGGCGAACTTTAGCTGGTTGACACCATGATGGACAGGCTTGCCATACGTGGCACCCTTGGGAACGGGGTGTTTGCGGCCACCACGGCGCACACGAATCCGATATATGACATAACCTTGCTTGGCCTTGTATCCCAGCCTGCGCGCTTTATCGGGCCTGGTGGGGCGGGGGGCCCTGTGGAGCGCAGACTGCTGGCGGTACTGCCAGCAGCGTACCCGGAGAAGGAAGCGCATCACATCGGACTGCTTCTTCCTCCACAGCTCCTGGATGTACTTGTAAGCGCCCATCTTGGCTTACCTGATGGCTGCGGCCAGAAGGAAAGGAAGAGCCTTTCTCCTCAATTCTTAATTTTTTAAGGTGCTTCCATATTGTTTTCTATAATGGCTGCACAGTTTACACTCCCACCGACAGTGAATGAGGGTTCCTTTCTCTCCACAACCTCTCCAACACTTGTTAGTACTTCTCTTGTTGATCATAGCGATTTTAACAGGTGTAAAGTGATATCTTATTATAGTTTTGATTTGTATTTCCCTAATAGCTAATGAAGCTGAGTATCTTTACATATGTCTGTTGGCCATTTGTATGTCTTCTTGGGAGAGGTGACTGTTCAGGTCCTCTGCCCATTTTTTAATTGGATTGCTGGTTTGTTTGGTGTTGATTTGTATGAGTTCTTTATATATTTTGGATATTAACCCCTTGTGGGAGCTGTTGTTTGCAAATATCTTCCATTCAGTTGATTGCCTTTTTGTTTTGTTAGTGGTTTCTTTTGCCGTGCAGAAACTTTTTATTTTGATAAGGTCCCATTCATTTATTTTTGCTTTTATTTCTCTTGCCTTTAGGGTCAAATTCATAAAATCTTCTCTAAGACCAAGGTCCATAAGTTAAGTACCTATGTTTTCTTCTATGTAATTGATTGTTTCAGATCTTATATTTAGGTCTTTGATCCATTTTGAATTAATTTTCGTAAATGGGGGCAAACACTAGCCTAGTTTCATTCTTTTGCATGTGGCTTTCAAATTTTCCCAGCACCATTGCATGTCTTTGGCTTCTTTGTTGAAAATTATTTGCCCCTATACATGTGGGTTTATTTCTGGGCTCTCAGTTCTGCTCCATTGAACTGTGTCTGTTGTTCTGCCAATACCAAGCTGTTTTAATTATTGTCACTTTGCAGTGTAATTTAAAGTCAGGGAGTGTGATTCCTCTGAATTCATTCCCCACCCCCCTCAAGATTGCTTTGGCTATTGGAGATTTTTATGGTTCCATACAAATCTGATCCTTTTTTTGTTCTATTTCTTTAAGAAAATATCATTGGAATTTTTATGAGGATTGCATTAAATCTGTATATTGCTTTGGGCAATATGGACATTTTAACTATTCATTCCAGGGGCACAAGGATGGTTCAATGTACACAAATCAATCAGTGTAATTCAGCACATTGACAAAATAAAGGAAAAAATCATATGAGCATAACAATAGATGCAGAAAAAGCATTTGATAAGAGACAACATCCAGTTATGATTAAAACACTCAATAAAGTGGGTATAAAGGAAAGCACCTCAACATAATAAAGACCATATATTACAGACGCTCAGCTAACATCACACTCAATGATGAAAAACTGAAAGCTTTTCCTCTAGGATCAGGAACAAGACAAGGATGCCCCTCTCACCATTGTTATTCAACATAGTTCTGGAAGCCCTAACTAGGGCAACCAGGCAAGAGAAGGAAATAACAGGTATCCAAATTGGGAATGAAGAAGTAAAATCGTCCCTTTTTACAGATGACGTGCTTTTTTTTTTTATGTAGAAAATCCTAAAGACTCCACCAAAAACAAATAAACAAAACAAAACTATTTGAAACAATAAACCAATACAGTAAAATTGTGGGATACAAAATCAAAGTACAAAAATCTATTGCATTCCTATATACTAACAATGAAATTTCAGAAAAAGAAATGGAAAAAAAAAAAAACAATTTCTTTTGCAATTGCAACAAAAAAAAAAAACGCAAAATATTTACCTAGGAATAAACTTGACCAGGGGTATGAAGGACTTCTATACTACAAAGCATTATTAAAAGAGATCGAAAAAAACACAAAAGTGGAAAGATATTCCATGTTCATGGACTGAATCAATATCTTGTCAATATATTATCTTTTAGGATAAGTCTACAAGTCATGCAGAGTTTATGACCCGAGCAAGCTCAAGAGGGCTCAGATATATAATAATCAAAGATTTATAGTATTAAATGCTATAATAACAGAAGCAGAACCTGAAAAACAAACATTTGCCATCTAAGCAGTTTATTCTCTTTGTCATGTTTCAAAAAAAAAAACAAAAGAACTTTCTTCTTCCTTTTTTTATCCTTAGTTGATGCCAAAACACTATTTAAAGTAAGTCTACCCACATTAAATATACTAATTATTTCCAAGAAATAATCCCTTCCAAGAAATAATTTCTTCTAGTTCTATAATCATTTATGAACATTAAGATATATTTCAGTGAATCATACCCAGAGTTCATGGAATCATAGATTTATAATTGAATTACACTTGAAATGAAATTTCTCCTGGAACTTAGAAATACATAACATTATTCACACAGAGAATGAAATGAATAAAATTCTAAATTGTTCCATGGTGCTTCTTGCCAAAGCAAGGAGGTCAGGGAAAGATGTATTAGAACTGAATCTTAGCTTTGTATGCATTTCTCTAATATGATAATAAGTTAATTCTGTAGCTACTTGGGAAGGAATGGTACAGACAAAGGTTTCACAGTATGAGACACATCATGAGACAGTAAACCTGTTAATACCCCAGGGGAATTTGTTTCTCCTTTAACCAAAACTGTGAATAGTAATGGGAAACTTCATTGATAATTCACAGACACTTATGAACCATCTATCAATGATGACATGTGTACCCCCCCCATGACCCATTTTACATATGAAGACACTGAAGCTCAGACAGGTTGACATACCCAACATCACATGCACTGTAAGTTGCCAAGTGGGAATCTGAAACCACTTTATGATGCCAGCTAGAGCCATTAACCATTTACATGATGCAGAGCTGTGGCATGCGCCCCTGTTAAAGAGTAAAGGCTCTTCCCAGGACCCAATCATATGTTTTCAGAAACCCCTCTCTGTTTCCAGGAAGAAAAACATCGTAACATGCACTGACTCCATAGTGGAGTGCATTAAGTGCCATCTTTATCATTCTCAGAAATTGTTTTAGAGTGGGAAAACTTGGGCTTAAGAGTTAGGATCTCTCCTTCAGTTGCATGACGATGGACTTCAACTTCCTAAAGCTCTGCCTCCTCATCTATATAGACTAATAAAAAAACATACTTTTTAATATTTAGGCATAATTTACTCAGAGTGAAGTGCTCAGATCTTAAGGGCATCATTCAGTCAGTTTGGATGGATGAACATTAAGACACAGACCATTTCTAGTGACCTTGATATTTCCCTCAGGCTCCTTCTCAGTCAACCCCTTTCCACCTCCATCCCACAGAAAAGCAACCTGATTTGCTTATTCTAGAATTTTCTATAACGGAATTATACAGTACTGTTTTGTGTGTGTGTGTCTCTGGCTTCTTTTCACTCAGCATAATTATTTTTGAGATTCCCCATTGTTGTAGTGTTAATTATAGTTCATTCCCAATAACAATGATTTGATATAAGCATTAAAAGAGATAATTTAGGCCCTGGCTGCTGTGGCTCAGTGGATTGAGCATCGGCCTGTGATCCAAGTGTCGCTGGTTCGATTCCCAGTCAGGGCACATGACTAGGTTGCACGTCAGGTCCCCAGTTGGGGCCGCGAGTGAGAGGCAACCACACAGTGATGTTTCTTTCCCTCTCTTTCTCCTTTCCCCTCTCTCTACAAATAAGTAAATAAATAAATAAACAAACAAATAAATTATAAAAAAAAAAGATAATTTATACTATTACCTTTTGAAGGTATACCAAAAAATGTATATTATTATTATTCAAAACGGGAAGTCCAGGAACTGAAGAGTGCTAGTCAAGAGGAGAAATATTTAAGTCTATCACAGACCAGGCTATGTTTGGAGAAAGGGGTTCATTATTAGTATCCTTAATATCACATTCTTTATATGTTTAAGGATGTCAATACTAGAAACAGGTGTACCTGGCACATGTAGTAGAATTGAATTGAGTTCAGCCTTCCAGACCAGAAATTAATTTTTTCTTCTGCAGAAATAATTTTGATAGAGTCCCTTCCCAGGGTATTCCTGAAACATTCCCTTTTTCCCACCACAGAGATGGGGGCCCACCTATGTGAGAAGATTACATTGAGAGGCCTGCACATAAAAATCCACCCGTCCCCAAGCCTTCAGCAGAGGCCAAAGCCTGTGCTGTCAATGCTGTTCAGCTGTGTAATTCAGTTTTCCAAAGGGAGCTGGAGCCTGGCCCTCACGTGTAATACCAATACAGCATGTTGTAGGAGATTTGGTCACAATAAATAAATCCTTGCTCTAGAAGAAAACAGATTCACTGACATGCATATGCTAAGTCCTTTCTCTCTGCCCAGAGGCATTCTTCCCTAAAAGCATAGCCTTCAAATCTAAATGGGAAACAGATACCATTCCCAAAGAGTTTTCCCAAGAATCAGTCTTAAAGAGAGAGATATTAAATAATAGAACTTCCAATCCCTTGAGCAAAAAGTTCAGAAGCCTCTGTTAACTGGACTAACAGATGAGCTTTGGAAATGACCCCTTGCTCAGGTGGCAACTTGGGCAGGAATGATGGCCTACAGGGAAAGATAAATATATACAAAGTTTATTAAAATATCAAGCCACATTTAAAGCATGGTATCGAAGAAAATATCAAAGTTACTGCAAGCCTGTTGGTGTAAGTTTCTATGCTGCTTCCTGCAGAAACATCTGTTCTTACATTCAACACAAGACACCTCTGATATTTATTGCAGTTGCTGAATGCTAGAAGAATCTGAACTGTTAAACCTTTTGATCTGTCAGCAGTCTTGAATTTCTGTGAAAAGATGAGCTACATAATAGCACAAATTGGAGAAATTTCATATACCCAAAAGACATAGATCCCCATCACAGTAGAATTCTCTTTCAATACACAGCTCTGTAGAAGATGTAAAAAAAAAAAACCAAAAACCACCTTCATCTTACAAATTTCTCTTCTTTTCATTTTCCTCCACATGCATAGCTCCATGTCCTCTCCAAAAGGTACGTTCAAGGTCATTCAGTTCTGACATAAGTCATTCACGTCTCCAAAACACATTTTAGGTTAAATGCATGAAAGTCAAAGCATGCGCCAGGTCTCATAAACTCACGGTATCCTTATGACAGAAATAGGGAATTTGATTCATTATCCTGACTGTTAACAAAGGACAAATTGCTTAGACTCAAGTGTTTATATTTAACTTTTATCCAATGCTCAAGTTTCTTGATTCTCTTCAAAACAATGAGTTTGGCAGTTACTCAACAGAATCCAGAAAACAACAGAAATTTCATCTGCATCACCTGAGTTGAACATCTTGGGGAGAAAAGTAGTTAAGAAAGAAAAAAAGACAGACGTGGGTTTTACAATGTAAAGATATTCCCTTTCAAGGAGTGAAAAGCAACAGGAGATGCCTGGAAGGTGTGATAAGCAAAGAGGGTGTATAAAATCTGATTAAATTTTTATGCAAGATTTCAATGTGACATCATGCACTGAGAGGGAATTACTTGGCACAGAGCAAAGGACCCCGTTCCCAGAAGTGGAAATGACAGAGGTGACATTCTTCTCCTTTCTTTCTTCTCCTCCTCCTCACATCATATTTATTAAACTGCCTGTATTCAGGTTACTATCCTGCTTGCGCAGCTCTGGGAGAAATGTTTTGAGAAACTAATCAGAGTTTAGATTAATCAAAAGGCCAAGGCTCTAACTCATCAAGGCACTAGGGTTTCTGGAGAAAGCAATAAAGAGAACCAGCTGATATTTGCCTGTGATGGTCTCATTTATCTTGGGAAATTCCTTCTGATTTAACCCAGGTACAGTTCCTCAATCCTGGTGTAACTCTGGGGATCCTCTTCTGGGTGAGTCATCCTGAATGGTTTATATCATCACCTCTTCCACTGGACTCTGGGAGCCTTCTCAGGGGCAGAAACGTGCGTCTCTCATCCCTGCTGTTTGGGGGCTGAACTCACAGTTGGTGCCCAATCAATGTCTTCGTGAATTACAAATAATAAAAGAGTAAATGTTCGTACCTCAAGCACATCTGCCATGGAGGATAAAGAATATAATCTGTGCAGAATTCCGTTATTATTATTATTAACAACTTTGACTCAAAACATATTTCAAACTGTTTTCACGTGTGAATAACTTTACATGTTTATCCCTACTGAAGCTGTTACATTATATTGTTAGTTTCTTCACACATTCACACAGAGCAAAACTGATTCCTTAGCCAACATAGTAGGCAAATTATTGTATTTTGTGACGGTCAAAACTTGAAGTTAATCATCTATTCCAACAGCTGACTTTTCAAATATATGTCCTCCCTTCTTTGGGGAGGATGCTAGACACTAAATAGGACTGTTTTTGGACAGTTGATGCCCAGGATGTTGATAGGTAATAAGAAGAACTTTAAGCAATCAGAAATGCCCACAGCTATAAGCAGTGAGTTCCTTCTCGTGGCAGATTTCTCACAGAGCCTGGAAGTTTGCTGTGCAGCATCTTGGAAGGGAATCAAACATCACATTTCAGATAGGCTCAAGGTAGAGGAAAGAGGTCCTACCCTTGACCTTCTCTTCAACCCCAAGTTCTAAAATTTCATGACTTAACACTGGAAAGAGAAGATTTTGCTAAATTTTATGAAGTCGTTTTGGGGACTGCTAAATAATTCACATGAGGGCAAAGGCCACAAGGACCAGATCTTAGGTTTGTCTGAGCAGTAATTTCCTTACTTATCCCTTCACTGTAGTTTTCACAGATTTTAATATTCTAGTCAAGGGAGCTGATTCTCTCTGCCGAAGTCCTTAGCTTTCCCCCAAAGTGACCCTTCTGTTCATAGTTCAAGGTTCTTTAACCTGTCACTGAATCTTGCCCTGGCTCAGCACTCTTCAGGCATCCTTGTAGATCACTTTTTCCCCCAGGAAAGGTGGTTCAGCCTTGCTATGCAAACTAATCTTTGGCTGCCCAGAAAACATTAGGCAGACTGATTAGAATGCTTTGATTCTGATTGTCAAGCCGCTAAGGACTCCCTGATAATGCAAATGCAGTTTAATGTTCCTTTCCATTCTGTCTAAAGGATATGAAATATTGCCAGCTATCACAGAGCCTGGGATGCAGCCCACTGAACTCCACATAAACAGGCCCGCTCTGTCTATATGAAGACCCTTCTCCCACTGCACGAGTTGAGAGCTGACACACTGATCCCTTGCAGGAAGGTGGGCAAGCAAAAGGAATGTTTGGGTGACTCCAGTAGCCCAGGAAATGTGACTAAAACTCCTGCTCACCAGCCGATTTCTTGTATCAAAATCGCCACAGCATACCCTCTCTCTGATTTCAGTTTTCCTGGTGTAGATTCTCAGCTAGCAAATAAACTAAGCCTCCCGAGCACTGACGTTTGCCTTTCTCCAACATGGTTAAGTTTCCAGCTTTGCTGGAGAGGCTGGGCAGGAGTCTACACACTTGACTTGCACCGTCTGATGGGTCCTTCCCCCTCTGCAGATGATAAAGGCCAAGAATGATGTGTAGGGTGAAAGAGAGCCAGGGAGGGTCAAGATGGACTGTCTAGTGTGCACTGTACTCCAGACACAGATATGGGGCCAGAGTCAGAAGCTGCTTATTTAATGCTCACACTTTTAGAGAGAGGACCTCCAGTGTGTTTCTAGAGAAAACAAAATGAAATGGAAAACAGAGCTTTCTTTCTTCAAGTGGCTCAAAAAAGAGAATACTTAAATGGTGCTTGAAGATAGGCTCAAGGTAGAGGAAAGAGGTCCTATCCTTTGAACCAGACAAGAGGCTGTTGCCTAGAACTTGACGCCTAGAGGGCTCCACTCTGGCCTCTTTCTTACCATGCTCTTTTCCCATGGTTCCCTAGAAACTCCAAATGTTATAAGCACTCAGGCAAAAGAGCATCACTGCTATACCAGAAATGAAAACAGAATACTTTCTCTGCCTTGATGTCTATGATTCCAAAACTTCTTTGATACCAGTGGGTGAGGAATCCTTCAGGGCAAGGGGATGTACCCATTTGGAGCCTGTGTCCCCCTTCAGATCCCTGTAATTTCCTGTCTAAATAGCTCCACATCATCTGACTCCTGGGCATGTGGGTATCTCCTTCTTGAGGATCAATGAGCTATGCTCGTGACTCTGAGGTTCTAGGCTCAAGATGGACAACAGAGACACATATTTGCAGTGGCAGGGCATGGACAGAGCTTGAGTGGATTACGGTGTTCACTGTAGGGAAAAAAATGTGTTGTGGTATCTGTGGAACTTGGGGTGGGAGAAGGAGAAGGAGCAGGCCTCAGGCCAGGGCCACGTCTCCCCCTGGTCTCCCACCAGCTCTCCCTCCACTAGTTCCTGGAGTGATACTCCAAGGTATCTGAGAATTGCAAACATGACCCAGAAGAGGTGGCTGAATAGATTTTATTTAGTGTTTATAAATTTGATTGATAACATTAGAAGCTTGAGACCTAGAATAGGTAGACCTTCATATGTATTCATGCCCAGGACTCTGAAAATATTAAGAGCGGGCCAGGTTCTGAGATGCACCCTATTCACTAACTGCTTCCAGAAAGGAAAAGGAAAGAAAGACTAAGCATTATTTGGGAGGTGGGAAGTGAAGGTATTGGGGGGGGGGCACTATGGAGACACTATAAGCATTTAAGAAGTTAAAGGAAATTAAAACCACCACGAAGAAATGAAAATGAAGCACTGTCTCCTGCTGTGTTTTCCTATATACTCCAAATGTTACAAGCACTCATAAAAAAAAAAAAAAAAGTGTTGATTCTTCACAAGAGAAGAAGAAAGCATACTCTCTTCTGCCTTGGCTTTTGTGATTCCAAAGCCTCTTCGATACCGTAAGTTGGAAAGTGCAATGAAGGGCGCGGATCAGGGTCTGCTTCAAACCCCACCGCCCCCACTATTTCAGAAGCAAACAATGGAGTAAAAGAAGGCCTTGCCCAACAGCCGAGGACTTGAATAAAGAAGAAACTCAGCAACCTGGTCATACAAGTTTTCCACAATTAGGTTCCAAGGGACCGTTCCCAGCCCTCCCCTGCTTCACCCTGCATAAGCTCCCCACTCCAGGCATGCCCTTACTTTCTGGGATGCTTGGGTTATTGGCTGGCTCAGTCACCCTCTGCTTTGCTCAGGGTGAGATGGCTCATCTGGCTGAAGTTCATGCCTTCCATCGTTGCCCCATGTAATGCTCTCTCCAAGCTGTGGCACAGCCAATGGAAAGAGATGGTCCCATTGTTGACTAACTGTCTTAAGTAGCATTTG
Organism: Furipterus horrens; assembly: GCF_987537825.1. Lineage (NCBI taxonomy): Eukaryota > Metazoa > Chordata > Mammalia > Chiroptera > Furipteridae > Furipterus > Furipterus horrens. The sequence goes on along the minus strand of NW_028327177.1, from coordinate 12,470,522 downwards.
CCCAAAGCAGAGCTCCAGATAAGATTTGGGTGCAGGTGGCTTATTTCAGAAGTGATTCCAGAAGCACGAACAAGGATGTAGGGGGGAAGACAGGGAAGGGAGAAAAGCCAATATGGTGAGCTGGTACCTCAGTGTACTGTTCGCCCAGATTTTACCTTTCCACAGTCATTCCTCATACCATGGGATGCCCGGCCTTTTTTCTCTCTCTCATGCAAGAATCCAATTACATGAGTAGTGGCCAAGACTCAGAAAGTCAAAAGCTCTTATCCTGTTTGTAAAATGATTTCAAACTATCCACATATTTCAACAAAAATTGTATACTCACTATCAAGATTAAAAGGTGGCTCCAACTTTTCTTTCTATCTACTTTTCAATGACACTTTACATTCAATATGATTTTTTATTAGTCTCAGGTGTATAGCATGCTGTCCAGACAAGTAGGTATTTTACAAAGTGTTTCCCCAGTCCTTGATATTTCCAGGGCCCATCGGGTACCATGCACAGTCACTACGGTATTATTGACCATAATCCCCATGGTGTACTTTAGATCCCCATGACTATTTTGTAACTATCAATGTGTACTTGTTAATACCTTTACCTTTTTCACCCAGTCCCCCAACCCCCTCCCCTCTGACAACCATTAGTTTGTCCTCTGTCTATATATCTATGAGTCTGTTTATATTTTGCTTGTTTGTTTATATTATTCTTTAGATTCCACATATAAGTGAAATCATATGGTCTTTGTCTTTTGCTGAGTGACTTTTCACTTAGCGTAATACCTTCTAAGTCCATCTATGCTGTTGTAAATAATAGAATTCATTCCTTTTATGGCCAAGTAATATTCCATTGTATACATGTACCACAACTCTTTTATCCAGTCCTCTATTGATGCGCACTTGGGTTGCTCCCAATGAACACAGGGGAGCATATATTTTTTTGAATTAGTGATTTGGGTTTCTTTGAATATAAACCCAGATGTGGAATCACTGGGTCATAAGGCAGTTTCATTTTTAATCTTTTGAGGAACATCCACACTGTTTTCCACAGTGGCTGCACCAGTCCGCATTCCCACCAACAGTGCAAGAGGGTTCCCTTCTCTCCACATCCTCGCCAGCACTTGTTGTTTGCTGATTTATTCATAATAGCCAGTGTGATAGATGTGAGGTGATATCTCATTGTGGTTTTAATTTGCGTTTCTCTGATGATTAGTGATGTTGAACATCTTTTCATATGTCTCTGTATGTCCTCTTTGGAGAAGTGACTATTCAGGTCCTTGTCCCATTTGTTGATTGACTAGGATTTTTTTACAAATCTAAACCCTAAAAATATAGTGTGTCAAATGTCTTCCATGCAGAGATGACAAAGAAGTCATTACTGCTTCAGCAAGACATTGGGCCAATCATAAAACAGTGCTGCCTAATCACAGCTAATCACAGTGACAAGTCAGGAATGGGTGAGAGAAAATATCATGTTTATTTGGTGAGAAGGAGGATAACGAATGACCTTACCGCTCTATAGAAGCCTTGATCTATGAGTCATCAAGGATTTTCCAAGAGCCTTCTGTAAACTGTACTAAATTTAGCAGTTTAATAGACTTGAGTCAGGCACGAGGAAGAATTTTCTGGCCATAATTAGCAGATTTAAATACTTGAGTGTATGCCTGAGACAGTTTTGGGTAGCCTCCTTGTTTTCTAACTTTTGGGGGGGGGGGTGATGTCAAATCAGTGGTTTCCTAGCTGAATTTCAGAAAACCCTCGGGTGTTACACAGTCCCAGATTTCTACAATGCATGCTTTATGAGCTGGTTAAGATTTCCTTTTTTTAATGAAAGTTTCTGTTTTGGGGGAAAATTGACTTCTGACTATTTAAAAAATGGTAAGTAAAAAGCGGTGCTTGTACACGTATATGTGTCTTATATGTTGAGCACACCAAGGTTTGTGCAGGACCTTGAAATCAAGCTTCTCCCGCAGCACGAGTGCAGCTGATTGCAGCAGCGTTTGCTCACTAGCGACGGCCACTTACAAAGACCTGCCCGTGCGGGCCCTCATCCTCCCCTCCCCGCGCCACCACGACGAGATGCAGTGGCCGGCGTAAAACGGTGACTGTTGTCCCTAACTTCCAATTTAGAAGTGCCGTCTAATCACAACGGCCTCCTCACTCTCATTGGCTGGCTTTTTCATAAGTAAATGTGATAAAGCTGCACTTAGGAAATAAACGTACACAAACGTAACTCTAATGCCACTTTTACTTATGCTATTTATTGGCGCTCTACATGATTTATGTGAAAAAAAATAACAAGTCATGATTTAAAATGGGCTGGAGACCACTGATTTAGATAAAGGTAGGAGGTGAGTGCAGAAAGTCCAACCTGATTACTTTAATACGACACTGGTTCCAACTATATCAGAGAAATTATATTTTAAAATGAAGGAATATTTATGCATTATTAAATGAATAAAGCTTGTTCAAATGAGCTGTATGCAAAATAATATTCTATAAATATATATAGTTGACCCTAGAACAATGGGGGGTCAGAGGCACCAATTCTTCGTACAATTGAAAATCCACAGATAACTTTGGACTCCCCCCAACGTTAACTGCCAATAGCCTGCTGTTGACCAATAACATAAACCGTCCATTAACGCATATTTTGTATGTTATATGTTATATACTGTTTTCTTAAAATAAAGTTAGAGGAAAGAAAATGTTATTGAGAAAATCATAAGGAAGAGAAGATACATTTACAGTACTTACTTAAAAAACCCACATATAACTAGACCCGTGCACCTCAAACCCATGTTGCTCAAGGATCAACTCTACATACACTACATATTACACACGCTACATATTACACACGCTTAGAAGAGACTAAAAATGTATACGTCAATGTTATGAACTATATAAAAAGCCAATTGAAACAATTTTTATAAAGCAAAGAAACATGGCATCTCCTCAGCATCACTTCCCGATACAGACAGTAAATGTGTGGGGGAGAAGAGGCACATGCACAGAAGCAGTGAGGAGCCATACTGCTCACTGGCTGTGGGCGCTGGCTTACACATATAGGCAACTGGGTCCAAGTTTAAGGCCCAGTTCTGTCCCTGAAGAGCTTTTTAACCTTGAGCACACTTGATCTCTCTCAATCTCAAATTCTCTCATCTACCAGATAAAGATGTTAATACCTACCCAGCAGGACTGTTGTTAAAAAAAGAAGAAGAAGAAGAAGAAGAAGAAGAAGAAGAAGAAGAAGAAGAAGAAGAAATATGCTTAGAACCCACGTACCATGCCTCACTCATACGGAATGTCCAAAAAGTGGAGGCTATTATTGCTAGGACATGTTTCATGCCACCAGGTGTTTCCAGTGAGGAAGGCAGCAGGCATGTGAATGAATAAGTCACATGACCACCCAATCATCACTGCCATAGAAACATGAGCAATGTGTTTTGGGACTGAAAGGAGATGTGTGTGATGGAGTGAGAGCCCGGAAGTCAGAAACTCTTGCTCATTTGCCATAATGGAGAGATTACTGCAGGCTCGGCCAAGATATTTTGGGTCCCTGAGCTGTCAAAGAAACCCACGGAAGACAGCAGAGAGGAGGCTTTGGAGATTTGTCAGCTTTTTTGGTGCAGGTTCAGCCTGAGTGCTTGGCAGAGGTGCTCTGTTTCAGGGGACACCGAGCATGGGTGTGGGTAGAATAACCGTCAGAACTCTTGGATGACCCAACAAGGTTTGGGCTTAGAGTGACAACCATGGGCCCAGGCCTGCCTGCTCTAATGAATTCTAGTTGGTGTACCCCTTCTCTGTTACTATAGAATGTGGAGTTCCATCATTTTGTGACGCCTGCTGAGCAGGGGTGTGCATCTCCTGTAACTCAGAATAAGGTTCTCTCCCCAACACACTGAACTCCTCAGCCCACACTACATTCCAGCTTTCAAACTTTGAAAGCTATTTTCAGTAGCTGTTCCCTTTGAGGGAACTGGGAAAAGGGATGAAGTTTGAATAATCTGGTAGAGAAAAAGCACTAGATTTTGAAGACGCAGATGCAAATTAGCTCCCAATATCTTGTACAATCTTTCACGCAATGTAAGATTTGAGCTTTAGAGATCACTTATTCTTTTTTCTTTTTTGGTCTTTTGCTGTTTTGATGATATGCAAAGCAGATAAGAAAGATAAGGCCCCCCCAACAAGGATGATGTCAGCTAGAGAGGTAGACAAGCTGGGATGGCAGAGCCACATGGTGAATTAGTAATACAGCTGGCAGAAATAGGTGGGGGTGAGGAGAAAAGCCAGGAGACACAGGGACGGGCCACTGGTGCCCACGGGCTGAAGCGTGCCAGGCTGAGAGGGAACAGCAGTGAAGCAGGCCGAGAGGGACAGAGTGCAAGGACTTAGGCAGGAGTTCGCAGCTCCCAGCGGGGTTCCAGGCCTCATCCCTTCAGCCACTTGTGACTTGAACCCCATCTGACTTCAGCTCCCTCAGCAGACTGTGCCTTTAGACACTGAAAGCCTCCCACTTCAGCCTTCTCAGTTCCTCTGCCTCAGAACTTTCTCCAAAGCTGCAGAATATTTTCAGCCAAGCGCAGAGGAGTTAATGAGTCAGGGAAGGGGGAGGTAAGAAGAGGGAGCAGAGGTGGGGTGAGGTGTTGGTGGATAACGTTCCAGCATTCAAACCTATTGGGGGAGCAATTACTCTAGGTGTATTCTAAACAATTCCTTGAAGGGTCACCAGGAAGACATAGACCCAGTTGCCCAAAGTGGTAACCAACTCAATATTATATTGGCAATATCGATGGACTTTCCATTATTCCCTATGTCAACCTTTTGGCCTTCATTCCAGCTTCTTGAGAACACCCCCCCACCCCCAAATAAACTACCTGCACCTAAGTCCTTTCTGAGACTAAGCTTTCAGTGGACACCAACGTAAAAGAGGATTGAAGGAAGGAAGTTGGTGGTGGCAGCAGGCTCAACAGAAAAAGGGCAGATAAGAAGCTCACGAAAGGGTCCTGCAATGTACACTATTAATCACAGTAACATAGGGCATCTTAAGGCACTCGTCTGTAGCCTCACCTTAAGGCAGCTGCTTCATCATCCCCGGCAGAGGAGACTCTCTTCAAAGTTGGTACGTGACAATATCATTAACAAAGTCGATGAAGCTAATCATCATCATCAACACTGACAATGAATTAGACCTCTAGTACCAAAAGCCTAAAACAAGATTATCACCGTTACGAGCCAATCTGATCAATGATATGTGAGAGGTCAGCATCATGTGAGTTATTTGCTCCTTACGCTAAAACTACGACCGCCTCGCTTGCTTTCCACCTCAGTAAGGGCTACTGTTTTCACCACGTACAGAATTGAACAGGATCTAAAGTGTTCCCAGCTCCCTGGTGCGGGATAAGTAAAACTGTTCTTGCTTACTCTCCTTTAAGTATCTGGTGTTCATTCAGTTTTGAAAGTCTAGTTTCTAACGCATTTCTTGAAAAATCAGTAGCTATCGCTTAAAAACCTGAATATGATTTTAGCCCTCAAACGATCACATCTCTAGTTTCTCAGACATTATCAGGGACATTGTTGGCCAGTGAGTAAACATTTTATTGGATAAGGATTCGATTTGTTGCTCTGTATAAAAACCATATATTTCCACAGCAAAGCTATTTCCTTGATAAGATCACTTTCTTTGGATTAAACTCCTCTTTCAACATTGATATGAAGTATGGAATTCCTAGAATTATTCAAATGGTGGAATAAAGTTATAAATGAATTTCAGATCACTTGTAAGATGAGGATGGACATTTTGAAAGTGTCTTGTCCAAGTAATCATGATGAGGCAAATCACCCTTCAGCAGAAAGAAAAGGTGGTTTTTTTTTTTCATGGTGCATAAAGAAAAAAATATATATGAGTTCTCAGGGAAAATTAGAGCCATTTCTGGACTATTTGGGACAGCACTGTGGAATGAAGAAAGCTATTCAAGATCCACAATCTTTAGAGAGTGCCTGTAGCGTGTTGTAATCGACGATGAACTTCCAGTCGCATTTTGAAGAGGCACAGAGCGGCGGTGCGCAGTAGTGGTGGTAATTAAACAGCCATAAAAATCTGAAATGGGCATATGGACAAGAAAACATCCTGGCATTGCGAACACTAACAGTCTAATAGCCAATCTGCAGCGCTCCTCTTCAGGTTAAATAATGTCCGCCAGAGTTCTCGGTCAACACTTTTCTGCCTCCCTCTTGGCCTTACACTGCAGGAATTGTATGGAGCCTGCTGTGATCAAGAGACAGGGAAGCAGGAAGTTTCCCTTGGATAGGAGTCGGAGCGATCAGAAAATACGCGGCATACAAGCCCTTACTGCTGACCCACACAGTAAATAATAATAGGAGAGTATGGGATCACTGACATGTAGGGCCCAAGTGTGCCTGGCCTCGTCGTTTGTATTTGCAACAAATTTAAAGAGCTGCATGAAACTTAAGGGGTGTGAGCAGAAAATAGGGCCGCGGTGGTAACAAGCTCATTTCTTCTCCGTGAGGTCCAAGGGCTGTGTCTGCCGAGTGTGAACCCTTCTGATGCAGACAAGAAGCAGGCGAGTGGGTTAGGAGCACACACATTGGTGTCAGGCAGATCAGGGTTCAAGTCCTGTAGTGACCATTTACCTGAAGGGTGACTGAGAAAATTATTTTACTTTACGGCTCAGTTTCTGGTCTGAAAAATAATGGTAATAACCTTGTAGGGTTGCCGGGAGGCTTAAACGGGATCGTGTATGCAAAGTGCTTCATACAGCACCTGGCAGAGTAGTACTCAATAAACGCTGCCGCTGCTTCCAGAGAGAAGGAAAGCTGCCAGGTTTTTCTTTATTGTATGTATAATGTGTCAGCAACAATCAGGCTGAAGTAGAACCAAAAAGTTGTAAAGATTCATGACTGAGCAGACATTCCTACCATCTTGGTATAGTAGCTACCATGTGCCTAGCACTGGGCTGCACGGTTTCCGATGAAATTCTCCACTGGCTCATCCCTGGGTGAATAAATGGCAGACAAACTCTGTGTGAGTTTGATTCCAAGCCCTGTGGTCGTGAAGCACAGAGGGAAGAACGGAGATGAGATACCAGCTTCCTGAGCAAATCTTTCTCAGCTTTACTGTGGTGTGGCAGGACCATGTAAATATTCTTTCTCCCACCCCGTCCCTCTTGTCTGTTGTCTTTGCGAATTAATTGGTGAAACAAAATATATTTTTAACTTGCCCCTATGTGCTCAATAATTTTTTAAATTTTTTAAAGAAAATTCTATTTTCCAAGATACAGAATTATGTGAAAATTGTGGGAAAAATACATAAATATATACATATAAGTATTTTTAGTTAAATACCTAGAATGTTCTGGAAGAGACTGGTGCTTCTGAGAGGTACCATGCCAATGACAGTGGCATGAGGTCAAAGTGCAAACATGGCAACTACAAAAGCAATCATCTCAACGCAACACACAACAAATGCACCGCCATTTCTATCACCAACGCCATAGTGATGTTCCACATATGAGCCCCATTTTTATAAATCCAAGTATCTGTTTGACCAGACTGAGAACCTTACCACATGTCAGGAGCTGCTGTAATGAATTGTTAATCCTCGAGTGGTGAGCTCACAAGGGACCTCAAAATGAGTTTCATTTGGCAGCCAACTCTTTTACAAGTGCAAAAACTACTCCTACTTATGTCTCTTTAATATATTTTATGCACACTTTTAAAATTACATATACCATATGTATAGTACATCACTGGGATCAATTGGAATCTCAGTTCCATCACAAGTTGAGTTGACTCCAGTCAAGTTAATATCTTTGCACTTCAATATTATCTTCCGTAAAATGGGAATTATGACACCTACCTTTCATGGCGTTTTAAAGATACTAAATTGTATATATTTAGAGAGAGCTTAGTACAGTGTCTGCCATGGGGTGGCTAAATATTTATTATTATTTATTAATAATAGCTAAGAAAAAGAAATACAGGTGTTTTCAGTTAAATGAGTGAACTGCAGTTTTATAAATCCAAGTCAAATTATACTCTGTCTATTTTAGTTTGCTTAATGAAAAAAAAAAAGAATGCTTAGCTCCTTTTTCCTTTCATCAGTGAAAAGAAACTCTGCAACCACAATATTAAGGAATCACACATGGTCCATAAAACAAGGCATCAGTTCCTTCTTTTCAGATTCAGAGAAAATGAAAGATCGTGAATGGCAGAGCAGAAGCAATGAATCAATGGGAACATTATCATCGCTTGGGCCTGTTTATGAAATCCTGGCTGAGCAGCTTTGGGAGAGACAACGTCTGAGACTTCCTAGCCTGCTTAATATTTCATCAGAAAAGATGAGCTCCCTTGCCCTGCCGGGCGTCCAGGAACATCAGTGCAGGCAAGGACCTCAGGGAGCAGGCTCAGTGTCTGTCACGAGGGGGGACTCTGGGGCCCGCTGAGAGGAGACTTGCCTTGAATCGCTCAGTGACAAGTACCAAACCCAGAACTCAAAGCCCAACCTGCGATGTCCCCAGCAGAACCTTCCAGTCTATCACTCAGCACCCCAGCTGCTACTAGATACCGTGGTTTTAATTCTGGGTAATGATTATGACTTGTTAAATTTTTAACGACCCCTAAAACGAACTTCAGCTGAAAACACTCAGCATTCCCAAATGCTGTATAATTTCTGCAAAGGCGACTAGTATGGAGATTTTATTTCCTGAAAAGGGGGGGACTGACGGTATAAGCAGGGAGCAGTCTTTCAAAACCAGGGCCTCCTTTGACAGCCCGATGAAGCAATTTGGCTCCTTTCAAGATGCTTATCTCTCCGCCAGGGTATGAAAATTAAAAGTTGGGAAGCTCGAATCCTTTGCAAAGAGTTGTTATTACTGTCGCTTTTAACAGGACACAGTGGCTGTGTTCTTTCCTTCAAAGCGCTGATATGACTTTTGGTAAAAAAATAAAAAGACTACTTTTTTTCAAGTCTCCCTGGTTTAACTGCTCATTTCTGCAACCCTGAGCCGCTGGGAGGAAGAGAGCATTACAGTCGATGGCTTAAAAAAAAAACAAAAAAACGACACCCCAAATGATGTTTGCTGTCTCCTGCGGAACTCACACTTCACACTTTTCCTGTTACGCCTCAGTTTAACCAGAAAAGCAGAAACCTCACTCTGAGGATGTGGGTTATGGGCTTTTCAGCATGCAAAGGTTTCTTTTCTTTCTTTTTTCTTTCAGATCATTACACCATGTACTTTGGTTGAGAACTGATCTTTGAATAGGGAGCACCTACGACATTTCTTTGAAACAGTTGCAGGCTGACAAATAGGGTATAGTTGCTTTCATAACGGGCATGAGTCCACTCTGTGTACCTGTGTGTACTTTCAGAAGTTTCCTCTTTGGGGCAAAACACATCGTTGCAGGGACACAGAACCACAGCTCTTAGGCAATATCAAGAATGCTAGTCCATGTGACAACCATCATAGGGGTGACAGAGAAAACTGACTTTACCCAATAGGCCCTGACTGGGAGTAAAAGCGTATGTTTGCAAAGGGTGGGGGTAAACAAGTACCGTTTCTGAGAAGTACAAAGTGGAAAAAAAATCAATTATTTATTTCAGAATCATTGGGTGGCCTGTTCCTTCCTCTTCTGGAAATGAGTCATCATACCTGAGGGATCGTTTGGATAAGAGTGTCTATCTGTGTTAAAAATCTGACTGTGGTTTTCCATTGAAGTCTAGGAAAGGTATCTGTGGCTGGCAGTTGGGGATACATGCAGATGCAGCTTGACCATTTTTCTCACCAAAACATTAGTTAGTGCTCCGTACGTAGCTCCATGGAGGTGCAGGACCCAGGCACAGTGAACTGGCTCTGGATCTCCAAGCAATAGGTCTGTTCTAAACTTCCAGTTATCCAACCAGGTAATGTTTCTCTTTTAACTGCCTTCTGTAAGGATATTGACTAGGAAGTACAAGCTCCTTGGTCCCTTCTGAAAGGAAGAATGGAACATGGGTCTGTGTCTCTTGTTTCCTAGGTAATGTCAAATACTCAGCTCCAGCCTAACAAATACAAATAACCATATCCTTTCCATTCTCTTCCATCTCTAAGCTTTCAAGATTTTCATTGGTAAGACCCCTAAGGGATTCAAGAAGTTGGTTATATAATTTCACAACATGCAGCATTTAGCAACCATAAGGCAAACTCTATTGAAATCTGCAGGGTCCGGTAATCACAACAGAGAAGGAGGCATTGCCTCAAGGAGGAGTAAGCTGCTGTGATTATTTCATTGTAATTACTAGCTTAACATCTGACTTTCCCACTCTACGGTAAGCTCGGCAGAAAGGTATTATACAATATCTGCCTTGTGTAGGGCTATAGCCTCAGGATTGTAAAGTTCTGTCAGTAATAACACCAACCTCTAGGCTTATCATGAGGAATTAAATGAGATCGATGAATGTAAAGACCTTAGCACAGTGCTTAGAATATACCAGATAGTCAATAAATACTTTAAGTAAAAATAATAGAGGAGCCCAAAGAAGAAGAAAGAAGTTTATAACTTAAGAAGTTCAAGATTAAGTTTTTGCATCATAGTCATGAAAGCTAATATTTATTTAGTGCTTAGCATGTGCCGGGCTTTCTACTACCTTATTTAATTCCTGCTAGCAATGCTAAGAAGCAGGCACTCTCATTACACGTCTTTATAGATGAAAAGGTTGAGACCTTCTGGAAATAGTACTACTCCCTGTTACAACTCCCAATCATTCATCCTTGCTCTGACCAAAAGCTGCCACTGAACATCATCAACCAAAAGCCTTGAAAACAATACTTTAAAGCTGAGAAGATCATGCCCATGAAAGTCCCATGCAAATCCCATGCAAATCGCAAAGCTCAATGTAAATACACATTGGTCTAGCCTCAGATAATTGCGTGGTTCATCATTAAGGGTTTCTTTTTATTTTTTAAAGCAAAACAGACAAGGTTTTTATTTTATTTTATTTTTCACCAAACGCATGCCAACCTCAAGAATTCCCAAATCTGTGCTCTGTTCTGTTCCAAGAAAAAGGTACCAGAAGACTTCACTCATCAACCATTTCTGCAATTCAGGAATGAACTCAAACAGCAAAGCAAATCATTGTTCATAAGAATTGCTCTTCTGTTTGGCCACTGAGGTGGGCGTAACACAGACATAGCAATGAGCAGGAGAAGCAAAAGTTATTCTTCGAGTGTGGCAAGACTCCTCTGTGAAACTGTGTCCAAACAAGCATTTACTGAAAAGCTCTTGTAATTTCAAGAGAAAGAACTGAGTTAATCAGGAGAGGGCTCTGTGCATTATTAAAAGTATTAAAAAAAAAAATCCGCCCTCCCTGACTTCCCCAAATAAACCCTTCTGCCCTCAATCAATGACCCCGCTGAGAATGGCAGATTCAGGGTCTCCCTAGTTATGAGGACCCAGTAGGTTGTGAAGCTGAAGGGAAATTACTGTATTTCTCACCCATGGAAATAAGCTAGCCCAATAAAAAGACAAAATTTTAACAGCAAGGGCTCTTCTGGAACAAAGGCATTGAGTCAGATTCTAACACAAAGGCGTACTTCTGTCAAAAAAAAAAAAAAAAAAAAAAAAAGGAATTTCCCAATGAAACCTATGTGTTTCTGTGTGAACTTTTAGGAACTCAAGATGGAGCAGCACATGCAGACTCCCAATGAGCTAATGCTACCTTTTGTGGAGGAACTCGAATAAACCATTATTTGATGTTGAATGGAAAATATTTGGGCATGGTGGAATATTTGGGCATGGTGGGAGAAGAAAAACAAGAAAATGAGAAAGGGTCAGAAAAGTTCAGGGTCCCTAGTGTTTGGATTGAGGAATTAAACACATCTAAAGAGCTGTCATAACAAAAAGATTAATGTTGGGTTCCACACTCTACTGACATTTACCTCAACTACTAAGTATTAAATATTTACAGTGTATTTTGGCTTGGAGAGTGCTTTCTAATTCTCCTTCAAATTTCTGCCTTCTGTCCAGATGGGGAAGTGCTGCTATTACTCCTACTTTATTGGTGAGGAAGTGACTTCTTCAAAATTGCAAAGTTAATGGAAGAGTTGGGGCTGGCATGAGTGAAAATGATCCAGTCCATGCATGGACCCATATTCCCAGAGTACCCAATCCAGACCCAGGGGAAATCAGTCAATGATCCTAAAAGAAATTCTCTAAGAAAGCAATTATCTGCTTCTTTTCTATTAAAAGATGTCTGTGAGCTGTGTTTGCCACAGGCAAGATAAAGCATTCTTTTTCTTCTTTTTTTAAAAATTCTTTAATTGCAGTGGCATGAAAAGAACAGGAAATGACACACCACCTATAAATATGGCCAAGGGCAAAATGAAGTGCAGAGTGGCTGCTGCCCTGATCATTTCCTCTACCTTCTCAGCCATGAAGCTGTTAAGGTCAAGAACCTGGCACGTGCCATATTTTATGTAGAATAAAGCAACCAAGTTCGGGTTCCCCCATCATCTCCACATTCTTCTTCTATAGAGTGATTGCAAGAAAGCGTCGTCCATTTTCTTCATGGGATTTTACAGTCAAACAACAATGGTAGTCACGATCATAACTAAGAGTTATAAAGCATTTGCCTTGTGCCAGATACAATGCGTTTTACATCTAATTACTCATTTAGTCTTCACAGCTGCACTCTAAAGTAGTTCCAATGATAACATCCACTTTACAGATGTGGAGATTAAGGCCCAGAGACTCTAAGACTGATTACATCACAGCGAGGCAGTGGCAGAGGAAGGATTTGAACCCACAGTCCATGCTCTTAATCACTAGGTGCAATAACATCACACTAACGTTGAACACAAGGATGTATCTTCTTGGTGTTCAGTTCACCCATCTCCACTTCTTATGGCTCTCTTCCTTTTGCATGAGACATGATCCAGGCATGATCATAACCCAGATGTATATCCAAGTTTACCAAGTCTTGGTGGCAACTCATTGATTTTATTTCCTTGTATTAAAAATCTCTAGGTAAATTGGATTCAGGTTCTATGCATTGATATTCAGATAAAAGTGTCAAGAAGCATGGTATTTTACCCACTCCTAATTCTAAAAAAATATGAATCTGAGCAACTTCCCAGTTTCATTCTTTTATACCAGGGGTGTCTACAAACTGGCTCTTGGCCTTTATCTGTATGGTCAGCCTGCGAAGGAGCATGTGATTAAGACTGTATGTGACCTAGAAAGCCTGTATATCTACTATTTGGCCCTTCTAGAAAAAAAAATGGTGGATCTTGTAGTTTATATAATTTCTAAGGTTTATGCAGAGAAACGTATTTCATATTTCCTCTGGGCATTTTGCTCTTTTCATTGCCAAACTCAGATGTGCTCTTTAGCTGATTAGCTCATGTGTGAGAAAATAGACCAGGAAGAGATCGGAGATGTGATTGACACTTAGCGGTGTGCTGGGAACTGGCTTGCACAACCAATTATGTGCCCATCTTTCCAGATCAGCATTTGATGATTCTTCACAGGCACCCTGGAACCAGCATGGTGGGAGAGGATTTACACCATGGAAATTGGCAAACACTACCAATTCTACCTAATCACGTAAGAGAAAAGTACATCATAATAACTCCTCATTCTCCAAAAACATCCTAGGGTCAGTACTGAATGGTTATTTATAGGAGATACAGAGGTGACCATGTAAACATTGTCTTTTTAAAGAAAGTTGAGAAAGTCAGTGTTTAAATCAAGAGTCCCTGACCCAGAAATCCGCCGTGGCTGGGCAGGTAGAACACACACATGAAAAGGGCTGCATGGAAAACAGTAGGAAATGACAGAGCCTGTGGAAACAAGAGAAGAAAAGCAAAGACATTAAAAACAAACAAGCAAACAAACAACAACAAAAATATCCCTTTGCCACCAGACAAAAGAGTGTCTGCCTATTTATGGCCCTGGCTGAAGAGAAAGAGTTTTGAGGTGGAAAACTTTGTCTTTAAAAAACATTTTTTCTGCCTCTTCTGGGCATTTCATTGCATTGGTTTGAAAAGCACTAGAAAGGGTTTCCTTAAGAAAAATCGTACCAACTCAGGATTATTGAATACGAAATAAGTTATTGAGAGAGGTGACCAGCTCACCTTTTCTGAAGGATGTTTCCAAATGAAGGCATCACATTAAGCTGAGAGGTTGATTGACAGGGGGGCCCCTCACCACCCTTCCCCAGCTGTATGACTCATTGACAGAGCTTCCTCCTACAGATGGGGGTAGAAGTTTTCTGCCTTTTGGACATTTATTAACTATTTCAAACCACATGGATGACATTTCATTAAGTGTCCTTTTCGAGAACTTTTAATGATATCATCATAGACTGGAATAATGGATGTGTCTCTTAGAGTAAGAAATTTTCTTCCTCTTCTTGGCCATTATCAGACTGATAAATGCATTTTAGATGGGAACCCTACACAAAATTCAGAGAGGAGCCCAAACACAGCATGAATTTCTAAAAACTATGAAGTTCCCCTGTGGCTCTTATAAAAGGGAAGGAGGAGAAAAGATCAGCCCACATATTGTGAGTGGGGGAGATAACAATGTAAACCCATAGCGATTCCTGAGAATAGGTCCTAAGTCAAGCCTTGAATGACTGGGAAGAGAGGATATATAGGCATGTTCAAGTGTGCAAAAATAAGATATTCCAAAGAAATGTACAGTGATGGGGGATAAGCTACAGGAAGCCCTTTGGAAGCCCTGCAGAGGGTCACCAGAAGGGTTGCCTGGCCCCTGCAAGTGGGTGAAAAACAATGCATTTCCTACAGAGATGAGGACTGCAGAGAAAAGATGATGAACTAGCCTTTTTGATAACAGAAGAGCCTGGAGGAAGTCAAGCAGCTGTATCCCAGAGACACCACAGGAGGCGGGCAAAAAGTTCAGCATCGCAAATAATCTATTTTGTTCTTTTTGTCCCCCATCACTGACATTGTACCAATTAAGTGTTATAATCAGAAAACACTATAACTAAATTGGCTCAAAATGAAATGACTACAAAAGCCTTTGTTTTTACAATTGCTGTGGACTGAATATTCTTGTGTCCCCCTCCCAAATTCTTACATTGAAATCCTAACCCCCAGGGTGAGACTTTGAGGAGGTGGGGCCTTTGGGAGTTGCCCCACTTTCATGAATGAGATTGGTGCTCTTATAAAGGGGCCTGAGAAAGCTCCCTTGTCCCTTTTGCCATGTGAGGACACAAGAAACACATGGCCATCTATGAACCAGGATGTGGGCTCTCACCAGACAAGGAGTGTGCCAGGGCCTTGATCTTGAACTTGCCAGCCTCTAGCAATGTAAGAAATAAATGTTTATTATTTATAAGCTACCCAGTTTATGATATTTTGTTATAGCAATCCAAGCAGACTAAGAAAACAAGCAATAGTTACTTCTCAGGGTAGTAGAGACACTTAAGTGTATGCACAACCAGGTTGTAGAATTGCTCTGCTGAACAAGGTGAAAGTTTATCTTATACAGATAGTGAGGCAGTCATTTGGTTCTAAAACATAGGGCAAAAATCCTGAAGGGACTTCCGGCCAAGATGAAGGTCTAGACAGAAACGCTGCATCTCCCTCCACAACTAAGAAGAAATACACTACCTCAAAACTAGAGACAACCAGAAGTTCCAGAAAATCGAGCTGCATGGAAGTCCATAAAAGATATAAAAAGAGATACTCATCCAGACAGGTAGGAGGGGCAGAGCTGGGGTGGAAAGGATGCAGTGTGGTGGCAGCAGCAGTGGTGACAGTGGCAGGCTGGTGGAAAGTGCAGTCACATGTTTTAAAAAGTCAGAGGGACACCTGCAAAGTGCTCCCAGCACCAGACCAGACCACGCAGCTCATGTTTCCAGTGCCAGGAAAAATAAAGCCTCTTTGCTTCTGACTGTGCAAACCAGTGGGGTTGGGGCAGAGGAAGAAACTGCTGGTCTCTCAGCAGAGTCCACTTGTTTCAAGGGCCCCCAGGTTCCTAAAACATCCACAGACCCACCCACTCTAGGAATGACAGCCAGGGCAACAGCTAGAGAGGCGCCAGCCCATACAAAGTGGGAAAAGTGCCTGGAAAAGGGGCAAGTGCTGAGCGAGCGGCATGGTTCCCTCTCAGACCCCTCCCCCATAGACAGCGCCACAATGTGGTGAAACGGGTCACTCAGCACTAACGAATCCCTAAGGCTCCAGCCCTTACAACGTAACAGGTGTGACAGCTCTACCTAAGACACATAGGCAAACAAACACAGGAGTCTGTCATGATGAGGAGACAGAGAAGTATGGCCCAAAAGGGGGAATGGATCAAGGTTCCAGTGGGAGAACTAAGCAATGAGGAGATAGCCAACCTAACAAATGAGGAGATAGCCAACCTAACAGATGCAGGGTTCAAAACACTGGTGATTAAGATACTCTCAGGCTTGAAAGATATGCTTAAGTACGGCAGATGCATAAAGTCTATGCTAAATGAAATAAAGGAAAATCCACATAAAACCAATGGTGAAGGGAAGGAAACCAAGGTTCAAATCAATGATTTGGAATATAAGAAAGAAAAAAACAGTACAGAATGAGCAAATAAGAATTGAAAAAATGAGGAGAGGCTTAGGAACCTCGGGATCAACTTTAAACATAACAACATCCGAACCATAGGGATGCCAGAAGGAGCAGAGGAAGAGCAAAAAATTAAAAGTTATGTGAGAAAATAATGAAGGAAAACTTACCAAATTTGACGAAGGAAATAGACATACAAGTCCAGAAAGCACAGAGAGTCCCAAACAAGCTAGACCCAAAGAGGACCACACCAAGACACATCATCATTAAAATGCCTAAGGTGAAAGATAAAGAGAGAATCTTAAAAGCAGCAAGGGAAAAGCAGAGAGTTACCTACAAAGGGGTGCCTATAAGACTACCAGCTGATTTCTCAAAAGAAACTTTGCTGGCAAGAAGGGACTGGCAAGAAGTATTCAAGGTGACTTAGAATCAAGATTACTCTATCCACAAAGCTATCATTTAGAATGGAAGGACAGATAAAGTGCTTCCCAGACAAAGTAAAGCTAAAGGAGCTCATCATCACCAAGCTATTGTTATATGAAATGTCAAAGGGACTCACGTAAGCAAAAGAAGATCAAAATTATAAACATTAAAATGATAACAAACTCACAACTATCAATAACTGAATCTAAAAAATAAAAACAAAATCCAACCAAGCAAAGCAGAATAGGAACAGAATCATAGATATGAGGATCATCTGGAGGGTTATCAGCTGGGAGGGGGAAGGAGGAGAAATGGGGAAATGGTGCAGGGACTAAGAAGCATAATTGGTTGGTACAAAATAGACAGGGGGATGTTAAGAATATTATAAGAAAGAGTTATATGCACAACCCATGGACATGAACTAAGGGGGGTGGGATTGCTGGAGGGAAGTAGGTACTGGGAAGAGGGAAGCAGGGAAAAAAATTGGGACAGCTGTAACAACATAATCAATAAAATATACTTAAAAAAAGAAATATTGAAGGGCCCAAATGACAGCTGAGAAATTTCTCAAAGTGCCCTACATGGTATTTTGTATGCAAACTTCTACAGTCATTCTTATATGCACAGTCAAGTCCTTAGCACAACAAGCCTCCTAAAAAGAAAGGTCAAAAAAGTTCACCAAGTACATGTCCAAACAAGAGAACCATTCTTCCTTTAAGATAGCTATCAAAACTCAAGATAGATAAAGTCTAAATGGTTCTTACTTGCCTGCTGGGTTTCTGGTTATTCCATGACTATAACAATAATACAAATTAATAGATTTGCTTAAGAAGATAGGAAGTTAGCAACTTGCTCTGACACCTTTGGGTTCTAAGTCAGTGACTGCACTGAGTAAGAGAAATTCTTCTTTACGGGCCTTTCTGCTCAATTGTACTTTAAGGAAACCTCTGATTAGTAGCGACAAAGTATGTGAGGGCAATCCCAATGAAGCTTAATCTTGAACTGACACCGGGTGTCTGACTGTGTTTCATTATCACTTGGAGTCTGGAAATTGCACATAACACAGAGGTAATTACAAAACCACACTCAACACCCTTTCGTTGGCTTCTTGATCGATGTTCCTGATACCTAGCCAGCATCACTCTTGTTCATTGATATCTGGGATGCAAACAGAAGTAATCAGGCTATACGAACAGAAAGCCAAGGAAGGGGACCTGCGGAGATATTTGTTTAAGGCCCTGTGCATCGAGGAAGGAAGCTGAAAATCTGTGGAGTTTGATTTGCTTACAAGTAATTCCCTATCTCCTGTTAAAGTAAGACCCCCTTGTAATCTATGAATCAAACATTAAATAAACAGCAGGTAGCCTAGCTAGTACCTTTTAGAGGGCTGCTTTTGGGAGTCGTAATTCTTATTATGTTGGCAGGTGGTACTGAAATAATTTATCTGTTCCTAAACTTGCGCATCTCAGACTAATGCACAGAGCCCACTATTGTTATACCATAGGGCTCAAAAGAAGAAAATGTTGTGCTTTTTTGGGGGCGTGGGTGGGTGTCTTTTTTTTGGCCAAGATATCCCTCATATAAGGAGCTGATGGTCTGGGAAACTTCATGTCTTTACCTCCAAATATTTCTGGTTCATGAAAAAGAGAAGCCAATTAAACCAACCCTTAAAAGAGGGCATGTCTGCATCTGTTATGCTAAAAATTAACTAGTACCTTTCACTTCCCTCTAAAAGCCAGCAGATCCATTTAAGCAAAGATCAATGCTAACAACGCGATTCCCTGCTATAGAAAGGTGTACAGATTCCTTGGGCTACACAGGAAGATGATTATGAACTGTCATTTGGCTTGGCTCCTCTACCAGCCCTGGAGGCTGACCCTCCTGGAGAAGATGGATCATTCCCACTCCCTCAAAACACAAAACTAAATTCGATGTGGCATTAATTTGATTTTTTACAGTAAATAAAACATAATGCTATCTATGATTATGGAGGACTCAATGGGCATAACTTTTCCTTTTTACTTCATTATTTTATTTTATTTTATTTTTTAGTATTGGTAGAGTTTTTCCATAACAAAAAAACCTATGGATAGACGTCACTCATAGATTATTTTGGGGCAGACTTCAGCTTCCTAAAACCAAAAGAAGAGCAAACAGAAAACGCAAGTCGCATATGTACCTGTTGTCCCTCCTTTCTCTCAATGTCCAAAGCACCTAGTATTGTTGCCAAGTTTTAAAAACAAACAAACCTAGAATTCAAATAATATGATATCAGTCCTCATTCAATAGTTTGACAGATATTTTTAAAACCCTGATGTCCCAAACTCTCCAATGTTCCAATGATATCCTTTCTTTTATTATCCAAATAAAATGGCTGGTTCTTCTCCATTACAACTCCTTGCCCCCAAGTCCACTCTGCCCTTCTTGGCATCCTGGGAGACTGACTTCTGCGGATGCCAGGGCCCAGCTTGTTGCCATCTGACTTCCATTTGGTTCAAACACTGGGAGCAAATGCAGGAGAACAAAGATGGGAAGAAAGAAGTCGGAAAGTGTTTATGTGAACAGCCCTGCCCCCCTAGATGTCCACTCTTATATTGGCCGCACGTAGCTACAAGTGCTAGCAGGGGGCCCCTCATCCATGGCTCCTGGTCTTATCACCCCTGGTGACATGACTCTCTTCCCTACCTCCCCACGCCTTGAAATGCCGAAGGCTCCCTGCTGTTGCTTGTCCCTGTGTCCATCCCCGGCTCGGTGGCTTCCGTTACCCACCCCAACCCACACCTCTGTTCCAGCATTGCGTCTCTTCTTCTAGGTCCCTTCCTGATACAGCTCCATCCCATAAACTGAGAGAAGTCCAACATTCCACCGGGACCTCTGAAGATGCTGCAGAAGCAAGATTACATTCTCCTGCCACAATTGGTCTTATTCCTTCCTCCAGATCATTTCTCAAACACTCCATCCACCACTGTGCTGCCTGCCATGCTCACTTCTTTCCAGCAACTCTGCCCATGGCACCATTCCCATTTCCCTCATCCTCAGATGCACGCGGCCCCAACGTAGCAAACGTAGCCAAGTCTCACTGAAGGCTTGAGAAGGGTGGAAGAGGACTCCTATGTGGAGCAGAACAGGAAACAAGTTAAAATTAATCTAAGACATGCTGAATGTCCTCAGCCAAATTTATTCAGCCACCCACATCCTAGGGAATTTCTCTCAGGCAGGCTTCTCTTTAAGCCTTGCTGGCTGCCATGACAATGGACTGTTCTTCTGCCTTAGAGTCCCCTGCTAGCTCCTCCAAACCTTTCTCCACTCATATCCAAGGGTTCCTTAAGCACCAGTTTCTGCATCCTGCAAGGTACTACTGCTCTGACTTTGTCTCAGTCTGATTCTTGCAGACCGTGGCAAGGGTCTTGTCCAATGGTTGACAAACCAGAGCCTGTGGGTCAAATTCTCCTATGTTTGTAAATCAAGTGTTGCTGGAACACAGCCACGCACATCATTTATGACTTCTTTTGGGCAACTACAGAAGTGAGTAGTTGGGACAGAGACCTCACGGACCACAAAGCCTAAAATAGTTACTGTCTGGTCCTTTACAGAAAAAAGTTAGCTAAGCCCTGGTCTAGCCTTTCTCAACTAAAAAATTGAAACAGTTATTTTCCTAAATAAAAGCCATAGCCTTAAGATTAAATTGTTATTAAACATATTGGGGTAATATTGGTTAATAACATATACATTTCAGTTGTACAACTTTATAATATAACATCATTTTGCCATTTGTCAAGATGCCAACCAAAATGAATACATTAGCTGGCTTTTAAAATGATGGCTTTCCTCTTATTACTCAGTATCATGAATATCCAGTGTTGGAGGTTAGAGAAATAGTATTTCCTATACGCAGACTGTGGACGTTTCTGGGGGCAGTTTAATCTTGACTATAGGCGAAGCTTTTAGCTGATTAATGCTATTTTTCTTAATTTATTCTAAAGAAATGAGTAAGTAGTGAATAAGGATTCAGCTACAAGGGTGTCAACATGGGTAGTTTGTAACAGATAAGTAGAAAATGAAATATATAGCCAACAATTATTGCCTATTCATTCACAGAATACTCTATAGCAACAAAAAAATAATCATGTAAAAATTTTTTTTTCTTTTTTAATCAGACAAAGGTGTCCATGGTATATGTTTATGCAAAAAGAGCAGGTAAAAATACAAAATATGGGTTTGGTCTTATTTTTGTATATATATTTTTGTATGTATTTGCATAGCCATGTACATGTATGTGCATATACAAACAAAATAATCTATAACAATATACTAAATTTTAAACATGGTTGTCTCCAGGTAGAGAGATAAGAAGTGGTTATTTTTCCTCTTCTTTTGTTTATTTTTTTCCCCACAAGAAATGCGTTTTACTCTTTACTAGGCACTTTTGTTTGGTCAGATCTTGAATAGACTGTTTGTTTGCCAGAGTTTCACTGTTGGATAACTGCTGAAGAATAACTGTTGGCTTCTCTAAATAACCCAAACCGTTCACTTCCTTTTCTCTGCATTCAGGCATTCTCTCAGAGAAATGACACTCTGACTCTATTTAAACCAGCTCTGCTGTAGCAACAGTTGGCATCCTGTCCGTTCTCCTGATCATGAAGGCGCCTACGATCTCTGTATTAGATTAGGGAGTTGTTTGTTTGGGAGTGGGTCCTTCCCCTCTCCCCCCGCACCTCCTTTTTAACCTGCTCTAAAAATATATCAATCCGTAAAAATAGAGATGACAGAATACAAAAATTTATTCCTCATCCTTTCATGGTCTGTGAACTGCAGTCTGGAAATTCAATACAAAGGATCTGTTTTCTGAAGCATCTGGCACATGCAGGACTTGTAGCGACTAGAGGGGAAGAGGAGTGGTGACGGTTCTCCTGTCTGGGAGGGTCAAATTCCTGTATCGGGGGCCACAGGACCACTCTGGAGCCGCCCAGAGAAGGGGAAACAAGTTAGTTCTTGACTTTACTGTGGAACTTCAAAGAAAAATAAAACTCTGACACTTTCTTCCAGGGGTTATGTTCATACTTCAGTGCCTAGCAAAAGGCGAGAATGGTGTTAGTGACATACCCTTGTGTCACGGAGCAGGGTGGTGCCCTCCTTTCATTAAGCCCCATGCAGTGGAAACAGCCCAGGCTTTGGAGACGGACAGACTAAAACATTTGAGCCCCAGCCATGTCACTTCACAGCTGTGGGGATAGCGATGAAGTCATTTGCATTTCTTGAGGCCTCCATTTCCTCTTCTAAAAATAACAGAAATAATACTACCAGTCTTAGTCATTCTGTTGTTGTTAGTAATTCTCCGTGTAATGGGTAGTACTGTGCCTGGCATCCAGAAAGGAAATAATAAAGGCTAGCTAGTTTACTAATGCTGTAAACATAAGTAATAAAAAACATTATTTCCAACACCGGTGATAATAAAAATAAACTAGTTTGCCTGATTTTTCAAACTGTGAATCAGAGGATGGTCTGAAAATAATTTAGAGGGCAGACTTTCAGGGATGGAGTAGAAGGGCTGGGTCAGAGCCTGTTGTTCTTCCAACAACCTGTTTTTCCTTAACTTTTTCAATCATCTGCTAGGACAAACCTTCAACAGCCCTCTGGTTGCAGAAGGAAGAGAAAGAGAGAGGTTGCAGAATCTTGTTGTGATTGAGGTTAAATCTTCCATCTTCCCTTCCTGTGTATGCCGGCTGGCAGTTGATTTAGACTGCTTACTGAGGAGCCAGACCTTTTATTTTATTTTTTTTTAAGTCTACTTGAATTTATTGATTTTTTCCATGTGTAGGAGTTGAATCAATATACTCTACATAAACAACTATAGTCCCCCTATGTAGTCTGTGCATTTTATTCTACTTCTCTGGCAGTATCTCGTGGTTATCTGGACGCTGTGAAGAGGCCCTCTCTTGTGGCCATCTGTTGAGCTTTTTGCTTATTATGAAAAGTGCCGTGAAGAAAATGTTGATAAGGGTTTGCAAAAAAGGAAACAGAAACAGACTTTGTATTTCCCCTGAAAGCCCAGCTAGGTGTGGCTCAGCGGCTGCAACCCTTGGGCTGGATTGAAACGTGTGGATGGGAAGGTCTGGGCTGGTCCTGGAATCCCTGTCTGCTCAAGTGCCTATGAACTGACCTCCCTTCCTCCCCGCCAGTCTGGGTTCTGTTTCTTCTCAGGGTCAACAGACTGTTCAAGTCTTTGTATCCAAGTCATTACTTGATCCTGTCCAAGTTTTAAGGTTTTCCCTTTATAAACTTCTAGCAATCATGAGATGGGAACAGAAAGTCCTACTTTCAAGTCTTCAGTTGAATCAATTATATACATGATTATTTTCAGTATTAGGAAGTATTAAGAAAGTTCATTTGATCTTTCAAAGGCCAGCCCGCTCTACTAGAGACAAATTGTTCCATTACTTAGGCTGATTAATTCTTCCTTCTTTCCATCTTCCCTTCTTTTCTCCCTGCCTCCTTTCCTCCCTCCTTTCCTTCCTCCCTTCCGGTTCATCCTTTTTACCTCCTCCATTTGCACACTCATCGATGTGCACTTCACAAAAACAAAGACTGCTTTACCCCGAGCTCTTAAAATAATACTGGGCACATAAGGAGCCTCTGATATATACTATTTAAATGAATGAATGAATAAGATCCCTTGGCTCATACAGCCAGTCATTTTGTTATTACTCCTCAGTAATAATACTCTGTTCGTGTAGGTATCTAGATATCAATAAAAGAGAAGAGAACAAAACTGGCTGAGCTTAATTAGGTCAGAAACTACAGCTTCATACATTCCAGGGGATAGCTGCCTCACCACCAAGGGGTTTAACATCCACCACACCCCCCACCCCCTCCACCTTAGGACAACTTTCTAATCTCTCTAGGGAACCGCTGTAATGGGAAAATTCCTCTGCTGGGCACATGCACCGCAGAAGCTAAGACGGAGCAGAGGGAGGTCCTTCTGCTTTGAAGCGTGTGTAGTAGGAATGAAGATGGTGACCACAAAGGGGAGGTACCTAGTCTGGGAAGAGGAATTGTATAAGGGACACAGAACCCCAGAAGATCTAGGAAAGGGACTGCATAAGTGGAGGACCCAACACAAGCCCATGAAGAGTCAGGAAACAGGCTGGTTAATTTGAGAGAGAGCTGGCTCTTTCCCAAGCCTGAGGTAATATAATCGAAGCTGAACAAAGGCCCATCTCGGTAGCACTCATTAAGCACGGGCCTGAGTATGGCCGCATAGTGCCAGCCAGAGTGCAGGCGGGAGCAGAGACTGAGCTGGACGGACTAAGCTTTGTCATGGACTAAACTAAACTATGACAGCTTCAGGTTCCCTGCCAATTCCAAGTCTATGGCACAGAATTTATGGACCCTGGCCCTTCTCTAGGCTTGGTGAAGACAAGGCTGGACTTATTCCACAGTGGGACGGAGCTAAGCCACCTGGTTGTGGGTGAGACATCAGGTACCTGGCGACAGTCCTTTGGTTTTATTTCAATAGATCTTACCACTACACTCCATCCTTCCATGTGTGGGTCCCCCAGATGCTTTTCTTGTGCCTCTGTGGAACAACCCCATTTCCACCAGCAACAGCTCCATGGTGATTAAGTGACTACTGATGCCATGGGCAAGACAGATAAAACCTACCCCTGCGCCCTTGGAACTTAGAGTTGAATGATAGATAGTTAAGACCCATTGATCATGCAATTACATAAGCATTTCGATCATTATATATTCTATCGTGAAGATGCGTAAGTATGTTTTGAGAACTTACATAGAGAAACCTAATATTGTGCAAGAAGAAATAGGGAGTAGGGCCAGGTCAGGGCAAGGTACCCTGAGTTAGTGACAATTAACCTGGGACCTATAAGGTGGGCAATAGGGAAATTAAGAGGAGTTGGTAGTGCTTGATAATAAACTCATAAAAGGGTAGAGACAAAGGAATCAAGAATGGGCTCAGGATTTCAGCCTTAGTAACTAAAAGGCTTTCTGTTTAACTCATTTCCAGAATTGTGATTCATTGTGTTAGGTAGAGGGTGTTGCAGAGAGAAAGAGGATGTAAGTGTATACAAATTGCTAGCTGGCCAAGCAAGGTTGACTATGATCTGGCCTTTCCCTGTGTCTCCAATCCCTTTCCCAACACTAAGCTTCAGGCGAAAGCCCCCCCCTTCTCCTAAGAGTTCATGCATTTGCTTGTCTCTCCTTTTCTATCTCCTCTGCATGGGATCTCCATTCACCATTTTCCACCTAATTAAACATTTCCATTTTTAACAACACGCGAGTCACTTCCTCTCTGACACCTCTCAAAATAGAACTGACACCTTCCTTCTTCATTCCCCACTGCACCCTACAGCAGTATTTTTGAACTGAAATGCTTAGAGTGGCAAGGAGGCACATATGCACAGGAAAGTCACTTGTGTGCAAGTGAGCGTGTCTGTATTGTGCATGGACTGGGGGCAGGGGGAAGCATTGGCTGTTCTAAGGCAGACTACCCTATTGAAAAGGCTACATGGCTTCAACTGGTTCTTCAACTGGTGTGAACTCGGGGCTGATGTTAGCAGATTTGAGCTGCTCAAAAGAAGCTCCAGATCAGAGGCGTGTGTGTACATGCATGCATGCATGTCTGTGCGTGCGCACGTGTGTGATCTCCTGATTTTTCAATATTGACTCAAAACAACATTTACTTTGAGTCTCTGAGGAGATCATTGTACATATGCCAGTTTATAACCTCTGACTGATAGATTTCATCTTCATTGTGCTTACTTGTCCTCTTGTGTCTCCCCAAATTTGTGTTGTGTTTATTTGCCTTGTGTGTCTTCATATAACCTTCTCAAAGGCAAAGGTGAGCTGTATATTCACTCACCACTGCATCCTGCGGCAGCATCCCCAGCTGAGCCCAGTGTCTGGCACACAGCAGGAACTTAACAGATATTTTGAATTAATGCATTTATATGGTTAATCATTCAACAGAGATTTATGAGGTGTCCACAAAGCGAAATGACTTGCTGAGCCCTTAACCACCCCTAGCACCAACTGACTCACCTGAAATTCTTTCATTAGTGATTTATTTGTCGAGCTTGTTTCTGCAGATGTCACCTCATGTAGGTAACACACCGAGCGCTTATTATTCACTGATCAAAATCAAATTCACCTTTTCATATTCACTCTCACCTAAATCACTGTCCTCGGATGCCAGCTACTGTGCTCCAACTTGTGATAATGCCGCTGATAGAGTTTGTAAAGTGCTCTCTGACTCTTGGTAAAAAAAGATGCTCCAGAAAAAGTAATTGATTATAAAATAATTGAACACACTGGGGTGTGTCTGGCCTTCTGTTTCAATGGAATTGACTCACTAAGGGTCATGAATGCTCATTTGTTCAGAGAAAGATGCTGAAAGATAAGAATGAGAAGCAGAAGGGACAGTTCCATCTGTCACGAGGTGCCGGGTGGAAAATGAAGGGCTGGCTTCTATTTTACAAGCAAATCCAGCTTTATGCATGCGCAAAGGGAATTGTAATTGAAGAATTTAGAAGCCTGCTTCCTTCCTTCAACCATAATCCCAACCTAATATACTACAATCCAAATGTTGAAGACTCACAAAATCAGCCTGCTGCCTAACTATCACGCCACTGTTGTCTAAGGAGAGAAATTATATTATCTGTGGCTAAGGGACTCCATCTCATAACCAACCCATGATTGTCAGCTTTAGAGAACAAGGCAGTGAGGGGCAGAGTCACAGAATAGAAAAGTTCTAATGGACAGGACAATGAAATGAGCCGTCTTGTAGAAACAAAATGTCAACTGAGAACACTGAGTTATCTCAGGAAATAGGGAGATTCGGTGCAAAAAGATAAACTTTGAAATCTGATGAAATCTGGTGGACTATAACTGGGCAGCCCATGTTAAGATGACACCTGGAAAAGCTATGCAAGGATGCTCGTCTCTAATGAAGGAATTTCAGACATGACAACTGGATAGAGGAGATAATTTGGGACATGAAGGTTTTTCAAAGTCCCTCAAGTCACTCTTCATACGTGTTGATTTCTACTTCTTGTTTAAAATCAGCGTCTTCATGTCTCCATATGAATTGAAGGCTGGAGTTCATGTGCAAGAAGTCTGTCCCCATGATCGTGTCTCTGCCTGCAGTGGTGACAATATTGTTATTGGCACTGGAAGAAAAGGTCTCACAGCTGGCCTTTTTTTCTTTTCCCTTATGTGGTTGGCTCACAATTAAAGCTTTTCTCCCTCGTGGGCCAGTGAACTATTTTATATTCAGTATACATGAAAAAAAAGTTCTCAACTCAGCAGCTCCAGTTATTAGTTCTATCATCTTGAGCTACCTACTTAAACTCTGTAAGCTTCCATTTTATTTTCTGTAACATGGGGATAATAATAATATGAGGATTAA
This sequence comes from Furipterus horrens, assembly GCF_987537825.1. Classification (NCBI taxonomy): domain Eukaryota; kingdom Metazoa; phylum Chordata; class Mammalia; order Chiroptera; family Furipteridae; genus Furipterus; species Furipterus horrens. The sequence goes on along the minus strand of NW_028327177.1, from coordinate 12,443,112 downwards.
AAGAGAAACATGTGAGGGCTGTGTAGAATGTCTGCACACAGGGGTGCCCAGTAAATGTCAGCTGTTATGATCAGGTAGCTTTTCCAACCTGTTCTTGTTTGCTCTGTGTTCTAGCTTGAAGCAGTTAACCACAAGTGGTGAAACTCAGCACACGGCTCAGCACGTCCTTTAAAATGTTTTAAGCAATCTTGCCATTATAACCCATTGTTGGCAATGGTTTTGTCTTTTTTCCTGCATTATAAACCTCCCCAAAATACTGCTTCATGTGCTTGTCTCATTAAAACTGATATATAAAATGAAAAAAAGAAGAATATCAAATTGAAAGACATAATTAACAAATGCCAAGCCTAATAGAAGGGCGGGTTTACTTGGCTCATTAGACAAAAAGGTAATGAAAAATCCAATTTGACATCAAGTCAGACAACTTGGCTAAGTTAAAGTTCCCAGAAATGCCGGGGTTAGCAAAAAACAAATAAAAATAATGTAAAAATTATATGAGGTCTGTCCAGAAGGTATCCAGCCATATAATAGGAAAAATAGAGACATTTATTGAAGAAGATATAAGAAATATTGTACACAGGACAATGACGCCTCAGTCCCTTTCAAAGTAGGCACCTGGGGACCTCATACAGTTCTTATAACTGCCATCAGATGTCTATCATATTTTCCTGAGTTTCATCATTTGTCTGAAATCTCTTTCCTTTCAAAGATGACTTTAGTTTTGAGAAAAGCCAGAAATCACAGGGTGCCAACTCTGGACTGTAGTGGGGCTGAGTCACCTGGGTGATTTGATTTTTTGCCAAAAATCTCTGCATGAGATGTGATTGATGCATGAGTGGACATGTTGTGATGAAGCTGCCGATCACCAATTGCCCAAAGCTTCAGCCTTCTGAATCATCTGGATAATTTCCACAGATGAATGTTCAAGCTTAACACAAAATTTGATGCAGATTCATTGCTTTACTCACTCAGTCATTTTGAATGTGACAGCCACAGAGTACACATGCTCACTCAATGGCATCTACCACCCCCACTGACTAGTGTAGCCATCATTATTCATGCATGCACATTGCGGTCTGCTCTCCCTGGTTACATCAATGTCATGCAAATCATTCTCATTACATTAACTATGGCTGTAACTTTTTTGGACAGACCTCGTCATGTATACATATACAAAAATATGTGTATATATTTTTGATTCAGTTAAGAACCCACATAACCCAGGCTGCCGTGGCTCAGTGGACTGAGCGTTGGCCTGTGAGCCAAGTGTCGCTGGTTCGATTCCCAGTCAGGGCACATGACTAGGTTGCACGTCAGGTCCCCAGTTGGGGGCACAAGTGAGAGGCAACCACACATTGATGTTTCTCTCCCTCTCTTTCTCCTTTCTCCTCTCTCTAAAATTAAAATAAACAAACAAACAAATAAATAATTTTTAAAAAAGAAAGAATCCACATATGTGGAGGGCTGCCTAAGTTATACTCAGATTTTCCACTGCACAGGGGTTCAGCACTCCCAACTCCATGTTGTTCAAGGGTCAACTATTATATATCTGTAAATATTTAAAATAAATATTATACAATTAATATACAATAGACATAATTTTAGATATCAAGATATGAGCTAATAGCAAGCAGTAACAAGTGGTTGAGCTAGAATTCGAACCCAACTCCAGGTTAATGCAACTCCAAGGTACATAATGGTGAATTGTTATTATAAGCGATGGTGTATTGTCTCTCTGATTAGTCATCTTGCAGGATGTTGTCAAAGGGATCCCTAAATTAGGTGGCGCTGTGCACAGGATGTGTTTTTATTACCTGATCCTCCAAATTGTTAAGATTCTAGGATCCATGATGGGCTTAACTAACATCGTCACTCCCTCCTCTGACCACCCTGAGCATCATTTTCCATTTCTGAGCTTTAATTTTTAACACCATACTTAACACACAGGCATAAAAGTATTCATTTATGTGAGGGTTTTTTTTGTTTGTTTGTTTGTTTTGTTTTTCTTTGTTTTTCTGTTTCTTTCACTGGAATGTAAACTCCATGAGACCAAGAGCTCAGTGTTCTTCACACAAGTTCACATCACTAGGTTACAGCAAGGAAGCTGCTCTGCTACATAGGAAAGCCCAACCCAGAAGCAGGGTATTTGTATCTAGCCCTAGTGCCTGGAACAGCAGAAGAAGAATAAAATAGAGCAAATGTTAATTTGTTCAATGGATGGATGGATGGATGGGAGGATGTAGATGGATGGATGGATGGGTGGATAGATAAGGTGATAAGTATTGATTTAGTTTGGTGTAGGACACCCACTTGGGAAATGATACAAGCAAATTTCAGAGGTGCTTATTCACAGGGTGAGCTTTGGGGACAGTGAATTGATCTCATGTAAATGTGTAAAAGGGAAAGATAAGAGAGTCAAGGGAATTAAATCAGGAAAAGTAGGCTGGAGTCAAAATTTGGACAGCCTCAAATGCCAAGACATTTAGCCAGGGTAAGAGTATGAAAACGACCTTTCTTCACTCAGTCGAGTTGAACGAGTTGAGTTGGCACTCCCAGTAGGGCCCCAGAGAAAAACCATCTCTACCTTTAGGGTCTCTAATCACTGACCTAGATAGAATTCACATTCTGTCCAATTTCCTAGTTTGGGATAATGGGGCTTTTATTTCCCTCAAGACAATTGACTTAAGACCCAAGGCAGAAAATAAGTGAAAATCAACCGCTAATTTCCCAGTGGCCAAGATGCTGAGATTGAAACCTAAGCCTGCAGGGAAAAGATTTTGAAGTCCCGAGGCCTAATTTTTGCCTGGCCACCCAGTCAGGCCACATCTTTAAGTTGTCTCTTCCAGGGTAGGAGGAATCTCCTCTTTGTCTCCATAGGCAAAGTAGAAGGTCTCTAATCACATGCCCCTTACCTGGACGATGTGAGGATTTGAGAGAATAATGATGATAAGAACCACAGCTATCCATACTCACACCCTGGGCTAGAGTCTAGGTGCTCAGTATTACTCAGCTCTCCTTACGGCAACACTGCAAAAGGCTTAGGCAATTTCTCAAAGTCACACTTTTACTCAGTGGGGAAGATGGAATCAAAATAGATCTATCAGGTTCCCAAACCTGTTTTCTACTGAAAGGACTGCATTCCTACATGATACTGAGTAATAGGTGCTGCAGCTGCCAAGGCCAGCTGAGCAACCATTAAGGGGAACTCGGAGAAGTGGGGCAGGGTGGGGTGGAATGGCAGGGTGATTAAGGAAGTTAAAGCAGAAAGAGTATAGGGACACATGGGACAAGGTCCAATGGGGGTGAAAGGTAACTCAGAGACAGGAGACCCTGGCCAGGAGATTGTCATAATAGACCAAGTAGCCAGACATAGAAGCTGTATTTAAGTATTTGAAAAGCCACAGGGAAGAAAGTTGATTCTTTTCTTCTTCTTAAGAAATGTTAAGAATAATTTTTAAAATTTTTCCTAGTTCTTTTTTAAAAATTACAGTTTATATTTCTTATTATTTGTATTGGCTTCAGGTGTACAGCACAGTGGTTAGACAATCATATACTTCAAAGAGTGTTCCCCCTGATATTTCTAATAGCTACCTGGCACCAGACATAGTTATCACAATATGCCCTATGCTGGGCTTTACATTGTATGACTGTTTTGTAACGACCAGTCTGTACTCCTCAACCCCTTCACCTTTTTCACCCCATCCTCCAACTCCTCCCTTCCCTCTGGCAACCATCAGTCTGTTCTCTGTATTGATGAGTCTGTTGCTGTTTTCATTTTGTGTTTTAGGAGGAAGTAAAATCAGGTTTCATGTTTGAAAGCCTTCCCCATCACCCCAGATGTCTCTAATGTCCATCTCTAGTTTCAGCAGCTGAACATTCCTCCTTTCTTCCATGAACAACTTCCCTCTATTCCAACCATAATGTTCTGGTGGGAGTGTCCTTCCTTCCTGGCTACCTTGACCATATTATAGACACCAGATGGAAGTTAAGCTAATCACACCTCTCCCCCACACAAGGAACATGGGACACAGAAAGAACGAATCCCAAACCCTTTATGTCTGTAAAGCAGGGATATGTAAGCTTGGGAACTTACTGGTGGCCATGTTTTCTACTAAGTGGCGAAAGCCAGTTTGAAAGAATGAAGGAGAAGAACAAAGAAAATCACAGATGAAAAGAAGAAAAGAAGGAAGAAATGGAAGCAGAGGAAGAAACGGAGAAATTGACTGACATCCAGAATTCAAACCCAGTGTCTACTTATTCCTGAAACGTACCCTCCTTAAGTTTTGTCTGTCAAGAAAGCTAAAAACCATGTTGTTTTTTCCTAAAACTATCATAGCTTGAGCTGGATTCCGGCATTTGCAACCACAAGATCTCTGACTAATGAATGGTCATTAGTCAATCCTAATGCACATGAGTTGAGGTGAGGGCATGAGTTCCCCACCTCTAAACATAATCAAGAAGGGTCTGGATAATGAAAATAAGACACGATCTTCATTCAAGTGATCTTTGAGTTGAGTGGGAGGTGCTGATCAAATCTAAATTCTAGGAGACCTGCAAGACGGTCAAGAACCTGCTCCTTATTTGCGCTTCAGTCACTGCTACAGGGGCCATTTGCTTCATTATCTCTCCAGCGCCATTAACATGCAATGTAATCTGTTGATGGTCCACTTACCAGACCCCTGAGTGGTTTCACAATCACGCTAATAAAAAATATAAGAAGGTGGCAAGGGAATATACCTTTGTTTCCGTGCCAAACCATGCCATAGTGCGCAATCAGGGTTGCAGTTTGGGTGCTTAGCCAGGAGGACTCAAAGCTACTACTTAATCGTGAACTAGGCCAACCTTAATACTCTAATTTCCAAAGAGGACCCAGGAGGCTAGTGTGACCACCTCACTTTCCTAAAGCCTGGGTCTCAGGGAGGTTTTCTTTAAGAAATAAGGAAATCCAGATTGTATAGTTACTTGTTGCCAGCACCCATCCTATTATAGAAGCCCACGCAGACCCTCCTCAGCATCAACCCACTTAAGATGAGGAAGTGTTTCTGATGTCTTCCAGCCATTATACATAATAATGACTTAAAGAATTTACAAAATGTCACAGCCAAGAGTTCCTTTTCTCCACGGGGGATCATAACAGACCCACGCTCTATTACAGGATATATATAATCTCAACAGTATGTGGCTGAGCTTTCTTTCTAATATGAAATGTTTACAAAATTCTCCCCATTCCTTGGTCATTGCTTCCTGAAATTAGGTTGGTGGTCTGCTTTGAAAACTTTTCTAATATAGCCACTCTCTCCCCAGAGCTGTGTGCTTCTTGGTAACTTAAGAACTAAAAATGACACGGAATATAGTTACGCATAGTTGAAAGTGGCATTATAGTACTGAAGTGGACACAGCAGTCACTGGGCATCCATAGCTGTTAAAGATTGTCACTGAGTTACTGAGACAGAAGGTGCCACACACCAATGTCCTCCTGACCTGGGCAGTCCCTAAGGGGATCCGGCCATTGGCCCATCATCAAGTTCTTCCTGTCCTACCGTATAGGCTGAGCTCCAATGATCCTCTCTCTTGCCCAAGACTAACACCAATGTTTTTCATTCAGAACCAGTTCAGGAAATGCTTATTTGTTGGCCCCCTACAAGGCTGTAGGCTCCTAGGGGGCAGGCCTATGTCTTCATTCATCTCTGACTGTGGATCTTCTCTGGGACTTACAGGTGCTTAGTGTTGAGTTTTAACTCAAGCCGAGTGTCAAAAAGGATTCAAACTTAGGTTAGACCTCTGTCCAGAGTGTGCTAAACCAGCAGGCAGCAAACATTTTCTGTTAAGTATCAGGTGGTAAATATTTTAGGCTTTGCTGGCCATAACACCTCTGTTGCAAACACATGATTCTGCATAGACAATACATAAATAAATAAGAGTGGCTTTGTTCCAGTAGAATTTTATTTCTGGATACTAAAATTTGAATTTGATACAATTTTTACATGGAATAATATATTATTCTTAAACATTTTTTTCAACCACTTAATAATACAAAAACCATTCTTAGCTCTCAGTCATACAATAAAAAAAAAAAAAAAGGTGGTGGACTTCAGTTTCTGGTTTGACATATAACGAACTTGGAAGTTGTCACTCCCATCCTCACCACAAGAAAAAGCTGAAAAACTGAAAATCAACAACTCTTCTTATGTCCATCAGAGAGCTGAGGTCATGGAATGAATCACCAGCCCCAAACCTGGAGAGTCAGGGAGACACAGAGAATCATATCCTCCCAGGAGTAGAAAGTCCACTGGAGCCGGCATTTGGTAGAAATACTTAAAGTTGTAATTGGCTGATTATCCATTAATAGTAATCACTGGAGCCTCAGCTTTGGCCTAGCTTGAGAGATTAAAAAGTCCTGGAGGCCTAGTCTCGAGGGAGCCCCAAACTTTCCCGAGTTTTATCTTTAGGAGTCCCATCAGGTTATCACTGTAAAGATCAGAGCAAGTCCCTTTACACTTCCAGCATGGGGAGAGGAAGTGTAACCATTCTGAAATACATCTAGACTGTTGTGTTCTCCTTAACAAAACCTGCCCTCAAAGATAAGTAATTTCACAGAGACTAAAGCACTGGGCTTTTATCAGAGCCATATGGCCCTGGAGAAGGGAAACACCCAACTCTGGCCCCTTCCTGTCTTCCTGTCTCACCTAAGGGGTGAAAAAACATCTGAGAACCACTTGTGAAGAATTTTATAGAGTCAAATTTATTCATTCTTTTTTCCACTTTCTACATGGAAGAAAAACCATAAGCAAGGTCAAAATTCAAATGGAAAACCTATTTGCAACTAATGGGAGGATAATTTCCTTAAACTGTCAAAAAACACCTACAGAAGCTAATCAACCCACCAGAAAAATGGGCAAAGGATATGAACAGGAAAAGAAATTAAAAAGCTCTTCAATCTACAAAGATAGAGATTCATTAAGAACTGAGACCTGGTCATCAGATAAGAGGGTGCTTCCCCTTCCCCCACACCCTGCCACCACATCAATAGGGCTCCTGTATAATAACAACAGGGGATCACAGCTGAACAAAACTGCAAGGCTCAGGTCCTATTTATGAAGGAGTCCCTAGGGAAACCCAAGACAACAGGAAAGAGAGAAACAGAATGCCTATAGCTACAGCAAACAATAAACACAGTGTAACACCTAAGAAGATAAAACAAAACAAAACAAAGATGGGTGGTGGGACCAGAACTGGTTTACAGGCCATAGTTAACCCGCACCCAAGCCTAACTCTCCGTTGGTTTTAGCACCCTGACACTGGCTGCATACCACACCCCCCAGCAGCTCCAGGCATTTCAACAACGTTCTCAGTAACAGCATTTGGAAGCTCAGGCCCACGTGGGAAAACTGGCCAAGACCCCTGCTCACAAGGGAGAATGATGGATGCTCTGGAGACTTACCCGACGGGCGGCGGCGGCAGCCATCCGTCTCAAGAGACGATGGTGTAGCTTCTTAAGAGTCTATCTGCACCGCCGAGAATGGCTGTGCAGTCCGACTCGGGAGTGACACGGTATCTGTCTCCTCCCGTGTTGAATCGACATCTTGCGATGACGCTGGAGTGTCCTCTCCAGTGAAGCTGAAGCTACAGAGCCTGGGCAGGGTGATATGGAGGGTCTGCTGTTGCCCATGCAGCAGACCCCCCCTCTCTTCGCAGCTGAAGGGTCCAAGGGAAAGACGGAGTCAATACAGCTTGGCTTCAGGTGCGCCGCAGGAGTTGCCGGTGTTGACTACAACGTCAAACCGCCTTAGGGACTCCGGCTCCGGATTTTCTGTCGGGGTTTACTCCCTTAGCCTTTCCCCTGAAGAGGTATGCCGCAAGGCAGTGGAGGTTTTTTGGAGTCAGAGTTTTCCTTCTCTGATGTGCCCTGACTGGAAGATTGAACCAGCGACACTTAGCTCGCAGGCCGATGCTCAATCCACTGAGCCAAACCAGCCAGGGCTGCTTCAAAATGTATGGGGATAATAACTATCGACTTACCCGACCACAGCTCTTTGATTTTTAGTCATTTTAAATTATTTTCTACAGCACGTAAAATTTAGAAAGAACAAGAGAAAACTTTGAACGCATTCCATTGCCCAAACATATCAAATACTTCTAATGGAAGAGATCTCATCCAGACCTTGTCCACAAATGAAGAGGGTGATCATAGAGCAGAAGCAGCAGAAGTAGACTTTTTCTGGTTATCATGTCCCAGATGTGTTTCCACACTGCTGTACAATATTTATTATTATAATTTTGAATTGGTATAGAACACCCTGTGAAGCAACCAGAGGCTTTCAATGCAAGAGTTTCTTTTTTATCAAAATCGTAATTCAGTCCATGATACAGGAGTCACATGAATGCTGGGTTCCAGCCACCCATACTATCATGGTCTCAATGTGTCCCCCGAGGCCCCATGTGAAGGTATTAAAAGGTGGGGCCTTTGAGGGGTGCTTAGGTCATGAGGGTGGAGCCCTCATGAATGAAATTAGCACTTTGTTTTCTTAATAAGAAAAAAGACCCCAGAGAAATTCCTTGCCCCCACCCTTCTACTATGCGAGGATATAACTCAGAAGAGGGCCCTCACCCAACCATGCTGGCATCCTGGTCTTGGAGTTCCAGAATCCAGACCCATAAGAAATAAACTTCTGCTATTTACAAGGCATCCAGTCTGTGATATTTTATTAAACAGCTGGAAGAGACAAAGATACATGTCCTTCTGTTAGACAGGATAGATAGTAAACCGAGGAAGTGAGGGGGAGGGAGACATGTCTCACCCATTGATTCAGCAGTCCTGGGCCTGGTCTGATAGAATTGCCAGGAGTTCTAAACCTCGCCAGCAAAGATTGTGCCTGAGCAGGGGAGGCCTTGAAACTCCGTGTCCAGGGAAAGGGAGCCTCTGTAGCAGTTTCACTAAGACGGAAAGCCTTTACTAGCTGAGAAAGAAAGCCTTTGTAGTTGTACATTAGTCCCAGGGTCTAGAAGTGGGGAGAAAGTGGTACCTAGAAGCTAGCTAAAGTATATAACCCCTGAACCCCAATAGTTGGGGCACACAGATTAGCTGAATGCCCATTTGTAGCCTTTTTTTGCTCAAATATATAAATAAACTCGCTATTTCATCTCCCCTCTATGTGTTGTCTCTGGCTTGAATTCTTCTTTTGCAAGTGAGGCAAGAACCGAGGAGGTGGGGAAGTCCTGCCCTGTCTCAGGCCTCCCTGGTTACACTTCAACCCACAGACTGTGGTGTTGTTTTGTTTTTTAATCCTCACCTGAGGACTTTTTTTCATTGCTTTTAGAGAGAGAGGAAGGGAGGTGGAGAGAGAGAAAGAGACACTGATGAGAAACACTGATTGGTTGCCTTCTCCTATGCTCCCCAACAGGGGACTAAACCCACAACCTGGGTATGTGTCCTGACCTGGAATTGAACCCACAACCTTTGGGTTATAGGATGATGCTCCCACCCACTGAGCCATGTTGGCCAGGGCATGGATTGCTGGTTCTTAATGAATAAATAAATAAAACCACTGAAAAAGAACCCAAATGATTCTTTACAAAGATATCTGACACATTTTCAAAAACAACCTGTTCTTCTCAACTTTTCAGAAGTTTTCTCCTTTCGGTGGGACAATATCCAGGCTCCAAAGCCACCACCACAATGGATTCCAGGGAACTGAATCTGATTGCTCATTATGCCCTGGCTTTACTTTCAGGATTGATGTTAGTGAATTTCAAGAGTCACATAAAAGAGCACTATTAGCACCCGCTGGCACCAGGCATGAGACACACCAGCATTTTTATAAATGTCCTCGCTGTCATTACAGCCCTATTCACTGACAAAGGCCCTGCTGTTTTCTACCAACTGCAGGTCCAGCAAATGGCACTTGATGAGGGTGATGGTTCTGCAGAGCAGGCGAAATGTTTACCCGGATGAGACCAGCCAGGAAACCCATTTCCTTTGTCCCTGAATCAGGATGAAAAGAGGGGCTGGGTCATGAAAGGCTGTGCATTAGGACCTGCTCCTGCGCTGTCATCTCTCATTACCTGCATGAAAGAAGGGGATTGTTTGGGTTTGGGGGGCCGGGGGAAGCCTCTGCTTGATTTTCCAACCCCGCTGCTATTCATTCGTAGGCTTGTTGCCAACATAAATTACTTTGTCGTATGTGCCATTCACTCTCCAGTTTAGATTATAATCTAGAGTTTGTACAGTGCTTCTGGCCTATTGCTATAATAGTGGATCTTCCTCGTATTTTGTCCCCGTACCTCCATACAATGAGAGGCTGTGGTCTTTGGGAAGGGGTTTAATCTTCCTTGCTGATGTCCAGGCACCCAATATAGCATTTAGTACACAGTGGGCACTCAATAAGTGTTTGCTGAAAGAAAAAAGAAAATGCTTGGCAATGGAATTTTTCTAAACAGGGTAATATTAAAAACAGCTAATATTTGAGCATTTAACTTTTTCAAGAGTGGCTGTCAACAATCCCTGGTAGTCGGTAGTGTTAGCATCCCCGTTTTATAGATGAGGAAACTGAGGCTCGGAGGTACGGAGCCAGGCACACAGCTGGGACTGAATTAGCCCCTCTGACTCTGAAGCAGGCACTCTTCGAGCTCCTGGACCATCTCAGGAACCGCTACCTCTAGCACGATGTAAATGACTTCCACGGAAGACCTTTGATATATCGACATATTCCATTACTATATGTGCTTGTTTTCCAAAAACTGCTTGGTAATGATGCCCCTTGTAAAACTCAAAACTCATCTTAAAAAGCAACAGAGGACTACAGAAATAAGGAATGCAGGCTTCCTGGAATATCCATAAAGGTTACCTTACTAAGCCATACACACATAAAAAATCTGCAATAGGAGCTGACTCCATTGTTGGACTCTAATAGTTAAAATGTTCTTTCTTCCTGGATGAGCGGAAATTGGTTTCCTTGTAACTTGCAGTTTGGCTGATCTTTTTGTCCTAACAGAATTGACATACGTCTTTTCCACAACAACCAGGCTGATATCTGGAGCTAGTTCCTGGTCTTTCTATATTTATTTTAGACACCAAAAGCCATATTATTAGTACAACTTGTTTTTAGTACATAGAATGTATAGGTCATTTTAAAACAATACACCCTCAACAAAATAAATCACAGATGGGTCAAGATGTAAACTTACATAATAGAACCAAAAAACATAAGAGGAAAAATAACCTTTAAAAATAATTGTGAGGTAAGGTAGGCCTTTCTACATATGACATAAAACATAAATTTATTTTTTTAAAGATTAATAAACTTGACTATGTAAATATTTTTTAGATTTCTGCATAAAAAATACCATTAAACAAAGTCAAAAGACAAAGGGGAATCATATTTGCAACTAAAGAGAGGCTCGATTCCTTAAACTATATAGAACACCTAAAAGAGTTAACACAACAAAAATGAGCAAAGAATATATGTAAACCAGAAAAGACTTTACAAGAGTCTTCAATGTACAATATGACATTCAACCTTACTCAAAATAAGTGAAATGCAAATCAAAGCTATGGTGTTGTTTCTTTTCATTGATTAGATGAGCAAATACCAAAAGTTTGATAGGACAAAGGCAGGAGGGAAAACGCCTTCTCAGAACTTTGTCGGTGGAGTGTAGACCGGCACAACACTTCCGGAGAGTAATCTCGCAACAATCTCGAAGGCCTAAGTACACCTACCTTTTGAGTCAGGAGACACTCTCATTCTTGGAGTACTTTTACATATATACAAAATGACATTCTTCTAAGAATATTCATTACAGTCTTGCTTATGAGAGAAAAGTATTAGAAACCACCTAATTTTCATCCAAAAAGGTGTGCTTAAATAAATTACAGTACGCACAGACTCATCGGGAGAATAAATACTGGCTCATCCACACAGCGATCTACCAGGCAGCTGGTAAAGGAATGAGGCCGTTTCTACAGCATGACTTGGAGATATCCAAGCACTTTTGCTCAGTAAAATAATGAATGTGCAGTGCAGTGTATCTGGTATCATCTCATTTGTTGGAAAAAATAAAGAAGGAAAGAAAGAAAGAAAAGAAACTAGAACGCATACTCCCATGTGTATATAAATTCAGAGACCGGATCTGGAAATCTATACAAAATCCTCATAGTGGTTGGCAATAGTGATTACTTCTTGGAAAACAGCTCAATGACTTGGAGCCAGGGTGGGAGGAAATATTACTTTGTGCTAGTACTTCCTTTGTATCTGTTGAATTTTTTACATATATTTTATACAGTCAACTAAATTAATAAATACCCTTTCAATAATCCCTAGCCACCCTTGATTGCCCTGTAAATTCTAAACTCCATCTCTCAGACAATATATACCCGGTGGGACCCACATAAGAAAGCACTGTGGTCACTTTGGGACCTCACTCCGGGCCCTGCACAGTTGGAGTATACCTATTTGAAGGCAGACCAATAAATATAAATGTTGAGTTTCATAGGTGATGCATGAAGCACCCTTCCAAGAAAACCATCAGTCAGTTTGACAGATAGTTTGCTGCCTACTGAATATCAATTCTTCCTTTGTTCGCTAACATTAGAACCTCTCTATTTCACTGGGGTAGCTAAATACCCAGCTACGAAGAAAACCACATTACCCTGCCTTCCTTCCAGGGAGTAGTGAATGGAATGAGATGTAAGCAGAATTTATGGGCAGGGATTCTAACAGAGCTTTTCAAGAGAGATAACTTAGGTAGAAGAAGTGTCTTTTTCTGTTGCCCTTCCCCTTCCTGTGACTTGGACAGTGGATATAAAAGCTAGAGCCTCAGCAGCCATTCTGTGACCTTGAGCATGAAACGAAAATGCTTAGGTTGGTAGAACTCAAGGAGAGAAGGAGCATGAGTCCTTGATACCTTCATGGAGCCAGCCCTGGACCACCCGTGTCTGCACTTTATGTCAGAAAATAAACCCTTAATTTTTAAAGCTATTGTAGTCAGATCTCTGTTACTATGCAGGCACAGAGAGCTTAAGTGATACATTCCTTTTAAAACTTATTCAGCAGTCAGCAGACATCTTAATATCTACTTCAATAGGCTTTATGCTGGCAGTGGGGGACTGTGAAAATGACAAGGCATGGTGCCTGCCCCAGGATATTTATTGACCTAGTGCTGAATAACTACTGAGAACGGGGCTCGTCCTCCTCTTCTTCCTCCTCCGCCTCTCCCTCCTGTCTTCCTTCCTTCCGCTTTTGAAAGTTCAAGGGCCCGTGGGAGGAAAGGCTGACTACGGTGTGAGACTTACATTCCCTCACTTAGTTCTCGCAACCATGAGATTATTCCCATTTTTGCAGATGATGCCATTGAGGCTCAGGAAGGATAAATAACTGGTCCCAGTGAATAAATAGCAAAGCCATTATTCAAACCCAGGTATGACTGGGTGCAAGGCTCGTATTCTCAACACCAATTCATCCCTATATTTCTAAGTTTTTGTTCCCCATGTGTTTTAGATGCTCTTTGGCACATAAAGTTTTGAATCTATTATGTCTTCACCATTGATTACACCATTTATCAATGTCAAACCACCTCTCTTGATTAAATACTTTTTCCTCATATTGTTATACACTCATTATCTTTTTATTATTAAATCGTTTAACACATATTTAAACACCAACTCTACACTGGCAATACCAAAGTGAATAAGACATAAAATCCATCTTCAAGACAATTATAAGTGATATTAACTAAAAAAAAAGAAAAAAGAAGAAGAAATGCAATAACTGACTAGACAACTTTTATTCAGTGCATAATAATGCAAATTAGTGCATTTTGTTCCATAATCAACTTTCTAATATTTTATTATGCTTTAATAGAAGAATTTAAACCTACATATTTGCCATAATGCATACACTTTGGGGTTTCTTATTGTTCTTTCATTTCCTTGCTTTTTCTTTTCCACTATTTTTTTTCTATATGGACTGTGTTTTACAGCTTATATCCATTTAGAGGATGGACATCCCATACAGGTGGTTATCACAGAGTTTTTCACAAGCACAAAAATTGTATTTATCTACTCTAAACAAAAAGGGTTTGACTAGGTTTTAAAGATGAACAGAAATTCAGTGCTTAGACATCTCTCACCTCCACTTGCCTCCATTATCCAGCCTTTATTAATTTATCTAGATTTTCAGTCCTAGTTACTACCTTGTATTTTTTTAAAGTCTCTTAAGAACCTTTCTTGTCATTTGTATTCTGGTTGGTTTCCATAGTTACGGGAATTATTAGCATCAGCTCTTATGTTGGCCATTAGTGTTTTGATTCACCTGACCTTAGAGTTCAAGTCAAGCTGGATGAAGATTCTCTGGGGATCCCTGCACTGGATGGGAAGCTGGAATAAACTGCTTCTGAAGTCCCTTCCCACTCCATTGCACTCTGTAACTGTACACAATGTCTATAAACTGTTCATATACACATCGTGTCTGTAATTTCAATAATACACACTGCATGTTAGATGTACTACTTGGCTTGCTTATCCACTCTGTAGACCTTGAACATGCTAACAGCAGCAGCAACAACAAAACTAAAAGACAGGAGAAAGATCTAGTGGTGTATTGTTTAGAATCCAGGCAGTACAGCTAGACTCTCGTGGTTGAAATCAGAGCTCTGGTCCAGTACTATGTGACCAGGGGCATCTTAGCATCTCCAGACCTCAGCCTGCTCATGGTAAAATGGGGATGACATTTCCTCACTGGCTTGTTCTGAGCCCTCAGTGTGATAAAACACATACAGCCTTTGCAAGGGTGCCTCCATAGAAGGACTGTTTTATTATTAGGCTTTTTATCAGGCTTTGTCGTTTGTTGGGCACAGCGATATTATTAATATGCTCATCACTGCAGTTTAGCTCTTTCTGCAATCCCAACCCTAAGCTCTCTCACTCTTGATAAATTATAAATAAGGACTCAGATGACTGAAGGGAAAGACGCTACTTCTCTGCCTCCCCAGAAGTCCTGCCAGGATCACTTGTGGAAGATGGTCACAACCCAACCAAGCAGCGCTATCCCTTATGGGGCCTGAATTATTTCACTGCAACTGTATTTCATTGGTTTGTTAATCATTCCAAGTGCCAGACAGTCGTTTTGCTGTTCTAAGTGCACTGCTATCTTTGAAACTCACACAGCAAAGGGCAGCCAAGTCAGGAACTGTTAACCTGGAACCAAGACCACCTCACTTGTACCTGGTCACACCACAGTCTCCCACTGAACACACTGTCCTCATGCTGCTCAAGTTCAGACAAAGACAGCACCAACCACTAGCCCCGTGGCCATGTGACAGCACTCTAAAGCCAAGAGTGACAGGCTCATGACATCCCACCGCATTCTCTGGCCCTCTCCCATTGAGAGGTGGGTCTGTTTCTCTTCCTCTTTAAACTGAATGGACCTATAAAGCACATGGCAGAAATGGTGCATGGTGCCCATTTCTGCGCTCAGGCCTAAGAGGCTGGCAGGTTCCATTCACTGCCCTTTGGAAAGCTCACTCCAGGGGACACCAGCAGCCCTGTGAGAAGTCTGACTTTGGGGGGAAGCCCAAGCTAGTCACAGGGAGCAGCTGCAGAGAGAGCAGCTCCAAGAATCCTCATCTGATCCAGCGATCTCAGCCCAGGTTGCAGACATGTGATTAAAGCCTTCAGATGCTTTACAATTGGACTGCAACTATATGGAGGGACCTCCCCCCACATCCCCCCAAAAAAGGCTGCTCAACTGAGCACATGGAGCCTTGAATTGTAAGAGAGAATAATACTTTTTTTAAAGTTACTAAGCTTAGAATGGTTTTTAACATAGCAGATACCCAGCCCATATAAAATGCCTATCGGAATGCTCCATATATTTCTGATACCAGATACTATTATTATGTGATTTACCCAAACTCATGTAGCAAATTTGCTGTTGAGGAGGGCCTAGAACATGGGCAGCTCTGCTCTCTTAGCCAGGTGCTCTCTCTCCTACACAAACTTGTTCTCACTAAGGCGTGGGCGGTGGCTATAACCAGCCACTGTATTTTATGGGAAACATTTCTGTGCACCCTAGCTGTCTTTTCCATCACGAAATGTATCTCTGTTCTTACCAGTTTATGTCTATGACTATTTCAGCATCTAACTCTACAGTAATCACTCTTGACATGCCTTCCCTATCAATCGTACATTGCCAGGTGGCTTTTTCTCCCAACAAACATTGATCCTGGTTGAGGGATGGATAGAAAGAGACAAGAGAAACAACCACCATTCACATTGCAGGAAGTGAGGTCAGTGTGAACCCTCTCCTTCCCTCACCTCGTCCCCTACATCCATCCCTGCCTTCATGCTATGAACCAGGCTTAATAAGAGGGCATTTCTTTGCCTAATTTTGAGTGCTTACTGAAAAATTAGACCTTACAACAAGTTAGCCTTCAATATTAAAATGGGGAATATAAACCCTACGTGCAAAAATACCTCATAAAATGCAGGCTCTTAACTAAAAAAAAATCTCTAACTAAAATGAACAATGCTTATTTTCTTAAGCAGTTTATTTCTGGTACCAATCTTTTTATACACTTAAATTTATCAGTGGTCTGGAATAATGATCCTAGAATGTTAACAGGAAGAGTCACTTTGGATCGACTATTTCCAGACTGTTCATTCAATGGAAGGGTGACGGAAGTCATGTGGGGAGGTCAGGCGGACTTGACTGCTCAGTGACGTTGGATCTGTGGCTGGAATAGAATGGAGCCGCCAGCCCAGCAGCCCCAAGAAAGGAAACAGTTCTGTCCCAGAGGGAGGTGAGCGAGGTTTTGGGAAAAGAGAAAGGCCCAGGGACCCAGTCAAAAATTAGAATCTCAGAATCTGGAGAATGAGATGAAAGAAGATCAGAACTTATGGAATTAAAGAAAGCCCTGGGTGGGGTTCTCTTTTACTCTCCATTATTTCTGTTATCCAAAGGGTAGATGAGCAATTATTCTTCAGAAAAATGCACTTGCAAATATTCTGTGTCTGTATGCAAATAAGAAAAGGGCAGGCAGATTTAGGGGGAGAGGTCTAAGTAATTTCTTTTCTATTAGATCACCAGTGTTTAAATTTCTTTGCTAAGAAAGTGAATAAAATTAAGGTTATGTAAATGCAAGTGGAATATGCTTATATTTGTTTCTAGTAGTCAGTTGGTTTGGGCTGGAGACGCCCTTAATTGGTTTCTGTCTTCTTCCCAGTTAAGAATCATTTTCTGTGCCTGCCAGAGACAGGACAGAGGAGAGAAAATGCCTTCATCTTACAGGCGTGGGCCCAGAGCAGAAATGGAGGTTCTTTGGACTAAAGCAGTGACCAGTAACATTCATTCAAGGCCGGAGGGGCCCTTGGAGGGAATGGAAAGAGTAGAACGAGGAAGGGAACTAGGAAAACAGAGGCTGCCACCAGAGGCAGCCTGGTGGAGCTTTCATTAACGGTACCACGGGGGTGGGGGTGGGGGCGCTGGTAGTAGCGCCATCACTCCCAGACCAGGGAAGAGGACAGTGATCATTTCCAGAAACCACAGAGGATACACATGCAAAATGCTAAGGAGTTCTTTAAAAACGAATAAGGCAACAGGAACAGAGATCTAAATGAGAAGTTGAGATTTAAAGAAGTCTGAATGGACTTGGGGTAATAAGGGAAAGCTTCTTAGCGGAGCCCGTTTTTCATGGGTCCTAAAATTGGTGTGAATGCGAGACCCAGGCAGTGTCCTAGAAGAAGCGCGGACTTGTTAAATGCAGTACAGACCTAAAACTTCCGATGAAACGCTCCTGGCTTCACGCACTTGAAGAAACACCTTCCGGTTGCTCGTTGGGTGCTGCACAGTAGTAGCTGAGAATACAAGTGTGGGTGAAGCAGCCTGGTGCTTTCGCAATCATCACAATTGCCAAGGTAATAGGGGACAAAAGAAAACATGTGGCCGATAATTACAATACAGAACGGCGGTAGGGGATGATTACAGCCGACCTCCCGTGTGTGATTACCGCGTGCCAAACACGATGACTTTGCACTCACCACATTTAATATTCCAAGGCACCCTCTGAGCATACGATGAGGACAATGACAGGAGAGTGATTTGCTCAAACAAATATACATGTTTAAGGTCACTGATATACGTGGTGGGGCTGGGCTTGAAAGAGACATGTTTTGGATTCAGGGCCACATTCTTTTAACCGCTAGGCTCTATCTCTATAATTTGCTGTGGGAAGGAAACTAATATTTACCGAAAACAGGGCTATTTTGTTTAATCCTCTCAATGAATTCTACTAAGTTAGCCCCAGAGTCAATGTTATAGATGAGGCACATGAGTCAGAGTGGAGTGGATTCTCAAGATGTGTTTGGCCTGACTCCAAAGCCCATGTCCTTTCCAGTAGGCCATACTCCATATCAAATGATGGAGCCACCAACTAATTGGGAGTCCTCAAAATACTTGATAAATGGGGACAGAATTTGGCTGAATTTAGAAAAAGAGCAAGATGTGACCAGTTGTGAAAGGATCTTCCAGGTAGCATGACTCACACAGGAGCCAAGATAGGGAAGCGTTCATGAGCTTAACTCAGGGAGGCGTGGTCAGTTATTCCTCCCTGTGGCTGCAGAGGTGTTATCGCAGTATGAGGGTACGGATGTGATCCTCTGAGTCTGGGGGACCACAGCATGGTCCCCAGGAAGTGCAGGTGCATGTGTAAGGGTATGAGTGTGATCCTCTGTGTCTGGGGACCACAGCACTGCCGCCAGGAAGTGCAGGACCGTGTGTAAGGGTATGAGTGTGATCCTCTGAGTCTGGGGGACCCTTGAAGCTTTTGAAGGGGAATGGAACAATCAGTTCTGCATTTTAGACCCATCTCCCTGGCAGTCATACAGAGTCAGGAGCAGAGGGGAGGCAGCAATTGGATTCTCAGATGTCCAGGCAGTAGAATTGACAGAACATGTGAGTGACAGAAAGGCCTGTTGGATGAACCCAAGGTCTCTAGCTTGGGGCCCTGGTGGCAGATTAGAAAACTAAAGGGGAAGAACAGGTTTGGAGGGGGAAATGTTACATTGAGTCTTGGAACGTTGAGTTTGAAAAGCCTCTAACACACTATCCACAAGGTAGCTCAAAGATAATTCTGGAACTCCAAGGAAAATGTGGAGTTAAACTTTTGTCATATTGTATTTATCTAAAACCCAAAGACAAAGAAATAATAAGTACAGGATGAGGCAGGTAAATAGTCACTCTAGCTTAGTCTGTCCCCTTCCATTTTGGGGGGACAAGGGGGTTTACCTGTTTAGATGTTTTCCCTTTCTCTTCCTCATATAGTGGGATTTACTTAGAAAAACTGGTTATAGACTTTTAGTCCAAGTGATACTTGTCTTGCCACAGGCTAATCGCATCCTGGCGATCTCGGCCCCAGAGAGAACACCGGCCTTAAATTCACTGTTGTGGTGAAATCCTGTTCTGCCCCAGGCAGGAGAGTCAAGATCAAAGCTTCCAACACAAATACTGTTCTGATTAAAACCAAATGGTCTGCTTTTGATGTGGGTCAACCTCTATTGTCGGTAGGAACAATGCAGTAGTGTAGCAAGAAAACACAGGCACTAAGTATAAACCAGGATGTAGTCAATTAAAGAAAAATAAAGAGGATGAGAGAGAGAGGGAGAGAAGGATGGAGGTGGCGGAGGGTGAGGAGAAGGAGAAGAAGAAAAGGTAGGAAGGAAGGAAAGGAGGGAGAGAAGGAGGGAGGGAGGGGAGAACAGAGGAAGGAAAAACGGAAGGGAAGGAGGGAAGAAAAAGAAAAATCTAAAGTCAGCCTATGTCCCCAGCAGTGATGATGCTGAAAGGATGAAGCAAGGGAGTCAGTACCTTTTGTTGAGGGTGCGTTCTATGGAAAAAGGGGCAGAGCACACTGGGTTAAGGCACCTCCATTCTAGTCTCATTGTGCCCTAAACTAACTGCCTGCAGGACTTGAGGATGTCTGCGCCTTTTCATTCTGCTCTCTTAACCCACACAGGAGGGGGAGAGGAGAGGCTGTTTCTGTTCCCTTCCAGCCTTTGTATTCCACAGAGTTGCCCTTTCACCCAGGCACACACATTCTTTCTTCCTTTCTCAGGGGGAAGGATGCCTGACATCCCGTGGGAGGGCATCTTAGCCATTTCTACAAATCTCAGACACGTGTAAGGGGCCCAGGCCACTCCAGCGTTTGAAACTCCCAGTATGTTATGAAATTAAGAACTACCAAAGCAGGATTACCAAAACTAGTATACCTTTTAAATGCTTGTATTTCACAAATTACCTTTATGTATAACCAAAATAGAACTTCCTTTGGGAACAATGTCAACATTCTCAAACGGAGGCCTTTTAGAATGTGAAAGAAACCCAGCACTAAATGGCTCCCTGCTCTTGTCTCATCGGCCTGGTCATTTCAGAACCCTCAGGAGCTTAGCACATTGTTGTCATGTGGTGGGTAATAAAGAGGTACTTTCTAGATGAATAAGCACACATGGGGATGAATACACAGTTTGCCTGTCCTGGGACTCTGCATATTTCACTAGGAAAATAAGACGGTGATACGGTTCCTGAGAGGCACATCGGTTACAATCAGGCCCTAATACTGGACAGATCCTCAGAAATCACCCTTAATCAATAAGGGACAGAAATAAGACTCCTAACCACAAGTAGGAAAAATAGCAGCTATAAATTATTATAATTCAGCTATAAGCATCCAATACCAATCTTCAACTAGGATACATTTCTACCCCTCAAGTTTAGAATGAGGAAGGACAGAATTTTCCAGAAGCCAGAGACTGCTTCCCTTAAAAGAGCACCTGCCACAGTTTTACGCATAAATGTTTCTGAGAGAATCAAAAACATGGTTAAGCAAATCCTTATTCTATGGGTGAACAGGAGACTCAAAAAATGGACAAACATGTTGACTCTGGAAAAACCAAGATCACGCATCATGTTTTGATGTTACAAGTTCTCTATTCCCCAGCAATCAAACATATAGTAGTAGTTCCCAAAGTTTTATTTTAAGCCAATGTTTCCTGTTAAATTTACCCAGTGAGGACTTCTGATTGGTGGCTGTGGAGAGGAGAGCCATTTTGGAATTACAGGGAAAAAAAAGAATCAGCAGTTCAGTGTTGGTTTCATACACCTCATCATGGAAGGGTCACTTCCCACGATTTGCCACAAACATGGCAAACGGCTTGTGCAAATTCACAGCCCTTGGAAGGAGAAAAATGTGACTTGACACCTACCTTCCTCACAGGGTTCACGGGGAGGATTAATGAGTTAATAAGCATTAAGTACTTTGCAAGCCACGGGTGACTAGCAAACATTAACAGGGCCACATTATTCCTACCAAAGTGGTTCACGCTTTGAACAGAAGGTTAAATTCCAAGACAAATGTCTACCTCGAACGCAGGAAACTAGATGCCTACTCTCAGGTAATAGGCTGCCTGTCCAAAGGCCTTGAGCCGTCCAGTCACTGGTGGCAGAGGGACAGATTTAGGAAATACGAAGGCAATAGTATCCCCCCCGAAAGCCGTACTGGAAGTGAGCGAAGGAATAAGCAGTTCCAACTAAGAGTGGCATCTGAAGCAGCAGCGGGAACATTGGCTGGGCTGGAGCTTCTCTCAACTCTTTCCTTTTCTCAGGTCTCAGACTTATTTAGTTGTTTTGCAAATTATACAGTTCTGGTAACAATGTCTGGTCATTGGCTTCAGCCACATCCAGACTTTATGTGCATATGAACAAAACCCAGTCAGACTGCAATAATTGTACGTACTTGATACAACTCAGATGGTTACCAAGACTCTCTAATACACAGGGGAAATAGAGTTAGTAAGTTCATGTTAGGTTTATCCGTGTCTCCTTCCTATTCCCAGAACATTTCTTTTGGCTCTATATTTACTCTCAAAGAACAAACATCACGCAATGGTAAAGAACCTAAAACTTATCGAAAGATCTCCCGTACCCCACCTAATGCTGTCCTGTAGGAGGAGGCAAAAGTAGGTCTACAGTTGTGAGGAGGCAAAACACAGTTTATTCGGACATTGTTGTTTATTAATTATTGTATTATTTTCCATATGAACAATGGGAGATCTACTTTTGCCCCATGCTATATTTATTTGGCAACCTGGGGTGCCTAAAACTCTAAAGCAATCAGTCACCAATAAAAAGGGAAAACTTCAGAACTTAAAGAAGGCTATAATAATCTCTAAATCAGGAGGCCCAACCCCTAATCAATGTTCTGGCATTTCTGCAAACTTTTCATTTTCAGGACAAAGGGATTAATCTAGAGGGCTGTGAAGATTAGATTTAGGATGAGAGAATGGAGGCGGGGACCACACTTATGATGCTATTGTAGCACTTCAGGAGAAATATAATGAGATTGAGAGTAATTACTGGTGGTGAGAATTCAAATAGGAATGGATTTCCTATGTGTGTCAGGCTTTGTGTTAGGGGCTGAGTCTTCACGGCCATAAAGGGTCCCAGTCTCTGTGAACACCCAGCACATACATAAATAACCATGACATATATTAACTGTTATGGCTGCAGTGTGACAAAATGTCCCAAAAATCACAAATTGAGAGGAAATTGATTGAGACTGGATAGTCATGAAAAATTTCCCCAAAATGATATATTGAATAGGGTTTCACCTATTTTTGAAGGAGGGAGATCATTTCCTGGCAGCTTGAGACATTTATTCATTCAGTCATTCTTTTACTCATTATTAATTTATTCATCAGTCTGTACCATGTGCCAGGCTCTGCATGTGACTTTGAGTACATTATATTGAGTAAGCTCAGTGGGGACAGATGAAAAGTGACAGATCTCAGCATATGAAGTTTCAGTTGTATCCTCATAGTCACTAGGGATCTCGCCAAGGATTTCTGAGCAGGCAAATGGCAAGATCACAACTTTCGTTAAGCAAAATAGTTCTGGTCCCAAATAAAATTTTTTAATGGAGGATTAGAGGAGCTGATGACTGACAGCTCTGCTCTGAAACAGATGGTGAGACCTGACTAGGGCAGGAGCCCTGGCCACAGAAAGAAGCCTAAGGATTTGTAAACGGTGTGAGCAGAATGAACAGAACCCTGCATGGTGGGCATGTACAGAGACAAGCCTCTGTTTTCTGGTTTGGGTAAGGGCTTAGAGAGTGAGTCTTCCACCCAATGGAAGGGTACAGGGAGGAGGTGAGTTTGAGCAAAAGGGTGAAAGATGATAATTTTAGTTTGGGGCGTGTCAGGTTGGAAACATTTCTGGGTCATTCACACAGAAATGTCCAGTGGACATGCCTGATGTTAAGAGAGAGGTAACAGCTAGAGAAAGGGATTTGAGAGTTGTGTGCAAATAAGTGACAGCTGACACTTTGGAAGTAGAAAAGAAGTAGATGACAGATGGACCTTAACAAAGCCTGCTAGACACACAGGTGGGATGATGATCTAGTGGAGAGAGGTATGTGTCACAACAGGAAAATGGGAAAGGGTGCTACTGTGAAGTTAACAGGACAAGGGAGAGTGTCCATAAAGAGGGCTGGCAAATAGCATAAAGCACTGAAATACAACCCCCTCTACATTTCTTTTCACGCCACCACTAAGTTTGTCCCATTAGTAGACACATCCTTTAATATCTCCTTTTAAGCCATGCCTTCATATCTGTGGCTATGGTATGTATAATACTTAAGTCTGAAACTCCATTCACATCAGGGTTTTCGGTGAGACATCCAACATGATCAAGAATCAAAAAGGAGCAGCGGACGTGTGTCTGATTATTGGCATGTGCTCAAAAGAACCCCATGTAGTCAACAGAAGACATTGGCCAAGTACATTTCATTGTCATTACGGGTGATAAGAGGTTTTCTAAATCATAGGCCTAAGTCATTTACTTAATAACATTTCCAGAAAAATCTGAATTGCAGAAATGCTGCATTTCCAAGAAAGAGTAAAATGGTTTCTTCAAATCTGTGCCTTACTCTTTAGATAACCAATTGCAATTTTCTAGGAGAAAACTGCCAAACCAAATCAAGCCAGGGCTACAGATGAGCATCCATTGACACTCTTACAGCAGTTCGGTTCGTTTTTGAGATCAAAGAATAAAGCATCTAACCCGTTAAGCATTCTGTTGTTGTTGTAAGCTAACAGGATAATATTTTTTCTTTTTAAAAAAGGAGCATACAATATTTTACGTTCAGTTTTTGTTTTATTTTATTTAAAATAAATATACACAGATAGAAAAATAGAAAAAAGAAGTAAAATACACAACAATTACGGCCCAATTAGAGCTTGAGTAATTAAATCAAACTTTTCCTCATTGTCTTGTGCTATGCCCTGGGGAAATCATCTAATCCCTATCTCCCTTTGACTGAAGCCCAAGCTCCTTTCTCAAATTAGATCCATAGAGAGTGAGATGCCTAAAGAAGTCAATTGACCAAAGACTATCAGGAATGTTATCAGGAATGTCTGCTGAATCAGTAATTTCTCACTTTAAATCTAGTAAGTGGTGAGCAAAGAGATAAGGTCTAGAGTTGATAATCATCAAGGAAATGTAGCATAAGCATATTATTAAAGTTAGGGCGGTAACCACTTAATGAGCTAAATATGGAAACTATTAAACGTGGCTTCCTCTAAGAAGTGAATAGGGGATTGAGGAGGGTGGGGATGGCTGAGGCAGGAGACTGTGTTTTTCATGGAAAGGTATTCTGTACTTCACAATTTATTTTAACCAATGGCATTTTTATTTGGATAAAAATGGAAAAAAGCAATTGAATGTTATTATGACATGAATGCTATTACTTTGACTTCTGTAATATAGACTTCTGAGTTTGCATTCACAAAGTCACAAAAATATACAGAATGAATATCTTCTATTTTGCAAAATAAAAGACTGAAATATAGGTAAGTTAAGTGAGATGCCCCACTACAGAGCTTAGAGCCCAAGAATCAGCTTCTCTGGGAGGTCTATACTTTATCCATATACTCCCAAGCTCCTTTGTTTTATGAATTTCACAATACAGGGAATGGATTCATTCTTATTCAGGACTTCTCACACTATACTATAGCCCCTCCTGGGAAATTATTATATCACAGATCAGCCTTGTTAGGCATTATAAATCATTATAAATGTCTGATATTAAACATAAAAGGAAAATACCAGAAGCTGAGGTATAGAATTGGAATTTCCAAATGAAAGACAGTCTCTAGGAAGAGTGGAACATGGCTCCCTGTATAACCACCAATGATGTGATTACATAGCCAGGTGTATCAGTTAGCTGGAGCTGCTGTAACAAAATATCACAAACTGGGTGACAATAAGTTACCCAGCAACAAAAAGTTACGTGTGTCAGTTCTTGGAACCAGATGTCCAAAATCAAGGTGTTGGCAGGGTTGGGTCCCTTGGAAGGCTCTGAGGAAAGGATCTGTCTGGTCCCCTCTCTCTGGCACATAACTGCCTTCTCCCTGTGTCTCCCAAGGTTGTCCTTCTAATCTGGTGTGACCAGATTTCTTCTTTGTATAAGGCTGCTAGTGATACTGGATCACAGGCTCACCCTACTCCAGCATGACCTTATCTTACACATCAACAACAATTCAATTTCCAAATAAGATCACCCTTTGAAGTGCTGAAGGTTACGACTTTAACACTTGAGTAGGGATGGCAGGGCACAGTTCAACCTAGAACATCAGAAGATGATCAAATCCCTACATCCTTCCCCCAGATATTTACAGTGTTTACTGATGTTTTCCTTTTTTTCTGGGAATGTATGCCATTAAAAGGTAAAATCAACTGGAAAGCAATATATATTCACTTGACATTTAACTATTTTAAAATCTTCTATCAAGTAAAATGGAGAAGGCTAACCACAACATTATCTTCACTAAAGGCATATAAACTCTAGATGTTTTAGGGTCAAAGAAAGTACTTCATAATAATTTAAGTTACAAGTTACACCCACACACATATAAATGTTATGTCATAAGCCGAGCAAATGTTACACAACAAAGTCATCACCCAACAATGTAATAGTGTTCCCCCAATAGCTACATTAAAAGGTTCAACCCTCAAGTGGCTAGGTCATGTTTTAAGGGGCTTGTCAGTTCTAACAGTACAATTAGTGGAATGAAGTCTGCACACCTCAAACTAGAAAACACATAAAAACTTTAAATCCAATTTACTTTTCCATTGAACCATGATATTTACCTTCTGCTTCTCACTCAGAAAGAGGGAACTCTGGTTTCCAGTCAACTCTTTTTGTACCCGTCTTTACACAAAGAACACTTCAGAGGCAGTTTAAAGGGGGAAAATTTCCTGTTCCTAGGTTTATCTCATCAAAGTTCTGCAATAATACGCCATTTTATATTAGCTGAGGAAGTTTTGCAGATGTGTCTATCTAACTCGGGACAATTATTGTGGGTTAAGTTTGAAAACAAATTCTGGCAGCAAACAACTAGAGGGTAGCAAATATTTCTCATGAAAGTCGGTTATGTGAAGCTGATAGTTTTCCAAATACGCCAACTTCTTATTCTTAGTTATCTGTTTTCGCCAACTCACTTGCTCCTCACCGAGTCCTTCAACAATCATGGGTAAATCCCAGCTTACACCTGAGTTGCTTTCCTTAGATTTGTAATAACACTGTTTGAAACTGGAGTGCATCCTTAAAATCAAAAGCAATGTTACACATGTAGACTTGGTCTTGTGTGTTCAAAACATGCCTATCTAATCATAATGAGATAATGAGGGAAAAAATTAAGTCAATACCCATAGTTAAAGCACAAAATAAAATGAATTATGTTTACTTATTTAAAAATTCTTTCTCCTTATCTATAATCTTTTCTCAAACACTCCTTCTTCCTCCTACTTGCCCTGACAGAAACCTGGCTGTCCCCTGAAAATATCACTTCCTTTGTAACTCTTTCCAATTCTGGCCACTCCTTCAACCTCTATCCAACTTCAAGGGCAAAGGAAAAAAATCAGCACTCCTTGTTCCCTAATGCCGTTTCCAGGTACTTGATCTCCTACACTCTTTCAGTGACTTCTGTTCCTTAAGCTATTCAGAGGTGTGGCAGGTCCTACTCATGACACTCTTCCCAGAGAGTGTGCTCAGAGTCCCCGCTGAGTGAGCACCAGGACCTCTGGTCTGATTTCCTGGACATGGCTGTCTGGACATAGGAGAGACACCTGACCGATGTCACACTAGACAGATTCCCCCTTTCTCAAGAATTTGGAATTGGAATATGCTTGGTGTAGTAGGCTGTGAAAAATAGTATGGGGGAGGACACACATTCATTCATTCATTCATTCATTCATTCACCAAATATTGAGTCATTGCCTTCTGCTAGCCAAGTACCATGACAAGTCCTTTATTGTACAGCATTTTCAGGAAGTAACTAGTAGAGTAAGTTAGCTAAAGCATAGTGTCCATGTGGGAAGAAGAAAAGTAGGCTGAGGCTAAAATTGGAGCAGGTTCTAATGGCAGACAATAAGTCTGAGGTTTTATCCTGCAGTTAAAATGAAAAGGCACTGGTCTTACAAAATGTTTCTTAAGACGTCCTCTGCTTCTCCATCACATGCATTTCAAGACATGCTTTGAACATGACCAGAAGTGACCGAAGTAAAATTCCAACCCACCCTTTTTATTACTGTCTTTTACATGGTGGATTTTTCTGACTGAGTGCAAGGCAAACTCTAACAGAAGAAAAAAGGAGACGGACGTGGCCATTCTGTAGGTCTTTCCCCCCAGTGGAGTGTAAGCACTTTGAGAACTGGTGCTTGGTTAACATGCTTCTCTCTCTCTGGAACCTGCTATAATGTCCATTACATAGGAAATGTACAAAATGTGCAGATCAGGACTGGATAGGAAACATGCATCATGAGCCTGGAGATATAACTGGGATAAAATGAGTTAAAAAAAACCAATCACTAGAGATTTATGAAAGACTATCTTGCTGGATGTGGAGAGTAAGTCTGGGAAATGTACCTTCTTTGGCATAAAGAGGGGGTGGGAGTCAAAAGAGATGGAATGACAGCCAAATACTTTCAACGAGCAACATTATGTCCTAAGGACAGAGTGATTTAACGGTATGCAACACACCTGTGCTTGCCCAGCGGCAGAGTGATTGAGAAATACTCTTATCACCTTCAAAAGGAAGTTTTCTGAAACACATTAAATACGATAACCTCCTGCTAAATTTTTCCACAGCTATTGAAGCAACCACTTCTAATCGTGCTGCTAAAAAGCTAAGGCAAAGTTGAGACCTAAAAGAGAGGAGGACGCAGGCTACCCAGGAAGAAAGGCTGTTCCCTAATGTAACCCTTCAGTGTACAATCTATCAAGTGTTCTGAGCAAGGGACCAGCTCTGGTTCAAAACCTTTTTTCCTTCCAGAGTCCGGGTTCTTCTGAGAACCAGAATAATGAAGATTTGTGTGGTACATGTCAAAGGAGTTGGGCAATTGCAAATCATCCTACTTTAACGTCAAATGCCTCATTGTTTTAACAAAT
Organism: Furipterus horrens; assembly: GCF_987537825.1. Classification (NCBI taxonomy): domain Eukaryota; kingdom Metazoa; phylum Chordata; class Mammalia; order Chiroptera; family Furipteridae; genus Furipterus; species Furipterus horrens. The sequence continues at coordinate 12,414,621 of NW_028327177.1, read as the reverse complement.
CAAATACAGAGTTTTCTAAGGTGATTTTAAAAAATCCTATTTACAAGGGTCTAGAACACATTATCAAAGATTTCATCTGAATTTTAATGCTGCTGCCAAGGAACAAAACATTTATTAGAGGTTTATATATATATATATATATATATATATATATATATATATATATTTGTTGTTTGAGGCACATGAAAGAATTTCTGTAAGTGTGACTCGCTCACAGTGTCTTTCTCAATGATAAATGCAAGCTTCAACTTATTTTTAATGTAGGTCAAGCATGATCAATTTTTTTAATGCTCTGGATAAGGGGAAAAAACCCTGCAGCTGGTTTAGTTATGCCAATAGCAGGGCAATATCCAGGGCATGAAGCTTTCTTCCCACATTCTTCCTTCATGAATCCAAGTGGAGGAATGAGTGAGCAGCTGGTGAATTCAGTATGAGGAAGGCAAACTTCACTACCAGCGAGCAAGACACTCCAGTCTTCGGGAAGTTCTTTACACCGTATGATTTCTTGATGCCTGACTCCACTCAGTCCCTTAGAACACAATGACACAGTGCTGGAAACTTTTGAAAAAAAAAGGAGTTTGCCCTCTCTAAACTTCCCCCACCACTGCACTCAGCAGCCCCCACCAGCCCAAGTTAATATACAACAGCAGAAATTTCCCAACTTCTCACAGAAAGCTCAGAGGGTAAGGCCTTCGATTCAAATTGACTAACTACAGGGTCTCCTATAAAGCCTTAGATTTCATTCATTCATTCATTCATTCAGTATTTATTGAGTGCCCACTAAACCCCAGGTAATCCTCTAGGCATGGAGCATACAGCTTCGAACAAGGGGAAAGAAACATGAAACCAATAAGTAATATATACTATAGGCATTATATAAACAGAGGTGGACAAAAGTAGGTTTATAGTCGTTTGTATAGAAAAATACAAATTAATAAATACTAATACAAGAATAAACTGTGTTTTGCATACCCACAACTTTAAACCTACTTTTGTTCTCCCTGTATACTAGAGAGAATATAATATGTACTGTGATGGGGCAGAAAAGAAATAGGGCAAAAATATGGGGTTGGGGGGCTCTTATTGATGACAATCTTGTTAATCAGTTTTACAACTACAATATCAAGATACCAATGTATTAATTTTTCAGACGATAACTACTGCAGGTCACACTGGTAATAATTAGTTTTAATTAGTAATTCAATCAGTGCTGATTCTAGATGTACAGTCTTCTTATTCTTTGCTCCTTACCCCTCACCCCCATTTCTTAGTTGCAGCTTCAAACTCTGGTCCCTCCAAAATTGGGGATGGAGAGCAAAAGCTTCAGAGACAGAGTCACACCCTCCGTCTACTGTTCTTATCGTCTGAGAAGGGCTTGAAAGGCACTACAGCCACACCTTCTCAGCAGCTTCTGGATTTACTTCTAACTTTACAAAATCGTTTCCAAATGATTCAGCCTCTGATAAGCATGGTGGTTTTGTCATTGGTTGCCTGTTGGCTATAATTTCAAAAGCCATGCAAATGGGGTTGTCAGCATTGGCAAACAAAAAAGTAGGATGCTCGGTTAAATTTGACTTTCAGTTTAGCGACAAATATTTTTTAGCATAAATGTGTCCCATAAAATATTTGGAACATACCTCTCCTTAGCAAAAGTGTTTGCATTAAAGACCTGTATTTTATTCAGCAAACCTACCTGTGAAGATTTGGGGGAACTACATTAATGATGTCAGTAGCATGGGTATCAGGCTCAGACTCATCCAGAAAGTAGAGAAATGGTTCCCAAGTGGCAGTCTTCATAGCAAGGCTGCTACGCAGAAAGCAAAACTTAACGGTGCTGTATGCAATGTAACAGGCAGTCTCCACCTATTTCAGGAACACAGATGAGCCTGCAATCACTTTTGTCATTGCCCAGCCCTCTTGGTGCTGACTCACATACCCAGAGGTGATGAGGAATTCATCTGAACACTGAATAAAGTCACATGGTGTCATTAGACACTTGACAAAGAGAAGAAAAAAAAAAGTACTAGAATTCAATTACTATGCACTCACTCCTTAAGCTCCTTGCTAAATTTCAATCAGGTTTATTCTAAAGCCTCCTGGGGAAGGTGTCTTCATTCGCTAGGGTTGCTGTAACAAAGCACCACATGCTGGGTGGCTTTATTCTCTTTTGATGCTGGAGGCCAGGAGTCTGACATCGAGGTGTAGCACGGTTGGTGCCTTCTGAGAGCTGTGTGGGAGAATCTGTCCCATGCCCCTCTCCGACATCTGGTAGTTTGCTGGCGATCTTTGGGGTCTCTTGGGTTCTAGAAGTATCTCCCAGATCTCTGCCTTCATGTTCAGATGGTGTTCTCCATACACACATGTGCATGTGTGTGTCTGTGTGCAAGTTTCCCCTTTTCATAAGGATACAGGCCATTCTGAAAGAGGGGGCTCATCCTGCTCTAGTCCAACCTCATCTTAACTAATTATATCTGCAACAATGTTATCTCCAAATGTCACATTTGGAAACACTGGAGATTAGAACTTCAACATATGAATTGAGAGGGGACACATTTAACTTACAACAAGGGGTGACATCTGTACATGTGTTAGAAAGACTGGAGAGGAGAACCAAAATCTACAAGACGCTCTAGATATGAAAACTGGCAGAAAAACATGGGAAGGGGGAGACTCCAGGGGCCTGGGACCTACCCCCAAGAATCTAAATGGCCACCCTGGTGGGGCCAAGGGATGGTGGGGAGACTGATTAAAGCCTGCTGACTTACACAGCGTGGAAGTCAGCAGGCAGTGGTAGATGACAATGAACTTACTCTGGGTCCAGTTCAGGCTCTGGCTCTGTGAAAGCATTTCTTACTGTCCCCGGCTTTCCGAAATTTCCCGTATGTGTAGCATGAACCTCTGCACCCTTCCTTCAGCAAAGCTGTCAGAGTGTCGTATGTGTTTTCCATGTAGGATCTATCTCTACCATTGTATCAGATAAACCTTCTGTGGTCCCAGAGTATATTTAGGATGCATGTTTTCCATTACATGTTCTCAAATATATAAATATAAATACACCTAAAAATATTACGTAGCTGAGAATGGAATTTTAAAAATCTATGTCTAAGATTTTTTTTTTTTTTAAGTTTCTTCTTTCAGACAATTCTTCCAGGCCTTATGGGCATTGCCAGAGGATATACAACTTATTCAGTACTTGGAACAGTTTTAAAGTTATATTCATTTTTTTCCCTGATATATACAGATGATAAGCATACCAAACTGGAAACATGGTCTCCTGGCATTTTATAATTATTGAGACAAAGATAAATTTATGGAGAGTACATTTCCTAGCCAAATGAGGAATAATGATTGTGGGACACAAATGATAATTTAAAATAAAATGTACCCATATACGAACTTTAAAGTGTTTGAAATATTTGATCCAGTAAGTCCCTTTCAAAATTCTGCTTGCCAAGTGTTAGAAGTCAGGAGCAGGGAAACGCAGCTGACTTTGTCATACTGGCCCTCTTTCAACCAGGGATTGATACAACAGAGGCCCATGGCTTGGAGACCTTCTTGAGCTGTTGTTGACCCAGTGCCATCTCCTATACATTATTTTACAGTCAGTAAATCTCACCAACTGAAGCTGCCCTGGCTAATAACCAACAAATAACTGCTAATGGGTCAATCCTGTTCAGTTCACCGAAGATTTTAAGATGAGCAAGACCTGATTCCTTCTCTTAGGATCATCCTGTCCAGTGCAAGAAGACAATCTATCAATAATCACCAACACTCTTTAGGCTCTTTGTGCCAGATACTGTACTAGGTTCTGTATTAGCTCTTTTCATTCTGACATCAACCCTCTAAAGAAAGTACGACTGTTACCCTCATCGTATCAATGAGAAAACTGAATCCTAGACAGGTAAGGCTATATTGCTCAAGGTCACAAAGCTGGTTTGTCTACTTTGCTCCTGCCTAGACCAAGCTTTTGACTGTCGTGACTCAATCGTTTCTTTGTTGTCATAATAGAAGGACTGTTGTGAAAAGAGAGGTGTGCTGTTAATGTCTTTTGTGTGCTCCAAAGCACACACACACACAAAAGGAAAATCAATTTACAAAACCCAGAGACTCCACGCGAAACAGAAAAGACGTCTCTTCTTTATGGACATCAAGAGCTTCATTCGCCCACCTTAGATGATCTCTGATCACTCCAGTTCACCACGGCCCCACCACTCCTGACTGTCCTGGACTCAGGTCTGTTTCACTCCTTGGCAGTAAATGACCAGATACTTTTGACCGATGGCACTCAGCCCTGGTCGTGCATTAGAATCACCTCAGTAGCTTGTAAATCAGCTGACACCCCGAATAAATAAAATCAGGATTTCTGTGGGAGGAATCCACTCATAAGGGTTTCTAAAGCTTACCCAAGTATCCCAAATACATGGGGCCATGCCATAGGCTGTACACCAGTGCCTTCCAACTGGGAACTGTGTTGCCCTCCAGGGCATATATGGCAATGTCTGCAGACAGTTTTGGTTGTTAAAACTAGGGGGAGAGCATGCTACTGGCATCTAGTGGGTAGAGGCCAGGGATGCTGCTAACCAGTCTACCTGAAAAAGGACATACCCCCCCCCCACACACACACACCCTCTACCACCCCCACCAAGAATTATCCAGTCAAAATGTCAATAGCACTAAGGTTAAGAAACACAATATTCCCCTTTGGTTCAATTAATCTAATTTGTGCAAAACCTACCCACAGTAACTATGCCATCAACAAAGTAGAACTATAAGACTCTGCTGACCACACTTTCAAAGAAATTAAAAATCAGGTAGAGATGACAAAACTTTTGCCTTGCAAGGCTTCCTAAGGATAATATACTCCATCTTGACTGTGTGCGATGCAGGCTTTACAAAAGATTTGGGGCGTGTTGGCTTGAGTGTAGTACATCTTGCACCACAATTTTAAGTTGGGAAGCACTTTAAAATTAGGAGAATTAGGAAACATGGTTCTAATGAAACAAACTTAGCATGTTATGTCTCCCCTGCAGTCAACTCCGCAAACAGAAAGCTGCTTATAGTGAAGACCTGAGGTTGTCTGCCTGAGGGCATATCTTTGGCAGGGAAGTACCCACAACCCCCATAGAGATGCCAGCCAGAACTACCAGAGAGGTAGTGCCCCCAGGAGTTGTCTCTATGGAAGAGATGCCTGTTGTGTTTTGTCTAGAGTGCCTGGGTCTTGTGGATTGACTTTCCTTTATCTGTGTTTTGGAGAACACAAAAGCCATTAACACCTCTCTTTTCATGACACTACTTCAGGGCAGAGAGCTGGTGATGAAGCTTTCTCCACTCCCTCACCCCTCAGCTGGGATGTGCTAAGCCCCAGAGTGACTGAGTAGCTCCAAGCAGAGACTGTTGGGGTGTTCCCTTCACCACCTCACATTGCCACCACACAACCAGTGTGTCCTGGGATGAGGTCCCCGATAAACTTCTTGCACTGAGATCCTCATCACAGGTTCTACCTCTGGGGGAACACAAACGGAACACATCTCAAAACAGATGAAACTAACAGAGATGCATAACACAGTGAAAGATGAAGCACAGAGTAAGGAATTTGGAGACATCCGAGTCAATATTAGTATAAGAAAACATTTTGAAGAAACCATTATGAATATGTTCAGGGAGATCGGCAAAAATATGGCATCCGTAAAACAAGAGGGCGCTACAAAAACATGAACAACCAGAACAAGAAAATGTTCTTGGAACTTAGAGATAAGACAGATGAAATTTAAAAAAATCAATATAAGAACTGTAAATTAAAATCTAGTAATTCCTCATGAAAAAGAACAAAAATAAAAATAAAAGGACGATTGGAGAAAAAAAAAACAAGAACAAAAGTCAGTTTATTAAGTGTCAATACAGTGTCCAACATCCAACTAAAAGGATTTTTACACACTGAGAGCAAAGAAAGTGCAGGAGAGGAATTGTCAAAGAAATAAGACAAGAAAATGTTTCAGAACTTAAATGTAAGAGCCTTCAGACCACAGAGCCCAAAGCATTCAGTAAAAGGCACCCCTAATGGCCTCAGTTATACCTTTCCATGACACTCCTAAGCCCTAAAAGCAGCTACCCATTCAGTTTATTAAACAGTTAAGTCCAAACAACATAGTATATCTTCATGTCCTAAAAACTGATTGTCTGTTGGGTATTATACAACCTGTCAAATCTTGGAATCATAGTAGATCCAGCCACCCTCATTTCCTGTTCCATGCTAATTTTCTAATGCCTCTAATGCCATAAGAATATATATCTTTAATATGAAAATGTGTATTTTAATATTAGAATACATATTCTAACATCCTGTGAAACGGGAAAGACAGTATGGGAGATGGTGGGCAAATGAATGCTATAAGCATATATTGTTTTGATTTAGAAAGATTCTAAAAATGAAGTAGAACACGGAGGACAATATATGAATATTGCAAGCAGGAAAAGAGAAATCATTAACCTTGATTTCCACTACTGATGAAAGGATGTTTCAGATGAAAGCATTGGAAATGCAGGGCCCGAAGTAACCAAGGAAATCCTTATATTTTAAATTTCACTTTGCTTTTGGGGCCTCACTGTGTAGGTCACCTCTTCGGGGAGTGTTCCCTCATGCTTCACATATCCTCAGTATCCCTCAAGTTCTGCTACAGCCCTTGCTCCTTCCTAACTTACTGTTACCATGATTATTATTATAATAAAACTGATTTGTAATTCATATAAATGTAATTTATTACTCTACACCTGCTTCCCCTCTGGACTGTTCTATTTTAGAAGAACAGGAGGTTCAGCTCATTCCCCTATAGAAGTTTGCTTCCTCGTACCAACAAGGTCCAACCTTACAAACATTCAGAAGAAAACTAATTTTAATAACTGCTTATGTAATGATTATACACTGTATCTCATCAATTCCAACTGCCCATTTATCTTCTCTGATGAGGGCAATGTATCTTATAATCGCTGGAGACCTGGATGGAAACCAATTCCTTGTAGAAAGTCTTTCAGCTGGTCCTGTCATTCATCCGGCCCCTCCCAACCTGAGGCCACGTTAGATTGAATTGTCTCACTGACACTGGAAATTCAGACTTAAATATTTATTAGAACTGACTTGCAATTCAAAATCTTAGCAACATCATTTTTCTTCCTTCTACCAGTAGCAACTCTGAGACATGTGAGTTCCTTTCACTGTCCCTTCCTCTCTGATGGGAACAGTTTTGGGGTTCCCTGAATTTAAGTAGGTAACCTATTTGATTCTCTATCTTGGGCATTTTTTTCTTTCTTCAGGATACATACACAATGATACGTCTTCACTGGATGGCCTCTTGAGCTCCATGAAATACAATCCTAAGTAGCAGAATAAAAAACTAATATATAATTAATGTTGGCTTAGTAACAGTTATGTCAATATTTAGTATTTTTAATTTAAAAAAAACTGGGTTTCTTTTGGTTAATAAGATATCTCCATTTTTGTAATTACTAGAAAATGGTCAGAGAAATTTGAATTCTGCTGTGTTGGTTAAATCCTGACTTACCAGCTTTCCCTTTAAAAAACACTTTCCCGCATGTTCCTGCGTATCAGCATTTTAAGACATAGTTCACGTTTGCCCACCAAAAACCACAGCTGCCTACAGTGTGGTCGGGTTGAAGGAAAACATCTGATGCTTCTAAAAATCATCAATGACATGCGCCCTTACAAGATCATAATTCACCCCTGCAAGGCAACAACCTAGGCCATCAGTTACATCCTCAGGCTCCCTAACATGGCAATTCTCAAACCATCCCTTGTACCTCCCCCTCCAAAAAACTTCCTATAACATATAATTGAACCCTCTCTCTGAAAATACTACTTAGCTAAGCATGAAATGGGACATGTTATAGAGTTAGTAATTATTTAGGACTTACCATATGCCAGGCAACGAACAAACCACTTCACATACATAATCACTTTACTCCTGCCAATGAACCTACGGATTAAGAAATTGAGGCTCGCAGTGTAAGGAACCTGCACAAGATCACACAGGCAGAAAGAGCTGGGACAAGAACTGAAGCCCAGACAGAGTAATTCACTGCAAGGCCCACCCTCTAACCCACTGCACGATGCCACTTTGAGAAGAAAAAGAAGATGCCCTGGGCAGAAACAATGGCAGTTTGAACAGCAATGCAAACGAACTGGGCATGTCGATCGCAATCGCATTAATGCTCGGCAATGGATCAAAGTTGAGAGAGACCTTTGCACATTTAACCACATGCTAAGAAAGATGTTTCAAACCACAGGGAGAAGTATCAATAGTATTGAACAGTACCATGCAAAAGTATGGGTCATCATTTTCATTTCCATTATAATCACTATTAATCGTGAACTTTTTTTTCTCATGTATCCCATTTTGGGAGTGGGGCCCATTTGCACAGATCTGTTAGGACATTTACTTTGTGGTGTGTATTACGTATTTTCTCTTAAGTCTCACTCTGCAGGCCAGAGCTCGGGGCAAGCCTTATTATAGATCAAAGCCAGTGAAGTGGGTAATGAGGTTTGGTATATAAAACACTTGGTATAAATGCAGAGGAAATCCTGGCTTTTCTTTAACATTAACTGCTTGGAAATGCATCATTTGAAATAGAATTCTTAGTAGGAAACTAGCTACCAAAAAATAATTTCCCTTCGCCTAGGAGACCACTGGTAGCTAGCTGCCTTTCACACATACAGAGCCCCGTGCAGAGAGTTATTTTTAATACATACTCCATGGGGTGACCGCTAAAATGCACCACTGAACGTGAAGAGCGTTTCCCACCACAGCAGAGACAGAGAACTGAAGGACTGTTCACTTCAGCTTCACTTAAGGAGTGTGGTCTGAATTCTCAGGCTGATCCATAAGCTTGAAAAGAAACAAGTAAAATATCTAAGCAGACAGTTTTCATCTCAGCGGGTAGAAAGAGTCCTTACATATTCAGACTTGTAGGTCCCTGAGCCACAGCGGGGCAAAGGGGAGGTGATTACAAATATACCATTAGGAGGATAATTACATTTTCTGATAACTTTAAAAATCATGTCTGGATTCTCTTTTGTCAACTGTCTTTCAAGACTAGTCTATAAGGTCACTTCTTTATTTTTACAGAGCAAGGCATTGTTTTCATTATTAGAGCCAAATGTTTAGCACCACAGTCCAACAGCATGCGTGGCGGTGGATGGAAGTCATAAAAAAGGGTCATTAAATCCCCCAGTTCACTCACTCCATTCCTTTCCTTTCCCTTTTGTCCTTCCTTCCATTTTTTTTTCTCCCTTTTAACACATCTTAACAACTTAATATGCTCCAGGTACTATGCTATAGGTGCTGGGGTAAAACACAGACTATTTGTATTACTAATCTGAAGTGTTCTCCACCAGCCTCAAAGGCCCAACCTCGTTAATTACTGCAAGCTCTCTGGAATCGGAAGCCACACTTGACAACTAGACTTCTTTCTCCCCACTGCGTGTTGTCTTGAATTTGTGCAGGAAGAGCTTGATGGGATATTAAATAATCTGCTGTCCAGCTCCCTCATTCACAAGGTTACCTCAGATAAATCCTTTAATTTCTGGCAGTTCCATTTCCTCCTGTACAAAACAGAGATCACAACACCGGTCCGACAATCCCCAGACGGGGGACCTGGTGACAGAACTCATAATGTCTTGCTCAGCAAGGTACCCCTAAGTATAATGCAGGGTCGGGTGACTGAGTACCAGGGCAGCTGCGTGAGCACAGACAGGCAGCTCATTTCACGAGTCTCACCAGCCTCACTCTTGTCCCACAGCAAGGTCTGAAGGTCACATTCTGCCCACACAGCCACACTAATTACAGCCACAGTTCGTGATGAGTGCTCTACCCTAGCACCATTGTGAAGGCTACTACTGGCCTTCAGGCAACAAATAGGTCAGAAGGAGGATTCAGGAGCCATGATGATGTCATGTCGTCCACCCACACATTTAATGCCTTTTCCATCTTAACTGAGCATTTACCATGTACTATGGCCACATCTTTTGCAATTTGAGGTGTGACAGCAAAACTAGAATGAATTTCTTTTTCCTTCTTCACAAGTCCATGGATAGAAGATTCATTCTTACCCACTTTGGCCTAAGATTTTTTCCTTTCATTATTAAGTTGAGCACTTCCTCTTTTTCACTTAAAGAAAGCACATTATGGCTTCTTGTTGGCACATCCAAATGGCCGTCATCACTATTTTTGTGTTGTGGGGCCATTATTAAGTAAAACAAGGGTGACTTGAACACAGGTGCTGTGATACCACAACAGTGGATTTGAGAACCAGGACGGCTACTAAGTGACTAGTGGGTGGGGAGCGCACACAGCGTGGCGACACTAGACCAAGAGATGATTCACATCCCAGGCTGGACAGAACAGAGACATCATCGTGGTATTCAGAATGATGCACAGTTTAAAATGTATTAATTGTTTACTTCTGGGATTTTCCATTCAACATTTTTGGACAATTGTTAGCCATGGTAAACTATCCGTGCAATGAGAAACTCCAGATAAGCGGAACTACTGTAATTGTTAAGAAAACTTTTTCCCATCCTATATACTGAGGGGTCAGTTATTATCACGGACCTGCTGAAGGCCATCTTCCATCAACAGGGGAGGAAAGCAGAGGTGACCACAGACCAGGATCCAGCTGTTGGTGACACTCAGTGAATCCTTGCATTTTTCTCCTATGTCACCCTTTTTGAGTTGGGTTATTGTCAAATACAACTAAAAGTCCAGACTCACACATACATTGACCACAAATAGGTCCCTTAATATCTATGTGCCCAGAGCTTCTTTATCTCCTATAACATAGGGTAGAGGATGTGATAACGTGATGATGATTATAATGAAGGTGATAATAATAACCTTCACAGGTTACAAGAGCATCGAAGGAGATCATAATTGTGAGAGTGATTTGTAAATCCTGATGTTAGCAGTTGTCATTTATGCTGCTCGGAATGGCATACAATTTAAAACTTACGAATTGTTGTTTCTGGAATTTTTCCACTTAATACTTTCGGACCATGGTTGACCGTGGGTAACTAAAACCATGGAAAGCAAAACTGTAGATGAGGGGGGGCTACTGTAATTCATTATAACAGCAACAGCAAACTCATATTCCGGACAAGAAAGTAGACGACCCACTGGGGACACATCATTGCACCTCTTGGAGCGTCACTCTCCTAATCAACACGCTGAGGGTAAACGTCCCTAATCTGCTTGTTTTATATGCTGTGTATGAGGATCGAAACTATAAGACCTGTGCTTGAATCTCAGCCTCAGCACTTCTACATTGTGTTTGCTGCTTTGGCAAGTGACTTAACCAATCTGTGCCTCAGTTTCCTCAGCTGTACAATAGACATGTTAATAGCATTCGGTTTCCATGAGAATCAATGAGTTAGTCATGTAAAGTGCTTAGAACAGCGTTTGGCACAATGTAAGTGTTAGGTAAATTAGCTATTATTACCTGTGTCAAAGAGTTTAAAAAAGTTAAGTATTATAAACGGGTAGCGTGGTATTAGCATTCTTACAGAGCACCGGTTCTCAAGAGGGTGGAGGGTCAATACACTCCTCCCAGGTAGCAGTTCAGAAATGTCTGCAGGCACTTTAGACGTCAAGGGGTGCAGGGGTGGCATAGTACTAGCATTTCGTGATGGGAACCAGGAATTCTAGCCACCTTGCAACACCGGGGGCAGTCACTGACGGTGTGAGCTTTTACCAGATCCCAGAGGGCAGCACAAATCCCCGCCCACCTTCCCCTGTAGCTTCGCGCTGATGGCGACGTTACAAACAAGCGCTGGCACCTGCCTCTGTCGTCACAGCCTCTGCTGTCCTTGTGGTAAGCGTTCGTCTCCCGGAGCTTTTCTCCAGCACGTTGATGTTAAAAATATTATAATAATAGGGCATTCTGTTGGTTTTTAAATGTAGGTTTAGGTTATATGATTTATAAAATTCATTTCTTGCTAATAACAAGAGGCGTTCGAAAACTGCTGGGTCTGAATTGGATTGGAGGTGAGGTAAGGTGGAGATGTGGCTTAACCCAGCTACCTCACTTTCCAGTGAAGAAAATCAAGGCCCAAACACATAAAGCATCTGGTAAAGAGTAACAGTTAGTTAAAAGATAAATAATCCGAGTTTAAAACTCTAATTCCAGAGTTTCAAGATATTCTTTAAGAATCTGTACACCCTACCAAAAAAAAAAAAAAAAAAAGAGAGAATCTGTACATCCTAAATAAAATAAAAAAATTTTTAAAGACCAAATTCTCATCCAACCCTGAGATTTTACACCAGCAAAATCACTGCCCCGTCCTTGAGCCCCACATCCCTGCCCCACGACCCCCACTACCACCCTGGAGAAAGTGGTAGTGAAAGTCACATGTGAAAGCCAAGTGTTCCCGGAAACAGTCTGGGGGAGAAGCTTTGATGGACAGGGTGGAGATCAACAATTGTCTCTGACTTTCTCCTTTGACTTTCCACTTTTTCTGGTTCACTTCCAAAGGGGACCTTTCGGACCCAGGGATGATTCTGCCCACCCCCAGCCTCCACAGTCCAGTATGAGTCTTCCAGAACATTCTGTACTCCTCAATCTTGACAGAGTTATGGAGGAACTAATTGTGTTGTAGTTTCTGTTACAAAAAGGTTGACATGTTTCAAATTACTATTTTACTAACACTCAAAGGGCAAAGAACTCCTGCTGTCCCCACCCAGAGAGGCCATGGCTGTTCACGTAGGTGTGCCCTGCCCCACCTCGAGGGTGCCATTCACGTGGCCTGTGTGAGTGGCGCCCCCTACAGTGAAGGGTACAAGTCTGCAGGGCCACATGCAAGGTTCCTGCTCCCTCCCACTCCCCAACACCGAGAATGAGTTCACAGTGGGAAGATTTTTTTGATATGAACCTTGTTGAGTAGTCAGGTAAACACTGACTTAACTGGCACAGTTTACTCACTATTTTAAGTCTGAATTATAGTTTAGCCTCCTCGCTGGCCATGTGTTCAGTGATGGAGGCCCTGTCCCCTTGTCAAGTGGGGTCACACAGCAGCAGCACCCTCTTCATAAGCTAGGGAGACCTGGCGCATGAGGGCTTTAAGGCTCGATTCTCTTTCCTGTCCCTCCCTGTTGAGTATCCCACACAATTGCTGTTTTCTCCTCAGGGTTGTTCCCAGCACTGCAGCATATTTGAGCAGTGGGGAAGACACCTTGACCCAGTAACTGATGCAACTTCCACTGACCCAAGTACACAGTTCCACCCAGAAGCTCAGAGTATCAGTTTCACCTAGAGGTTATAAGTATGAGCTTTTAAGTCAGCCCTGGAACCCTTTTAGCTATGTTACCTGAAGCGAATAACCTACTGTTTGTAAGCTTTAGCTTCCACATCAGTAAAATGAACAACAGTATGAACCTCATGGAGTTACTAGAAAGTCACATGAACAGTTGCAAGTAAAGCCTGTCCCATATTAAGTGCTTAAGAATTATTAGTTACTGTAAAGATTCTCTTTCCCCAGAAGAGTGGTCTTCTGTACGTTATAATTTCATAGGACAAAATTAAGTTGAATAAAAATAAGAAATAGAAACTCTAGTAAAGAAAAAAGGAAGGATTATCCCTAAGAAGAGGCAATTTCATCTTCATTTTATTTGAATTATAAAGATAACTAATCTCAGCAGGCATCTGATACACGTGTTTTTTCCCTTTTATTCTCAGAGTGCTCTTCCATTCAGCAGCCTTGTGAAGTAAGCATGATCATCTGGTATCTTTATTCCCATTCTTTGGAAGACACTGAGGCTCACGGAGGTTAAGATGATTCTGAGGCATTGAAACTTGCTGTTCAGCATTTCATTTCACAAGGTGCTCCACTTGTAGAGGCAGTAACTCTCCACAAGGGGGCACATATCATGAAATGGGGTGCGTACTAGCAGCCATTGAGAGACTATACTCATTTCCACCAGCTCCCCCAACAATTAACACCCCCCCAAAGCAACCTAAATTTAAAAAACAAAACAAAACAAAACAGTGTATTTGCCATATAAATATATATAAAGTATCTCCCTTAGCCAGAGAAGGAAAACTCTGATTCCAAAAAACCTCCGCTGCCTTGCGGCATACCTCTTCAGGGGAAAGGCTAAGGGAGTAAACCCCGACAGAAAATCCGGAGCCGGAGTCCCTAAGGCGGTTTGACATTGTAGTCAACACCGGCAACTCCTGCGGCGCACCTGAAGCCAAGCTGTATTGACTCCGTCTTTCCCTTGGACCCTTCAGCTGCGAAGAGAGGGGGGGTCTGCTGCATGGGCAACAGCAGACCCTCCATATCACCCTGCCCAGGCTCTGTAGCTTCAGCTTCACTGGAGAGGACACTCCAGCGTCATCGCAAGATGTCGATTCAACACGGGAGGAGACAGATACCGTGTCACTCCCGAGTCGGACTGCACAGCCATTCTCGGCGGTGCAGATAGACTCTTAAGAAGCTACACCATCGTCTCTTGAGACGGACGGCTGCCGACGACGATCTCCCTTAGCCCTCTCATCCATCGAGGTTACTTCTGCAAAGCCTTTCCTATGTAGAAATTCTGGAATCAAGATGGCATGTCATAATATGAGCAAGTAGGCATGTGTTTTAAAAAGCCCTTCCTTGGTAAGCACCTTCAGCTTGGAATTTCTGTACTAGGCCAAGCTACAAAAGAGGGCATGTATGCTCTTTGACTTGATGGTATATGGTCACTCCAACCACATCTAGGACCAACACTTGGCCTCAGAATAAGAGACAGACACACTTTTGAGTGGGGCCTCTATTGTCCACTTAATAGGAGTCAATTTCTGAAAACTCACACTGGAAATAAGACCTCCGCCCTGGGTCCAGGTGGTTCTTGTCTAGAAGGCCCAGAGGTCTTCTCCAGTAAGAATATGTTAGAGGTCTTTATAAAACTCACTTTTCAGTTGGTGCATCAATGAAGTCACATAACTACTTAATTTTTTGTTTTGCTTTAAGTTTATTTTCAACTGTAGGGAGCCATCTTTTCTTCCTCTTTTAGGGTGAGAGATATATTTTTTACTTCTTTGCTAAGTCATTATTTATTAAATGAAAACTAAGAAGAAGAAAAAGGACATAATGAAGGGCAGTAAAATAAAAATGGCCTGCCTTTGTCCCCCTGATCTTTTACAGTAAATACTGTGAGCTGAGCAGGTGTCCAGCAGTTGACAGTCAAAACTACACTCGCCCCAGGTTCCACCTGCCCCTTGTCACACACACCAACACACACTGGAGAAAACTTTTTTCTGTTTACATATGTTAATCATCAAGCCAAAGCAAACAGCCTTCCACTCTCTGTATCCAGGGTAGCAATTAAATATGAAGACATCATGAATCCTCTAGACAAATAAGAGAGGGGGAAAAAAATCTCTGTTTTCTAGGCCAGGGGGTGGGCAGGGAGTTGCATCAGCTGTCACACGTAACAAAGTTGGTTTCCCAGCTGGGGACTTTCTCAGTTTTGCACATCAGCACCACAGTTGGTGAACGGAGTATTTGCTTAAGTCCTGAATTTAGGACTTCAATCAACTACCAGTTCACAAGGTCTCACTTGAACATGTCATTGAGCACCAAAGCTCAAGGTTGAGTACCCGTCTCTAAATAAAAGACCCCAGACAACTCAACCCACAGTTAGAGAGGAGCTGGGTGAGAAGATAAAATAATTACACAAACAAGGCTGACAGAGGCTAACTGGTAGAGAGACAGATAAAGGGAGAAACGCAGCTGGGGCGGAAAAGGAGAAGGCATTATCTGCTTATTACCCTACTGCCCTTGTCCCCCACAGGCCACCACATAACCACAAATGGCTAACTTAACACACTTCGTATTCTATTCACATTCAGTGATGAGGGGACTGGGCACATCGCATCTCAAGAGAGTAGTTTCTAAGATGCCTCGTGGGCAGAGGAAACTGTGTACAAACGTGAAGTTGTTCCCACACACGTCTGGAAAAATACCCGAAAATGTAGGCAGAAAAACCACTTCACTAGCCCTCCGCGCAGAGCTACCCAGAAACCAGACCGACGGGCCAAACACCCAAAGGTGAACTTTTACATAAAGCTGCAACACACTCCAAGCCGGGGGCACAACGCCCGAGCCAGAACCCCAGTTTCGACTTTGAAAGCAGGGAAGTCGAGAAGGGTGGTGGGCGTTTTAGCATTCACACACTGCCACCCCTCTCTGGTCCCTTTATGATTCAACCTTCTTTGCTGGGTTGTCCAGGCTTCTGAGGAGGAAACGGTGCCAAAGAGGAAAACTGTCCGAGTTGTGATTACTCAGTGCGCTGGCTTCCTAACGTGGACGGGTGAATCTCTCCGTCTACACTTCCTTTCCAGCTCCACGTCCCAGTCCCTACGCTCCACGTGGAGGATCTGCAGATAAATATAGGGCTATGTGCCCTAAGCATGCGACCCCATGCTTGGCACGTAGTATTTCAAGAAACACTGCTGGCCTGGCACTTCACACACACCCCTACTGGGTCAAAGCCTATAACGTCTCTAGGGTGGGGACAAGTTGCCCCCTGGTCGGTAAAAGTTGTTAAAACTCCACGTCACCCTTTACATCCCGGCCCCCTGGGGTGTGACAGTAGGTAGGTGCCAGTGTGGGGAGCCCGGGGGGTGTGAGTGGGTGTGCGTGCCTGGCACGGCCCACGCGGCGTTAACCCCTTACCTTCCAGCAGCACCTCCTTGCCAGCGCGCTTCAGCGCCTGCACCGCCTCATCGTGGGTGGCGTCTCGCAGGTCGGCTCCGTTCACCGACAGGATGGCGTCGCCCACGTACAGGGCTTGGGTCTGGTCCGCCGCTAGCCCCTTGAAGATCTTGCTGATAAGGATGGGCATCTTGTTCTCCTTGCCCCCCTTAATACTGATGCCCAGCCCGCCCAGCTCCTGCTTCAACACCTTCACGCCACGCTTCTGGTTCGAGATGGACTCAGGCACCTGCTCGGGCAGGTCCGTGAAGGCGGTGCGCACCCCGGCCGAAGAGTCCGGGGGCTGCGCGCCGCCCGCGCCTGGGTGCCCAGTGCCCCTGCAGAATGTGCCATTGGTGGCTGTTCCGATGCCATTGTACGCCGCCGCGCCCTCCTCGCAGCTCAGAACCAGAGCGTCCTCGCTCAAGTTCACCAGAACTTTGTGCCAGCGATCCCGCACCAAAACTTCCAGCAGCCCGCTCCGCTGCGCCCGGCCGCCGCCCCCGCCGGCTGGCCCCGCCGCCGCTGCCGCCGCTACCGCCATCTTTCCGGCATTCTTAAAATGCCATGTGATTGCAAAACGGGGGGAAAGTGGGAAAGGGTTGCGCGTGGCGGCCTTGGGGCCCGGGGACGCGGGGAGAACGTGCCCAGCGGGGAGGAGACAGCACGCGGGACTCCACTCCGGGAGTTTGCAGCCGCGCCGGGCGCGAGTTGGCAGCCGCAGCCCGGCTGGTCCCCCCCTCGCCTGATCCTGGGCGGGGTGGAGCAACCTAAAAGAAGAAGGAGAGACAGAAACGGGAGGGGAAAAAAAAAGCCAGCTGCCAGTTGCAAAACCCCAAAGCCGGGGGAGCCGCGAGCAGCGAAGAGCCGCGGACAGCCGGTAGGAGGCAGGCTTGCCGGGAACGGGAAGGGCGGGGGCCGACCGCTCACCTGTTCGGCCGCTGCCGCAGTCTTGGCGGTCACACGCGGCCCGCCGGCTCAGATCCTCCCCGCCTCCTTCCTCGGAGCGCACGTCGCCGCAGGGGCAGCTTCCCTAGTGCCTTCTCTCCACCCTCGCCAGCCCTCTCCTCTGACTCTTACCCTCCAGCCCCCGGGCTCCCACCCCGCACCGTGGCTGGGTCCCCGTGCCCAGCCTTGGTCCCCTCACTGGATGTTCCTCCCTTCCCTTTCACACTCTCCGTTGAATTGTCCCTTGGTGCTAACTCGCAGTGTCTCTACATCCAAGTCTGCCCACCCTGTCTTCCTCAAACCAAGGCTTGGCCTCTCCTGCTGAGTTCTTACCTGTCACTCCCTTCGAAAGGACTCTCAGGTAGACTCCGACGGAGGCCCAGAGTTCTCTGAGAGTGGAGATGGAAGGCTGTGTGTCCCAAGAACCCAGAATGAAAGGTCAGCATCACCCAGTTCCCCCAAACTTCTTCTCTTTAAATGCAGGACATCCTTCTGCCGGCTCTCTGGAGAGGTGTCTCTGCTGAGTTGGTTTTTCAGCAGGTCACTCACTGCCTGCCCCAGACCCCAGGGACAAATGTTCTTCCAGTTCTAACCCATAATATGCTCTATGCTTCTCACTTATTCTCCCCCTGCCCCCCAATATTACACCACATGCTTCCTGGGACTTTCTTCCCAAGGTTTTCGCTAGGAAGCCCACCATTTAAGAACTCCGTTACAATGGATTATGTCTGAAAAGTTTCTAATTTGGAACTCAAGTTGCATTTTTCCAGGGGAACAGTATTATAATTATTGGTTACCTTCCCAGGTCAATCTGGAAATGCCAACATAACTCATGTATGTCATAGCTCAAGCTCCCAGAAACCTGCTGGTCCTCGAACCTCTCAGCTCCATCCCCGCACTAAGCAGATCTCATGGGCCTCTCCAAGTAGTTCATGTTCTCATTCACCTGCCCCACCCCACCTTTCTCTCCCCTCTCTCCACCAACAAAACTCACAAATCTGCAAATTCCTAAAGGGAAACTCAATCCAACAAGGTGTCAGGAGGAAAGAAATATTGAACGCATTTCCACTGATGTGTCATCACTGAATGTCCCCTGACCCTTCCAGAATGACTCACACTTTTGATTGAGAACGCTTAAAAACTCTGACAAATCCCTGACGGGTGGTTGGTATTCCAGGCAGGGTCACAGAAGGAAAGGAAAACCTTTGGACTTTTTTCTTTTTTTTCTTCTTTTGAGGAGGAGGAGGAGGGACCATCACTGTCGACAGGTCAGTGGGAACCCTTGGGTTAATGTTTCCCCTTTTCTATATTTTTCACCGACCAGTTTTCCAAAAGCTTTTTTAACTCTTCCATGCGGAGGTTCCCATGGCAGGGACAGCAGCCTCTGTGCACAGGCTCAGACAGGGAGCTCATACGGGCAATAGGACTGCTGAGTGGGAAAACTAGGTAGACCGGCCTCTGCCTTAGCGACTGAGGACTCACGTGCATCACTCTTCAGGGAAGCCCAAGCCTGAGTGTCTGCATTCTAGCCCCAGCGCACCAAGGCGGAGATAGGCACCAGAATGCCAGTGTGATGATTTAGAAACCAGAACAGATCTGCCTCTGGGCCCATATCCTCCATTCACAACACGCCTGTACCTTTTGCCTCTGTGGGCCTGGAATGTGGGAGGCCCAGGCATAACTAGAGATAATGTTATCAGCCTGCTGCGAGATATTGTAGGCTCTGCGAAGGGAATTTCTCAGGACCTCTGTGATAAGCATGGTTTTTCTGTGTAAGCAAACCTGCATAGGAAGGAGTAGGCAGCTTGTTGAACATGGCATTGAAAGGAGGGAAGACAGACTTTTAATGTCATTAAGCCTGAGGCATGTGTGATAGCCAGAGATGGTTTTGCCAGTGGAACTATAAGGGCTTTACATGTATTAATGTAATCCTTCCAGAAATTTTAGAGGATACTTACTATTATCATCACTCTCAGTAAAGAGTAAGGAGGCAGAGAAGCTTGTTTAATAACTTGCCTTGTAAAAGACTAGTCATGTAGCCAGTAAATGGCAGTTAGGATTTGAAGTCAGCCTGGTGCGTGTGACCACAGGGTCCATGTGGCACCGAGGCCAGTCTCTCCAAGGGAGTAGCACTGAGGGGGAAGGCTCTTCTCCTATACCACATGTAGGAGTGTCCAGCTAGCCCTGGCCTCTCCTTCTTTCCAAAGTTACAGAATACCCTGCCCTCCCCTATTGGACACTTTTTGTTTTCTCCTTCATACATGTTAATATGTTGAAACTGGCAACTCCTGGAGTCTTGCTGGCCTAGATGCCCTATCTTATCTCTCAGACAGCTCTGCATCTCTGGCCTCCCAGTAGTGATGCTGTCTCTCAAGGGCGTACCTTATTGACCTCATTTCTTAGTTCTGGGTGGGACTACCACACTTAGGCCCCTTACACTCACAATTGGCACAGATTATACTCTCCTAGGTCTCCCCTTATAATGAATGGTCATGAGAAAGGACCAAAGAAACTTTCGGCTTCCTCAATTTTGTAAGTGTGGCACTTGAAGCTCACAAGTAGAGCAATAGCCAACCCAGGGCCACATAGGAAGTTTGTGGCAAAGTCACAACTCAGTTACCATGGGTACCTGTCCAACTTCAGTATTCTAGACATTACACCTGAAGCCTCACCCCACTGCCTCTCTAACCTGATTTTTTGTTTAGTTCTGTCTCTCATTGTGTTTCTTCCTTCTGCCCTAAATTGGGACCCGCCATGCATACCCCTTTCCCATGAGAGATGCATTCTCCTACAGAGGCTTGAGGGGACTTAGAATTGCAAGAAACAGGTCACAGCATCCCCAGTTCCTCAGAGCCGAGGACACATGCCCCTTCCTCCAGCAGTGTGTGCAGGAAGGGGTGATGTCCTTCCATTTGTTCCACAACTACCATGTGCCAGACACTCTTCTAGGTGTTACAGGAATGGAAGCCAACAAACTGGCAAAGACGTGCCCTAGGGGGCTTATACCATACCTGTGGTAGGGTGGAGAGAGAGAGAGACTGCGAACGTAAGATACTTTCATGGAGAAGTAAAGGCTAGTAGGAAAGAAATAAAACAGAGACATGGGATCAAGAATGACTAGGGACAAGGGACACCTGTGAGGGGCGGTGATGGCTGTTAAGGAAAGCCTTTGTGAGAAGGTAACTGTGGGGCTGGGACATTGGGTGATAAGAAGAGAGTCTTACAAAGATCTAGGAAAAAGGGTCCCATGGAAAGGGAAGAGCCAGTGGAAAGCACCTGAGACAGAAGCAAGCTTGTCTGGTTCTAGGGACCAAAAGCAGGTCCCAGTGGCTGGGGCAGCCTGTGGAAGGAAGAGAGAAGTAGGAGAGGGGATTGGGGATGGCTGGACCAGGTCACAAGTAAGGCCCTGGAGGACTGCAATACCGTTCGTCCTTGTCTGCTTTGAGGTTCGACAGCCATGTATTTGGGATTGTTCAGGATAGTCTTGATTTCAAATATTACTTCCTATTACCTACTGAGTAAACTTCTACTGGTTAGAACACATGTTTCAATATTTAGGTTTGGAAAAAAGAATCCTTGTGTTTTGGGTACTCTTTCCTAAACAGCGAGTTGAGCATCTTTAAGGCGATTATACAATATATAGCATGGACAGTGGATACAAAGTGAACACTGAAGAAGAAATGCAGAGCCCCTGGATACCTGGGGGTAAATGAGAGGAAAGAATGAGAGAGGAGCAGGAGGAGAACTAGAAATTTAAAACTCTTGAGGTGAGTCCCACATATGTAAATACATGCTAACTAAATGCTTATTGACTTCCCACTCTTGCAAAATCATAATGCTGGGTTAGTGATCCTTATTTTCAAGATGAAGCATTGAGACTGGTGGATGCCCCAGGAACAGAAGGCTGAGCAGGTTCTTTCTTCTCTGGTGTGCCCCAGTCGGCTAATAGGTACATCATCAATATTAAATGGGTTGGCAAACACGCTGCATTGCACATACCTGGTATTTACCTGGGCGGGTCCTTGGTAAACTAGATAGACCACCACCTAGAGTATCAGTTGGCCAGTTAGTCAGGTGAGCATTACTTGATTGCGCTTTGTGTTTAGAATGTTGCAAAGGGGACTTTTCCAGCGTCATATTAGCCCAGGGCAGAATTTAAAACACTTAGCTGTTTATCCTCCACCTCCTCTAATTGTGTTCCACTCCCTTTATTTCCCTTCCATAACAGCCTGCTGTCGACACAAACCTTATACCAGCCTTTGAATATCTGTAATATAAATTTAAGTCACTTTTCCTAAGGATTTATATATCTGATCCTTAAAAAAAAAAAAAAAAAAAAAACCAAAACTGTAGCATGCTAAGTTAGACCCCTTATTAAAGACACTGAACACATTCTAGGAACTTTTTAGCAACTTGGCCTAAAGAGTCACACAAGGTGTCCTGGTACAAAGGTGAAGAGGAATAAGAAACTGAAGTTTTTCCCATACACATCTTTAAAACAATATAAAATGAAATTGGCATGAAATTTTAATAAATATTTCAGGATCTTGCTAGGCTACCCTTCAGGCTCCAAAAGAGGTTGATTATTAACATACTGTTGGAACCTTCAGAAGCAACATCCTCACCACTTTCTTTATGGCAACATTCCTGTGCACTCTCCCTTGATATGCAAGAAACGTCTTCCTTTACAACCTGGCAGCCCATTTTCCCCCCCATCACCCAGTTTATTTCCTCCACTGCTGCAGATGGTGCCCAGATAATCTCTCCATTAACCCTTTGTACTGAGCTCTTCGTACATCAATATGACCACATAGAGATCTTCTTTTTTTTTCCTGATTGAATTCTCATCTATTCCTTCTATTTCCTAACTCCAACTGAAACTTGGAATAGTTCCCAAATACTACATCTCCACCCCCTCCCCACTGTATTCTCTGTCAAGAACCTCCCTTTCTTTGACTGTCCTGGAAGTCTTATGAAGGTACACCAACACTTTGTGTGTGTGTGTCTGTGTGTGTGTGCTTATTTATTTTATTTTATTTTTTATTTTTGGTTTTTCAATTACAGTTGTCCCCTTTCCCCCAATAACACCAACACTTTTGATGCTTCTATATCTTGGAATGTTCATGGTCTTGCATTTTTCACCATTTAGCATGCTCTACCACTTTCTTCAAATCATTTCTTATCTTTTCCTCAAAACCTCTAGCAATCTAGAAATTTTTGGATGATTTAATCTCCTGGCTCTTGTTTTTCCTTTTCAATATATTTTTCCACTGTCATCAGTCTGACATGAGTATTTTTAAGGAAACTTCATTGTATTCTGCTTCTAACTGGGTTTGAGATTTGGAACTACAGTAGTTCCTTCACTTCTAGACCTTTGTTGAGACTGAACTTTTATTCTAATTTGGAAGATTAGTAGGAAATAGCAAGGATTAATGACCCAGGTAGTAAATAAATATCAGATGACTTTAGGTTTTAGAATTGAGAGTTCAAATGTCAAGCTAAGGAAGTTTCTTGGTGGCGGGCAACCTGAGTTTCATAAAAGAGGAAGGTTTTGAGCTGAGCCCTCAGGAAGTGCAGACTTTGGAGAGTGAGATAAGAGAGAACAAACATTCCTAGCAGAAGAACCTCCGTGGTCCCGTGGTCAAAACAGGAAGAAAGGGAGGTACAGATTATCTTTATTTGGCTGTGGGTTGATCAGCTTAGATGGGTGTTGGAAAGAAATAAGACAGGGATCTGGTGAAAAGACAGTATTATCGGTCAGAATGTTTGGCTCCAAATG
Source organism: Furipterus horrens (assembly GCF_987537825.1). NCBI lineage: Eukaryota > Metazoa > Chordata > Mammalia > Chiroptera > Furipteridae > Furipterus > Furipterus horrens. The sequence continues at coordinate 12,391,150 of NW_028327177.1, read as the reverse complement.
ATAGAATCCCAACAACACTGAACACCAAGGGTTTGAAAATGCACGTGCTCACATTGCCAGTCCACTGAGGGTGATAGAAAGGCTAACCTCCAGTGCAGCTGGAATTGATTTCAGCACACCTTATCTTCTCGGCTGCACAAGGCCAAACCATGGCCACTGGCAGCTCGGCTTCTAGGAAGAAAAGGGCTCTTTTCTCCTTATCTCCATTAGAAAGGGATCCAAAAGAAGAAAGAACTCAGTTTAGGTCACAAATCTACACTGTTGGCCAGAGATAGATACCATGATTGGCAGTCCCCAGTAGAGCCCCAATGGCTGGAATAGGGATGAGAAAGAATTCACCAAAAGAAAGCGATGTGATTACCAGAAGGAGGCAGGAAGGGAGCTATTACTGGGTCTGGCCTACAGATAGGTTGGAACTTATCTACTCTATCTGTGGAATTTATCCTAAAGGTACTGAGAAGACACTGATTCCTCCTAATCAAGGGAGAGATATAATAAAAAAAAAAAAAAGTGGGGAAAATAAATCTTTTGACAGAATGAGGAATGGGTTACTTGGGAAGGATTGAACTGCCTTAGCGTGATTTATTGCATACAATAAGAACACAAATCTTTTGGGGGTACTGAAGACAGGAAAATAACTTAGAAAGATTATTCAATAGCCTAGGCAGGGATAATGAAGAATCTGTATTTGTGTGAAAATAACAGAGATAGTTTAAAGAAAGATCAAACAGATTGTGATAATTTACCGGATAGACAACTAGGAAGAGGAGAAGTCAATGAATTAATAATTAGCTTTTATTAAATCTATGTATGTGCATAGTATATCATTGGTTACAGACTGCAACCACTTGACGTAGGTAAGGTTATCCCCATATTACAGATGGAAATGTTGAGTCTAACAAGGCCACACTACCAATAAGTGTTTGAGTTAGAATTCAAGCCTAGTAATAACTTAGTTCTGTTTGACTCTAAAACTCACACTTTTTATTTGTTATGATAAACTAGGTATGAGTTTAGGTAGCCAGGAAGAAGGTGACAAGAACTCATCGGAAGGTGACACGGAACCTTTTTAGATTTGTTGAGCTTGAGAGAATGGTAGAGCAAGCAACAGGTGGTATCCTAAAGGCATTGAAGTCCAGGGCCTGGCTAAGGGCATTTTGGTGTCATTTGCTTAAACTAGAATCTACTGTGATCATGGGAGACACCTTAAGGAGAAAACAGTTGTAGTTCCTTGGTAGTGACAGTAACTTAACAGAGTGGGGCCCCTTCCTAAAGTTCCTACTGCTCAAAGTTTTGGGGATGGGGAAAGGAGATAGTACAGCTTTTAAGTTACTTTGCATATCTATGGCAAGCAGAGAACTAGATAATAGCTGTGCTGCAGCCCAGGGAAAAAGGGCAGATGATAGGCTTAAGATACTTTTCATAACAATGATGTATGGGTCAGCATTTGAAATAAGGTCAGGCAGCCATAAAAGGGGAGAAGCTACACAGTCTAAAAGGGGGGTAGACCGGAGTCAGCTAGGAGGCCCAGGGTGCAAGGGGGAAGCCACGTGGTTTGGAGAGAGAGTCCCCCATGAAGTCTGCAGTAAGGAAGAGGAGACCCACTGGGAAACCTGCCTGGAGAACACGGGAGCACAGCTAATGAGACTGGAATTGCTGAGACCTGCCTAACCAAGCACGGATTAGTGGGAGACATCTGAGATGCTGAATTGTGACTGTGAATACTGAGCTGCGGACTTCTGCTTTTCTGAAAGATGGTACCTCTGACTGGCGTATTCTGATACTGGCCTGGTTTGGCAGGGGGATACAGAACTAAGTGTTTCTGGGTATTTTAAAGGAAGTGGGACATAACGGTAGAAATCTGCCATTATTCTGAACCTGTAAAACTTTTAAACAAGCTCCTTTTCCTTTTCCACCAAACTTTTGTATTGGGAGTCATGCTTCCTTGTGGCGGACCGTTGGACCCCACAGCTGTTCCACAGCAGCACAGGCTGCGGTTCTTAACTGCAAGAAAGCGGAAAGTCCAAGAACGATGCTTGTAAACTGTTGAAAAGCAGAATTGACAAGGCCTGGCAGTAGCTGTAGATGTGGGAGCAATGGCAAGTGTAATTATGGAGAGAGTAATTCATAACTGTGTTGACTTTTGAATTGCTTCTTTGCATAATTAAACTAGAATTCTATAAAAATAGTACCAATTAACTGCAAAACTGGGAACCCAGAGGCAGAACACACAGTGAAAGTCAAAGGGCTACTGCCCTACTTCTGTAATGAAAAATGAAGCCCCTTGAGACATCACAAGACATTGTGTTTACATACAGTGTCCACAGAACTAAGCTCCAAGGAGGCAATCAGTCCATGCCTCAAAGCTCCGGTCTGCCCGGTGAAGGAAAAAAAGAAACTAGAGCAAGCGAAGGCAGAGCCTGGAGACAATCCCAGGCAGCTGCCTCTTTTCTCCCTCTCCAGGCGTGTAAATGCTTTGCACCGCACAGCGACTGCCAGGGAAGGAGTTCTCCCAGGACAACATTAGAATAGAATGGCCAGTTGCGGGAGTACCCCGAATGACTGGTGCAGAACACAGTGAGGAAAAATACTTTCAGAAGTATTCGAAAGGAGAAAACAAATCATCACAGGCAGACTACAGGTTTATTTTTCATAGACTTCTGTTAAGCCTTAATTTCTCCAGGGCACGTGCTATGTGTAATATTTTTTAGCTATTATGGACTTAAAGAGCTTCAGGGTAACTCACGCTTAACAGTTAGCTGTTTCCAAACTTTGGAAGGAATTAGAACCATCTAGGGAGCATGTTAAAAAGACAGGCATTGAATTCAATCATTCTTTCTACCATTGTTAACAGACCTGCTTCTAAAGTGGGAAACTTTGTTCTATATATAATTATTATGTTGCTGTTGTTTTTAATTTCGCTATAATATAGATTCTTATTTTAAATGCTATACTCCATTAATGTCATTAGTTTGTCTTCTGTTCAGATACATCAAATGTGGCCAGTATGAGCCTCTTCAAGCTGACTTCCGTGTTCTTTTGACAGGTCCCTGTTGTCTTTAAGCACATTTTTCTTTTTCTTTTTTCTTTCTGGCATAACGAGCTATTCCAGGATCAACTTGTATTTTATCTGCCTAACTCCAGGAGCAACCGTTCCTTAAGGAGCTCTGGTTCCTTTTAGTGTGAAATGTTATTTAAAAACCAAGATCTGGAGACTAAAATGTGCTTATTTCTACTGTTATAAAAGACAGGGTTTGCCCTGAACAAGTAACTCAGTTGGTTAGAGCATTGTCCCGATACACCAAGAGTACAGGTGTGGTCCCTGGTCAGGGCATAAAAGAATCAACCAAAGAATGCATAAATAAGTGAACAACAAATATATCTCTCTCTCAAATTAAAGAAAAAAAATAAGATGAAGTTTATATTCACATTCCTAATTCAAATCCAATACCATAAGGTACTTCCTTATTTTTCCTTATTCCATATTTGTCTCTTAATACGTGAGAAATCTGGTTTCAAAAATGTCAATATATTTATTCATTTTACTATGTCCTGCAATACAGAAATGCATTGTTTCAGAATTACTATTACTATTGCAACAGCAATACCAACAACAAATCTATTTGGTAGGTTTCAAAATCTCTTTGCAGTTTGTTTTGTCCTTAGGTTATACTCCAATAAAGGTGCACAGAGTACCATGTAAATGCTTGATCCAATCTGCCATCTAAATATCTAGATATGGGACAGCAGGCAGATCCAGATGGTGGGGCATTGCAAAGCAAGTGGCCTGTGCTCCTCCAAAATGTCAAGTCATGTAAGACAAAAACAGGGTGGAATTTTCTAAAGAAGCTAAAAAGGCATGAAAACAAAATGAAATGCAAGATCTTGGATTGAATCATCAAAGAAAAACTACAAGGACATTGTTTCTGGCAATTAAAGACATTTCAATGCACACTGTCTATTTGATCCTACAGATACGTGCTGATATGTCTAGGAATGAAATGATATTTGCAACTGACTTTCAAATGGCAAAATTATCAAGAAAATGTGGCAAATTATGAAGCAGCTTTCAAAATATAGAGAGAAAAAAGAGAGCAAGAAAAAGAGAACTACGGAGCAATTATGGAAAAATTATTAAGTTAATCTAGTGAATGGTACATGGAGGTTTGTTAGAGTCTTTCAACATTTTGATAAGTTTAATACTTTTTATTTTTTTCAAAATAAAATTGTGGATAATAATGCAGAAGCCCAAGCCTCACCTCAAAAGATACTGAAGATTTTGGTCTTGGGAAAGGTCTGGAAACATACATTGTATCAGGGGGTTCTGATACAGATAAAATATACTTTAAGAAATGCTGAGCAGATACTTGACATTTTATAATGGGGAAGCTCAAGGCTAAAGACTTTCTAAGGTCACATACCTGTGGGAGCAAAGACAGAACTAAAACTCCCTTTTCCTAGGAATTGGTGGTTCTAGATTAGTCAAACTGAGAAAATAGTGGGTACTCAATAAATATTTAACAGTTGCTGGGTAATCATGAATGATAAGGTAGAGAGAGAAAAGGGAACTGTTTTAGTGCTAATTCTGACTCAGGCACTTTCAGACACTTTCACTGTTGTAATCTTTCCAAGAAATCAAAGTGTGGATGGATAATTCATTTTTTTTTTTAAATATATGAAGTCAATAGGGTAAGCAATTGTGAGGTCAAAATGCCTAGATTTAATCCCCAGCTAATTCACTGTCTCTGTGACCACAGGGAAAGTATCTGATACTTCTAAGCTTCAGTTGAACCCCCTGTAAAATATGTTTAAAAACTATTTTTTTCTCATAGCATTATTGTAAGGATGAAATAAAATAGTGCATGTAAGTCATTGGACACAAAGCCCAGAGAGAGTAAAAAAGTGATCAGTAAACATTAAACAGCCATCAGAGAGACAATGGCAGAGCTAGCAAGTTCTAATTAAGTTGTATAGCTTAAGATAACAAGGAAAAGATTCTCTATGCTTAGTTAAATATGACAGTACACAGCATATAAATTCACTTTGCATTCTCTTACCATTTCTTTTCTCTTTTCCTATTTGCATCTCTCCCTCACTCCTAAAACGAACTGAAAATTTAACTATGCCTTAGGATAACAAGATCTATGTATAGGATGCCGAAGATTCATAGTCAAGTACAAGGCTGGCAAACTGTGCCTCCTGGTCCAGCTGTTCTTTTGCTTTTTGTTTTTGTAAATAAAGTTGTATTAGAACACAATTGGACACATTTGTCTACAGACTGTCTATGGCAGCTTTTATATTACAATGGTAGACAGAGTTGAGTAATTGTGACAGGGTCTGTAGATCCCTCTGGCCTTTGAGCCCTTTAATTATAGCGATGGTCACAATTATAAAAATATTTCTAACCTGGCCCTTTACAGAAAAAGAACGATTCCTGGTCTAGGATATGAAAATGCCAGGGAAAGTACTGGAGTGAGCTGAAAAACGTGACTGGAAGTCAGGTTAAGGCACACTCGTATGACAAATAGTAAGCATTCCAGTTCCTGGTAGCTATCATTATTATAGATAAAGGAAACAAACATATAGAATCAGAACCAACATTTGAAAGCATTTACAAAGGGTCAGTTTATATTTTCTCATACAATATTCACTCTGTGAAACAGAAGTCACCCAAGTTCATAAATAGAAACTTGGAACCCAGAGAGAGAAAGAAACCCCCTTAAGGACCCAGGGACATGGGGGGAAAGGATTGGAATTCAGACTTAAGTTTGACAAACTCTATGCCACCTCCCTTTCCTCTGGGTCACCCTGCCACCCTTGCCACATTTGAGGTTTCAGTTGATTGAAACTCAGATTCCACATCCGTGGCCCTCTGAGCAAGGACCTTTAAAATTATTCTTAAAAGGAAGCCCACAGGGAGATCAACCTCTCTTCCAAAGAACAAATCTTTGGCAGCCCTAACATTGCTATGTTTTCAACTCTGTCCCACAGGCTTTCTGAAAGGTTAAAAAACCTTAGTTGTTCCTCTCAGTGTCACCAATACCGATGGCCCCAAGTAAAAAGTGGCTTCAGGTTACAGTGAGAGCAAGGGAGTCTTATTTTTGGCAGAATGTAACAACGCTTTATTGCCATTTATTTTCTTCCCAGGAAGCCAAGCAAAAGAAAAATTTCTTTCTTTCCTTTTTTCTTTCTTTTTCTTTAAGAGATCATGTTGTTTTGCCCAATAAAATCTACTTAGAATAAACTTAGAGCACGTCACTAAAAACCCATTATAATCAGGGAGTTCTGAAACTTTTTCAAAGCTGAAGTTATGGTGTTTCTGCTCTGGAAAAGACGCTGCGACAGTATGCGAATGATGAGAAAGATGATGATGGTCTATCAATTTTCTTGAAATTCTCTGCCCTCTAGTTTTCTAATCGGTTTTCCAAATTGTGATAGAGACGTAAATATAGAAGAGATATTTCTCTATTACAAAACAACCCCCACAAATACCATGATAAATGGCCCCAGTGCTGAGTAATAAGCAGTGGTGAGAGATCCATGAACCTAGCGCACACCCACTTCCTGTAAAGGGCCAGCCCTGCTCAATGGCAGCCAGCGACTGCTGACGTGTAGGATGCCATGAGGGCCAGATCTGCCAATTTCCCAAGATAATCAAGGAGTATACTTGTAAATGATTTTTTAAAAAATTGGCTTAGCCTGTTAGAGTTGCTATCATCAAAAAGAGAAGAGCTAACAGTGCTGGTGAAGGTGGGGAGAAGAGGGAATCCTGGGCATTGTTGGTGGTAATGTAAATTGGAACAGGTACTGAATTGTATCAGGGTTGCTCAACTTTGCTTCTGGGTATTTACCTGAAGAAAATGAAATCGGGATCTTGAAGAGATATCTGAGATATCTGTTCTCCCATGTTCATTACAGCATTATTCATAACAGCTAAGACATGGAACAAGTGTCAATGGGTGAAAGGAGGAAAAAACTGTAGTATATTTATATCCAATGCAATATTATTCAGTCATAAAACAAGAAGGAAATTCTGCCACTTGTGACAATTGGAGGGAATTGTGCTAAGTGAAGTAAGTCCGGCAGAGAAAGCCAGATTCTGCATGATCTCTCTCACACGTGGAATCTTAAAAAAAAAAGAAGAAGAAAGAAGAAAAAAGAAAGAAAATGAAAAAACCTCATAGAAACAGAGAGTAGATTGGCGGTTGTCAGGTTGGGAATGGGGAATGGGTGAAGATGGTCAAAGAGCGCAAACTTTCAGACATAAGATGAAGAAGTTCTGGAGTTCATGGTGACCGTAGTTAACAATACTGTATTCTATACCCAACAGTTGCTAAGAGAGTAGGTCTTAAAGTTCTCAGCATTGAAAACAAACAAACAAAGAAACAAAAAAACTCTGTAAGGTGATAGATGTGTTAATGTGTTGTCTATCCTTATTATAATAGTCATTTTGCAATATAAACATATGTTGTATATCTTAAACTTATAGAATGTTATATATATATATCAATTATATCTCAGTGAAGCTGAAAAAGTTGGCTCATGTTTATATTAAATGTCATTTGGCTTCATAAATAAAATAAAATGAAAGACTCACACAGGCTGGATTTGGTTTTTAAATCATGACTTTATACCTTCCAATGTAAGTAACTGAAATGGGAGATCTGGGTTTCTTTATCAGCCTCTGGGAGGTTTGCTTATGGTAAGTCTATCCTCGGTTTTCTGATACAACTGATGCTCAGAGAATCAAGTTTCTGAGCTCCAAGGACTACTCATCCCTATTCTTACAATAAATGTTATGTTACAAGACAGGCTATTTTTGCCAACTAGCCAGCTTGCCTTGCTTCCAGGTCACGGTGTCTTCCATCAACCTACACTAGTTCCCGAACAAGGGACAGAAATAAGGTGTTAGATGCTTCTGTTTTCCATTGTATGGTTCAGCACCGGACTAAATGCTTTTATATTAGGTTCTTGCAAATAAGGTGCAGAAGAGCTATCAGTGATTTTCCACCTCTTTCCAAACTCCCAGTTATCAAGAGGCAAACACTCCCACAAACTTTCAACAAAAACACATGAAAAGAAACCAAAACAACATTATCCAAAAAAAGTTAAAAATGGGACTTGCGTAGAGATGAAGTTTGAGTTTATTTAAAGCTATAGGAGTTCCAGAATTTTCTGCACTTTGTATTCTCCGTAATCATAGCCCAGAGTACATCTTTGGGTTAGTACATGGACTACGCTCTTCATAAATGCCCTAATGATTTTAGAATTTAGCTTAAGCTACAAGTAGGTGCACAAGCAGAGTTTAAGGAGCTGGTAGATCTGGTTCTGAGCAACATTGGGAAGTATAGCCTGTCACTCCATCATCCAGGGACTATCAAATTATGTATACATTTCGAGGCCGCAAATTCTAATGATGGTTAGAGATTGGCAGTTTCTCAGAGAAATAGCCTGTCTCTTCCTTCCTTTCCCAGGTAATCATAAGAAGTTCAATTTACCAAACCATTCTCAGGTCTTTTATTTTTATATCATATTACTGTTGTAAAATGTTTTTATATCGATTCTCAAAATGTCCTGGAAAGGTAGACAGGCCAGATATTGTTAAGCATCATTTACTGACAAGGACACAAAAACTTAGCAATGCGTGTTACTTTACCAAGGTTACCGTATCTCAGGTTTGTGAATTAAATAAAGTGATTTCTCTTCAGTATCTGGAACACTGCTGCTCTGTACATTACTGTGCCAATTCTGCTGAGGCCATCAACTTCTAAATCTGATTCTCACATGTCCCTCTCACCTTTGACCTCAATATTATGTAAGAATGCCAATAATTTCAGAAACAGTTATTGACTAATCCATAAACCGCCTGTGCCAGACACTTTTGTGGCATTAAAAACATAAGACTTGGTTTCTGCTCTCAAGGGATGGGCAGGTTGGGTTTTGAAGAAAGAAATTACATAAAACCACCAGAAAATGGAGAGAAAACTAAGAATAATAGGTCTCCTAGCATGGGTCAAACACAGAGCTAAGTCGTCGTCGGCAGCCGTCCGTCTCGAGAGATGATGGTGTAGCTTCTTAAGAGTCTATCTGCACCGCCGAGAATGGCTGTGCAGTCCGACTCGGGAGTGACACGGTATCTGTCTCCTCCCGTGTTGAATCGACATCTTGCGATGACGCTGGAGTGTCCTCTCCAGTGAAGCTGAAGCTACAGAGCCTGGGCAGGGTGATATGGAGGGTCTGCTGTTGCCCATGCAGCAGACCCCCCCTCTCTTCGCAGCTGAAGGGTCCAAGGGAAAGACGGAGTCAATACAGCTTGGCTTCAGGTGCGCCACAGGAGTTGCCGGTGTTGACTACAACGTCAAACCGCCTTAGGGACTCCGGCTCCGGATTTTCTGTCGGGGTTTACTCCCTTAGCCTTTCCCCTGAAGAGGTATGCCGCAAGGCAGCGGAGGTTTTTTGGAATCAGAGTTTTCCTTCTTTGATGTGCCCTGACTGGAAGATCGAACCAGCGACACTTAGCTCGCAGGCCGACGCTCAATCCACTGAGCCAAACCAGCCAGGGTAACAGAGCTAAGTACTTTACACATATTATCTGATTTAACCCTTGGAACAACTCTCCAAGGCAATGCGATTATCCATCTGACAGTGGAGAAAACTGTTAATTAACTCGCTCAAGGTCATAGCTGGCTAAAGCCAGAGCTGGGATCCACTGCGCTTTCACCAGATGTCAACACTTTGGAGAATTCACCGTGCTATTCTGACTCCCTGAATACACACAGGGGCCCATTGTGTTGGGGACTGAACACTTCATTGCTCAGGGAAGTGTGGAAGGTGGGCATCCGAGAGAAGAGCAGGGCCAGAGAAGTGAGCTTTGAGTTAGAACTGGAAAGAAATGGTGAGCATGGGTTGGTGCACACCGGCTGGTGGTGAGGGGGGTGTAGGGGTGTTGATAAAGCATGACTAGTGGATGGGTGGTTTGGTCAGAGCTGTGTGAGGCAAAGTCACTCTCCAAGTTCAGATGGCTCACCTAGCTAGAGAGCTATTTGTTAGCATGGCCTGTTCTTGGAGCTTGGATTTATAACTATACCTCTTTGTTCTGAAGGACAATTTGTTGCTTCTGCCAAGTGCTCTAGCTTCCTCAGTTCAGGTGCCCCATGAAGTGGATGAGAAACAAGATTTTGCAGCATTGGTGGGAGAAGAGGAAAGGGACTCCCCAGAGTAAGGAAGAGTGAGTTTTACTGTATTTTTTTCCTCATGGATGATGGACAGTTTAAGAGGCCTCTGGAGGGTGTTATACACAGTTTTTGAAAAAAGAATTCAAATTCTTAAGGCTCAGACCAAGTACATGGATATAAGACAGTCCACTGTTTCCTCTATTGCCTTTTTTTCCCATAAATATCTTCTCATACTCTCCTTCTTTAAATACCTCTTACCCTCAATGGGAGGGTCACTTTATATTATTAGAATTACCAGTGTGCAGGTGAGATCCGCAACGAGTTGAGTAGATTAGGTAATGCAAAAGATTCATAGAGTTGATTGAGAAGAAAATGGCGGATAACAGCTTGGAGATTACTGATGTTGAAGAAGTAAGTGCTACTGGGCTGTGGGTGGGGTGAGCAGAGAGCTTCCTTCCTCCTGGCTCATATTTCTATATTAGGGGACTTGCATTAGATTAATAAGCTTGACCTCTCACTTCCCTGTCAATTAGAGGGTAGAAGAGTGACTTCTCTGGTTGGGGACATTAAAAGGAGGAACTGAGCAAGGGAGGCTCAATCTCAGTCATTTCTTCCCCTTTGGTATCTGCTTCCTTATAGAGAACCCTCTGAAAAGCAATAAAAAAAAAAACCCTGCCCCTGGGGGTAGGCCTGTGAGTCTCCATCACTGCCTGGGACGAAGTGGGCAAGTCTGTCTACCTCTGACTTTCAGTTTTAGGAAGCTCATTATTGCTGTGCATCTAAACCACATCACCAATATAGCTTTCATCAGTACATGTAGCTTGCATTTTTATCTCTACCTGCCTTTCTGCCTATTTCCCAGTTGGTTTCCAAAAGATGCAGGAAAAGAGTGAACTATTTATTGGGCTTTTGCAAACACCCAAGAGTAGAAGGAGTTCTCAAAGGGTACTAAGAGTTAATGGACAAAAGGATAGGAAGAAAACCAGGAGAGCATGTTTCAGAATGACTGAACGGGGTGAGTGCTTCAACATGGGTCAACAGTGCTCTATCCTGGCCATGAGGTCAAATAAGATAAAGAACAACAATGCGCTCATTGATATTAGCAACTAGGAAGGTATCGATAACCTTGGCAAAAGCCACCCCAAGGTTTTGAGGGTAGGGTTGGAAACATTATAATGCAGTGAGTTGAAGAGTAAAAAGAACAGCAGGTTTTGATTCCTCTTATAAGAATCATGGGTAAAAGATGAGTGATTAGATAGTAGATAGAAGGAACTAGATTTGCAGGATGATTTCTTGTTTATTTTAATGTAAAGGACTTACATTTCTTTACAAACAGAGAGAAAGGGGTGAATAGAGAGAGATATAAAAGAGGGATCATTCATGGAAGAGGCTTTATGAGGAAGCAAGAGGGATCCTATGATAAGTTATATTATTATTTGAATTGTATATTACCTCTAAGATAATGATACACTGATTGGGTTTTTATGCCTGGCATGCTTTGGTCAGCAGGATGTGAATGGACTCGACGTACACCATCAACTCCCTTATTTTTCCCTTTTACCATGAAAATGAGGTATTCGATGAGGTATGCTCTCCCAGCCTGCATTCTGGAGTTAGAGCCATCACCTAGAGTGAGCTGTAGTTGGTCCACCGATAACACATAACGTGGCTGAAAAGTACACCTTTGATGGAGGTCCCTGAGATTTGAAATTTGTTATTACAGCAAAGCTGACTCACATCCATCCCCAGCACAGCCAGGGAGACCTACTCCCCGAAAGAGGGGAAAAACATTTTTCACACTGAAGAGTATCAATGAAGGGAAGGATAGCAATGGCCACAGATGATTTTTTTATTAGGGGTAGCAAACAAATTGAGTTCTGTCAACCTGGAGACATGTTGAGAGCACCGGAGTCTCATCCACACTTTGTCTTATGTTTGCCTTTATGTTTCTTTAAATGGACACTGATTGTGCAGGGTTTGTTTGCCTTGCAGTAATTTGCAGACTATGTCCACATCAGCATTGGTACAGGCCTTAGCAGCCTTGCCATCAATTTCCTCAGACAGAAGGAGAAAGAAAATAGGCCCACAAACTTTTTCCTTGATAAAAAGATGTTTGGAATATCCTGGGCTACATGCTGCTTGTCTAACATGAGAACCATTAAATTTCAGACCATGATGACTTTAAGGTCTATTTCTTTGCTCTACAGACAGTTGCCATATTGATACACCAATTTATGTGTGCAGCCTGAGAAAGTGAAAGTGATTGCTTACATTTGGCAGACCTGAACCAAGTTGGGGTGAACATCTTATTGAATATTCTTATGCATTTATTCATTCATTCTTTTACATAATCTATATTTACTGAGCCAAGTACTGTACTAGTTACTAGAGACCTGGGACATATACTGTGGTTACTTGATTAAAGCATTCATTTATGGTTATTTTCTCCTTGTATTTTTTATCATTCCCAATTGTACCTCATCTTGCCTCTTGTACCAGGTAGAAGCCCGAGCCTTAGTAAAAGCAACCAGAAGTCCATAACTCTTCCTGTCTTTTATCAAATCCTATAGGTGTTTAAAAATATTGTGTCCCAGAGAAAGAGGTGAAGGTGTTTGAGGGCAAAGATATGGAGAGATTCTTTTGAATGTGGAAAAGGAGAGAGATTTGTGTATCTTCAGATAAGTAGGGATCTGTATGCTATATACTTTGCTGTAGCTGCCTCTGAAGAGGAGACAAGAACTTAGAAGTTAAGACTTGATAATTGCCTAGAGAGGTGGGACCTATACTCTGAAGGTTCTTTGCTTTAGAAAGAGTTCCCAGGCTCCAGGAGAGTAACATTAGCAGCCAGGGGGCTACTGCAGACTTGAACTCTAAGTTATCAGTGGTCCTTATAGAGACTGGAGATTAGAAAACCTTTCCTGTATTATTTTTAGAAACAACTTACATTTCCCAAACTGTGATGCAAACCTGGGACTGAGAGGGGACCATGATAATTCCTGAGATTGGGTAGTCAATCAGCCTGGTAAGATGGAGCAGAGAATCAGAATTAAATTGAAGTCAAGAAAACAAGGGGAATGATATTTTCTGTAGTTTTCAGTCTATGCTTTCTGCACCGTGCAAATCTTTTTTCTCAACATCCCACTCTCTTGACAGGTAATCTTAAAAACAGTTACTTTTTATATCTTTAATAACTTCCCAAAGCTCCTAACCATCATGGATTTCAGGGCAGAAATGTTTCCCTCTTCATACAGGAGTTTGGCAATGTCATCTGTCGTGTCAAATGGCTTATGGGAGCCGATGCTCTTTCTGTTAGGAGTGATTCGTACCGCCAACAGCCAAAAGCTCAAAACAGTCATGTGTTCTCAATCTAACACCTATGTTCCTGTGAGCACAATTTTGAATTGGGTGAGATAGCTAAGCAGCCATAACTAAGATATGATTCCCCCTGACCAGGGCGAGAAGAGGTAGACAAAGCCAGCATCTTTGGTAGCGTCAAACATGAAAGCCAGCAAAGCCAAATATTGACTTCTGTCCAAAGGGCAAAAGAGAGAGGATCCAAAAATAAGACACGAAACCAAAGGTCACAAGCCAAGAGCAGACTGGATTGAAATGGCAGACATTTGGAAATAAGTATTCCCTGGAATACTGCTTTCCAGGGAAGCTCTTGTGTTGGTGTGGGGGGTCGGGGGTGGGGCTTTATCCAGTTGTTCCATTGATCATGCTAACTTCTTATTTATTTAGTTATTTATTTAGTTAGTTACAGCACAAAAGGGGCAACTGATAACAAAGGTTTCAGAAAGTTCATGAATGAAAAATATAATTTAAGAAAAACTTGACACCCCCCCCCACACACAGAAAACTGAGAAGAAACCCTTATTTTATATTTTAATGGTGGATCACCACAGCTTACTTCTAAGAACACCAGTGTTCAGAGAGACATAGTTCCACAACAGACGTCCTTGACTGCATTGCACAACCCCAGATGGGCCTTCTGTTTCCTTTCACTGCCTCCTGATAGGTGCGGCAGAAATGATGTGACAGGCACGCTGTTAGGCACGAAAGCTGCAGAAATGAGAAGCCTGTAGCCTGGTGCACTGTCCAATAAAAACATACGAAATACAATCCAAGCCACAAATATTAGCCACCTGAAAAGAAACAAATGAAATTAACTTTAATAATGTATTTTATATGTTTAACTCAATGCCTCAAAAATATTATTTTAACCTGTAATGGATATAAAATTACTAATGAGACAGTATATTTATATCTATGTAAATTTATGAAATCCAGGCCATAGCTTATACATCTCTATTCGGACTAGTGACCCTTCAAATATTCAACAGCCACATACGCTCAATGGCTACCATATTGGGTAGGGCAAGCAGAGAGGCTCACTTTTTACCTGCACGTTACAAGGGTCAAGAAATCCTTGCAGTCATAGGCTGGGTCTGCCTCGGTTGTCATCATGTCCCCAGTGCCTTTTACAGTGCCTGACATGTAGAAGGTGTCAATATTTGTAGAATGAATAAAGGGTATTTTTCAAGTTTCCCTTCCCTCTAATCTTAGTAAATAAGTCACTCTGTATACTTACTTTTCACATTTGGAATTGTCATTCTTCTTGCTTTACTTCATACCATATTCAATTGCCATCATCCCCACGTGTCAAATAGTTTCCTGAAAGTGCTGGTAGCTCTCAGCGCCTGGTTCTCGCTGTGGACCGTGGGGGGAAGGGCTGCGATGATAGAATTTACGTGGCACTGTCGTTTTTGCTTCCTTCACGTATTTAGTTTACCATATCAAACACAGACTTAACACGGTCTGTAGCGTGTGAGCTTTTATGACCTATTTTGAGCACCATTATTAGTTCATCCAGTTTTTATTTTCTCTCTTTTATTTTTATTTGAGACTGTTTGCTATGTTTCTGTTTGTCATGTTGTTCTAGCCTAGGGCCAATCATTTCCCAAAGGAATTTACCTCCAACTTCACTGCACGAGTTATTGGAAAAATTAAAAATTGAAAATGTTAATCAAAACAGTTTAGATACTCAGTTTCTCTTTGATCCTACTGAAGGAATCCCTCATACCCTCTGAGGTGGATGCACCCTATGGTGATGCTTCAGCAAGTTGTACTCTTAAATAATTCCCTCCTCTTGATCATAGGAAAGACTAGTGGCTTCCTTATAACCAACAGAATATGGTAATGGTGGTGGGATATCACACCCTTGATTAGGCTACATTGTGTAAGACTCTGTCTTAGCAGATCCGAAGAGAGACTTTCTTACTGAACTTGAAAAGAAGCCAACTGCCACATTGTGAACTGCCTTAGGGGAGAGCCACATGGAGAGGAACTGTGGGGAGCCTCTAGAGTGTGAGGGCGGCCTCTAGCTACCAGCCAGCAAAGAGTAAGCGCCTTTCATTCATACAACCAGAAAAAAATTAACTCTGCCAACATCCTGAATGAGGTTGGAAGTGAATTCTTCTCCAGGTAAGCCTCCAGGTGAGAATACCACGAGTAGACATCTTGATTATATCCTGAGACCTTGAGCAGAGAGCTCCCAGCTAAGCCACGTCCAGACTCCCGACCCCTGCAAACCGTGAGATCATAAATGGATGTGGTGTTTAAGCCACTAAATTTTCAGTAATTTGTTACAAAATACACCCTGTTTAACATAACCTGATCCTTGGACATTTTTTGTAAATGGCTGAAATGGTAAAGGGTAAATATACGTATGTGTGTCTTCAGAACCTCGGGTCCCACTCTTCTCTTGGTATGCTTAATGTTCCAGTCATACTGAACTTACACGATCCTCCAAATCTGTCATCGTATTTCATACCTCTGCTGAGATGCCTCTCATTCCCTTAGTTCACTTAGAGAACTCCTCCTTAGCTTTCAATCTTAGCGCAAACATCCCCTCTGGATGTCTTGCCAAGTAGAATCGATCCCTCCTTCCTTTCTGCCATCAAAGCACTTAGAAGCATGTTTGGTCATTGTGCTTATTACCTTGTCTTATACCTGCAGATGTATGTGTCTGTCTTCCTGCTGGACTTGTATCTATTGACAGAACAGGTTGTGTTATATCCATCTCTTCTGCCTCCAATGCCTAGTATGATGTGTGAAGTTCACGTTCCAAATTTTAAATTACAGTCACCTCTGCAGCCCCCTAAAATTCATCTAATTAACTTCCTTGATGGTGGAGAGTTTCTTTGCCCAGCTACTTAATATTTCTTATTTAGATGCAGTGAAGCTTGTCTAGTGTGACAACTCATAAAACAACGTGATCAATATTTAAAATGAAGACTTTGGTTTAGAAGCCAGATTCTCGGCATCACATATCATATTTTCAAAAATTTCAGGTCTGTTCATTTTATACATGAACCAGGTAGATGACTGCAAGATAGAACCTGGTTGCTGATGATAATATTGGTGCTTTTTGTTGCTGCCTCAGCTCTTCTGACCGAGGGGTGCCATTTAATAAATGGGTACTTTGGTCCATTAGAAGGCACCTGGGTCCATGAAAGAGTTAACCCAATAGTCCCACATGCCTACTACACAACCAGAAAATCGCTCATATGTTAGGCTGTTTTATTATGGAACAGAGACTTTAAAACACATTTTTAAAAATGAGAAATTTGGATTAAATTTATTTCTAGAATATTCTCTTAGACCAACTCCTGAAAAGTGTCATGAAAAGGTTTATTTTTAGACATAAGGTTTATAAGAGCCGTAGTGTACTTGGCTCTCTATGCTAGATTTTTATAGGCCTCTAACTTTTTTGGATGAGAAGGCTATTTATGTCGCTTTCCACATAGTTTTGATTCCATAGGGAAGGTTTATAAAAAATTATTTTAGCCTTTGGAAAAAAATTAAGCCAGTTCAAATGCCATATCAAACATTTGATAGCCAATAAAACACGGTATGGGTAAAAATATAATTTTGAAAAAAATACCAAAGAATATTTGGATAATATTATAAAGGACATAACAGTCTTTCTTTGTGTTTTAGAAAAGAACCTGAGATAAATCTTCTTGTTACTGCTTAGTTACTCATTACTGTTATTTTTATTTCAATACTGAAAATATGATTTACTAATCCTTTCCCCCCCTACAGAAACAGGATAGAAATAACATAACACAATATTTATAAGCTAGGTGTTGAGAATGGACTGCTTCAGTAAGGTCTAGTTTGCTGAGAAATATGGAAATATACCTTGTATATATAGAAACAATGTTATGGAAACAATGAGAATAATGTTTTTTTTTCTTGTGGCTCCCACAAGCAGCATTCTATTTTCAGGAGGTGCAGAGCATTGCCAAAATGTTCACTTTCAGTGCAATGAATTTCCCTTGCTATTGTAACACTAAAAAAAAAAAGATATATTTGCCTATGGAGCCTTCTCTTATAAATTCATAAGCAGAATGTCTAGATACGTTGTTCCCAGTCATTAATGCAAAGGTGAAATTATTCTTTCATGGCAGGTGGGCCAATTAACATCTTTAAAAGGCACCATCATTATGATAACAAAAAATTGGGGGTTTGCTGATGAATAATGGTTTCATCTCAAAAAGCCCTTTGAAAATATTGACTAATTAATATAACTCAGAAGACAACAAAAAATATGTTCTTTGCTCTTAGGCTTTTAGTTCAACAGGAGCACTTTGGAAAAGAAAGGATGATTAACAGGAAAATTACATTTCTCCTTTGCCAGTTGTAATGTCAGTGGCAATACAGCTTTCTTTACAATTATTTACGTCAGAATAAAGACAACTCACATTTTACTATGGGAAACATTTCAAAATTATAGTCATACTTTTGTATCTGAAGATATGGTGGCATAGATAACCCCAAATTCCTAATAAAAATGCCTCAAAATGCCAGTTAAATACAGACAACACCCTTTTGAATGCATAGCTTAGATGATCAATAAGTAAGAGGAGACAAAAGATAAAATTATATAGACATATACACGAGTGTCTTTATAGAGATCTAAATTTGAGATTGCATTAGTTGCAATCTGAAGCCAATTTTCTCTAGATAAAAAGGAATTTATTGGCTCTTAAACTACCACTTCAGAAGTGTGCTAGCTTCCAGAGGGCTGCATCTGGTAGCTCAAATGCGTTGTTTTCTCTGTGTCTCTGTCTCGGCCCTGCCTTCCCCAGTTTTGGATGCATTCTCAGGCACTATTCTAATGCAGTGGTTAACATGGCCGCCAGAGTTTCCAGGCTTACATCATTCTCATAGCGAGACATCCCAGAAAACAAAGAACTTCTCTTTCCCAGAGTTACAGCATAAGTCCTGAGGGTGAACACTAATTGACCTGCTGACATCATGTGCCCATCCCTCAATGTATCCTTTTGGCCAAAAAACATAGTTCTCTGGCCATATGTCTTCGCTGAATAAGAAAGATGGAATTCAGCTTTCCCACACCACATGGACCAAGTTTTGGGAGAACACGTGATTCCGTAAGAGAAAAGGATGGTGTGAGAAGCTAAATAAATAAGTAAATAAATTGTCTCTTGCGGTTGCCACTGATGCAGATGTTACCAGATTTTTATTTTATTTTATTTTTTATTGATTGATTGATTTTAGAGAGAGAAGAAGGATGAGAGAGAGAGAGAAACATCAACTGGTTGTTCTACTTATTTATGCATTCATTGGGTGATTCTTGTATGTGCTCTGACTGGGGATGGAACCCACAACCTTGGCGTATTGGGACAACGCTCTAACTGACGGAGCTACAGGGCCAGGGTGAAATAATTATTTTTATCTGCCTTACCTTAAGTGGGGAAACCAGGGACCAGCAATGTATACAATATAAAGCGGCAGAAAAGAACTTCTCTTTTTTCTCCTTTTCTTGTCCAACTAGTAACAACGATGTTGGGATATTAATCTAATTTGAATTTATCTTTATACATTGCCCTGGTTTCCAAGTGCTGGGAGAATGGTGCGTCTTTAAAGTCACCAGCTAATCACGAAGAACATATAACATGGTGTGTACTCAGCAAAGTTTGAACTAATAACTAGGTGCACTCCAAGTACCCCTTCCCCCTTTAATTTCGGATCCTACCAGAAGAGAAAGAAGTGCTAGACTGAGGTCAAGAGGAAAAACATGTCTTTCCCTTGGCCTAGCATCCAGTATTTAGAGAAAAAGGAGAGAGCATAGGAATGAAAAAAAGGGAGACATTGGAGGGAAACTAAGAAAATATTCTGTTGTTAATGTGGGTCACAGCTGCCTTACTTGAGGGCCACATGGAATCAGGTAGCATTCAAGGGGGTGGTGAAATCAAAACATCATATATTGAGATTCTATCAGTTAAGTGTTTGATAAACTGCAAGTTACCATGTGAATGTGAGCAATTTCACCATATTTTATCTGGAGTTCTCTCTCTCTCTCTTTACACATACAACTCACTGAAGTGTGTTCCACAGAACATTCTGTGGCAGAGACTGTGAGAAAATATTTTCACAGTCACATAAATTGGATAAATCTAACACAGTCTGTACTTATCTTGTCTCACAATTCCCATTTCGTGTTAAAATTTATAAATACAGAAAATTTTAGTTAAGCCAGTATAGAGTAGAAGACCTCCTACCCATCCTCCTGTGTGTGTGCGTGTGTGTGTGTGTGCGTGTAGTAAAACTTGTTAACACCATGTCTTTTACATATACTCTGGAAAAAACTAATTTTTCAAGAAGGAACAAAAGGGGAAATTGGTATTTGACTTGCAAGAAGATTTTTGTGCTCATACTTCTCCTTTGTCTCCTTTCCTTCTCCCTATTGCATTCCCACAGCCGCTGACCCCAGCTAATGATATTAATCACAAAAATGCCAGTTGCCTTCAGACAATCTCATTCAAACTTAACAGTGAAGTAATTGGTATGCGCTTTCATGAATAAAGGATGGAAGGATCAAAAGCTTGCCAGAGGTCATGTGATTAGGGACAACGGTAATGACTTTGCATTATGGCTGAAAACAAAATATAGTATCGGCATTGTGAGGGTGTTTGAAAGAATGGTGAGCTTTCTGGAGACAAGGGATTGAAACCTCTCTCTCTTTTTTTTTAAGCCTGCAGTGAGTCGTTCTCATGTAGGAAAGTCTGCTTAGTCTTTTATTACTCCAAACATTGTTGCCTTAAATCATTGTTCTCAAGGGTACTTGGAGACAAAAGTCTGCTTATATGATCACGACAGACCCAGTTGTGGTGAAAATTATGTGCACCATCAGACAGTATACATGTTTATGCATATCAACCAACAAAAATGCCTATAATAGTTAAGATATCAGGTAAGGGTACAGTTTGGAAAATGTGATGCAGTTAATATGTCATGTTTGGCACGGGGTTAGGTTTGAGGTTATCCCTTTTGGATTATTGCAATGAGAATATGATCACATATTTACCAATCAATGACTGAACCAAATGTCTGCCTGGCTAAATTCAAGGAGTTCAGTCATTACCGACTACTAGGAGGAAGGAGAGAAGGGAGGGAGGGATGAAGCAAGGAAGGAAAAGCAGGTGGTAAGCACAGGTGGCAGGTCTGCTCAACTCCAGAGTTCCTGCTCTTCCTACCACATGACATTGAGTCTATTAGGCTTTGCTGGGTGAGTCCCTTAAACTCTTGGAGTCTTAGTTTTTCTATCTATAAAATAGGAGTGGCAGAACCTTTTCTGGTTACTTTGCAGGATAGTTTTAAGGCTGAACAGAAAAAGACAAGACATGTAGGGGGGTTGCTATAAATGAAAAACAATACAAATGTCTTTATACACTTCACAGCACAGTCAGGTATTACATTTAAATCCAACTTTGGATGGTGAGGTATAATAAATATAACACGTGTGGGGCATATGTATGGGCCAAGTAAGGATTTGTACCTAAGTAGGCACTCTCTCTGCAGCTTGGCAGATGGACTACACAAAGCACAGGAGGAAAAATATTAAAAATAGAAATTTACAAATTAGTGCAATTGGATTATTTTGGTGAAGTAAATGAAAACCACTTTCTGAGTTGAGAAAGAGTGATGCTAACCTTGGTTCAGGAAAGTTATTTGGAAAAGAATTCAACCATTGCTCTGTGGCCTTGCCCTCAGTTTTGGTCTTTTTTGCTATTTTTTCTTTTCATTTCATGTTTTTTTTTTTCACTTGACGGACATGTTTCAGATGCCCGTAGGAAACCAACTGCCAGATGATCACATCTGATGGGTAGAATTCTCGTCCCTAAACCTCTTCTACCTAATAGATACCGGAACTAACATTTCAAGGTTGCCACAGGTTAGGATTTGGATTATTACTTGGCAACAGGAATATGGCTTCAAATATGCCAGGTGGTGATGGGAATAAATATCTCCCTGCCTTCAGCTGAGGCTTCTTATGAGGTCGATTTCAGCCTGCTTTTGCAAGTAAAACTACTGGTGACACCTTCAAGGAAAGATGGGAACCAACGCATAAAAAGTTTGGTTAATTCTTCCAGGATGTTTTGGGTGAGGAAGAAATTTTTCTCTACTCTTTAAATTCTTAGAGCTGGCCTAATGATTGAATTAACATGAGACAAATTAACAGGAAAAAATAACCACGTTTAATTACATACATACATACTGGAACCTCACAGACAGGAGCAGTTCAGACACAGATAATGGAAAGTGAGGTCTATGTGACATTCTGAGTTAGGAATGAGGTAAGCCATCCTGGGGCTTCAGAGGAAAGGAGGATAATTCATAGGATGATAAGAAGGGCAGATGTTTAGTAATTAGAAATTTTTCCTGCCCTATCGGTAGGTCATAAAAAGTTATTTCTCATTATGGGCCAGTCCCCAAATTTAACATCGTTAAGGGAGAGGTAAGAATTTCTTGTGAGCCTGTGGGGTCTCCATTGCTTTTAGTTCAAAATAATCCACATGCCAAAGAAGCACATCTTGGGGAGGCCTGTTCTGAACCCCTTTAATGTTTAATGTTCTAAAGAACAGTTATTGAATTAGAAATTTTTGTTGTAGCTTTCCAGACTTGCTTGTTTTGTGTTGATTTTGAGTGATTTTGAGATTTTAGTTTTTTAGTTTTTATTTTTAAGTGTCTAGGCTTGCAAAGATCATTTCCTGAATTTTTTGTATGACCCCCCGTAAACTTTGTTTAACTGAGTCTATAATACTGAAATAGTCTAAGCCTAGATTTAAAACAAACAAACAAACAAATAACAACCAAAAAATCTTTTTTGACAGTGGAAACCACACATCTCTTGATCAAGCTGTCAAATTTGTAGACTAATTGTAACCCGGAAATATGATTTCAATTATTGCTGTGGATGATTCTGGAATTTGATCAGAGAGATAAGACATTTGGCTTCAGGAGGCAGTTTCTATTGCTGGGGTCAGGGAATATATGTCCTTATAAAATTTTGCAAACCAGTTAGGTTAGTTAACTATGAGTTTCACAGCCTTTAGGTTTTTTCCTTGCTAAACTGATGCCTGGTCTGCTTTGTAGAAGTCTTTTGAGTTGCAGACAGATGTTGGGGAAAACCCCCTAAGGCTAAATTCAGGATAGTTTCCAAAGAACTGACTTGGCCTTATTCAAATTCATAAGGGCTTTAATAGGAGAAACTTACATACTCAGGCAAAGCAGCTGCTTAGAGTGGTGAGGGCCAGGGAAAAAGTCCACACCTCTCTCAGGACAGAATTGCTTTTTACAGAGGATTAGCTCAGTCGGTAGAGCATGGGACTCTTAATCCCAGGGTCGTGGGTTCGAGCCCCACGTTGGGCGGCTTGCATTTTAACCCTGGCTGGTTTGGCTCAGTGGATTGAGCATCGGCCTGCGAGCTAAGTGTCGCTGGTTCGATCTTCCAGTCAGGGCACATCAGAGAAGGAAAACTCTGACTCCAAAAAACCTCCGCTGCCTTGCGGCATACCTCTTCAGGGGAAAGGCTAAGGGAGTAAACCCCGACAGAAAATCCGGAGCCGGAGTCCCTAAGGCGGTTTGACGTTGCAGTCAACACCGGCAACTCCTGCGGCGCACCTGAAGCCAAGCTGTATTGACTCCGTCTTTCCCTTGGACCCTTCAGCTGCGAAGAGAGGGGGGGTCTGCTGCATGGGCAACAGCAGACCCTCCATATCACCCTGCCCAGGCTCTGTAGCTTCAGCTTCACTGGAGAGGACACCCCAGCGTCATCGCAAAGATGTCGATTCAACACGGGAGGAGACAGATACCGTGTCACTCCCGAGTCGGACTGCACAGCCATTCTCGGCGGTGCAGATAGACTCTTAAGAAGCTACACCATCGTCTCTCGAGACGGACGGCTGCCGACGAACAGTAAAACCATTTGGTAGGCTGTCCCAAAGACCACCAGAAAGAACAATGCATTCTTAAGTGAAGAGATAACACCAGGCAGTTATCACATTCTATACATTCATTAGCCTCCTCCCTATAGGCATGATGTTTATCTTTGGGAGGTATTTGGTTTTCTGGGTAGTTGGCCAAGCCTAAGGCTACAGAGTTAAACAGTCACAGAGAGTTAAATAGTCAGAGTCCAACATTTCCCAGACACCTTTGCTGCTGGAGCCATATTGTCAAGTGAGTTCCCCTACAACAGGGTTTGACTCCTGGACCCTCCACCTCCTGGCCTTGGGAACTTGGGTAAACACTTCACCTTGCTGTACCTCAGTCTCTGCTGGTTGTGAGGAAGTGATGCTGTGTACCTGGCAGGATGTTGGAAGGATTCAATGATCCTTGCACAGTGCCTGGCACATTATTGTTATTAACTAGCATCCTCAAGAAGGACTATACTTAAAATCTTTGTTTGCACTTGAAACATGATTCACAGTTTTTAAAGGTGATATTTTGTGTGAGAAGATCTCAAGACAGGTATTAAAACTTCCCATTTTAAAGATAAGAAAACTGAGGCCAAGACATGTAAAATGAATTTTTCAAAGCTCAAATCATAGCAGAGCAGGAAACTTGCCTTACTGAAATATTATCCCTTCCTGCCCCTAACAAAGAGCCTCTTCACCAAACTTTCCTCAGGTGCTCTTGAACTGTTTTTCAGTTCAGCCTCAACTTTTGGATTTCCGTATTTGATTCCACATTGTTCAATTTTAGCAAGAATCCTGCTATGTAAGTTTAGTCAGAATCCTTCATCCTCAATATCTGATCATCCTTGATATTTAACTGGGTTCCTCACCTTCCACCATCCCCCAAGTGATGTCTCATCACCCTGGCCTACCTTCAGCATGAACTCTGTTAGGTTGGTTGAGCAAGAATTTCCCCTCCCCTAATGTTTTGTCATAGTCATTTTTAATTGTTGACCTTAAACAAATAGCCAGAGGGTCCTCCAGTGAAAATGGGTTTATACCAGAGTAACAAAAATTGCAATTCATGACCCATGGTCTAAAGGCAAACCACACATGCTTTCTGGAAACATAGGAGAGGTTATTCTTTTATAGAGGAGAAGAAGAAGATGGAAGAACTATTGTAAACAAAGAATTCCTCCTCTTGGTGACAAGAATCAACATAAGATATGGTACCTCCCCTTTATAGGCCCTCCCAACTCTGATTTAAATGAGGTTTCTCCCCATTAATCTCCACACTATCTACCCCATCCTGCTCCTTGGCTGTAAATGCCCTCTTGCCCAGGCTATCTTCAGAGGTGAGTCCAATCTCTCTCTCCCATGAAAAGACCCTAATACAATGGTCCCTATGTCTATCTCCCCAGTCCCTCTTTGAATGAAATCAGCTTTCTACCTTTAACAAGAATCATGCATAGTTTTTCTTTTTTTTTTAACTCAATAAATAACTTGACTTTTAGTAGGTTTTAATAACATTTTTGTTGAGTAAATGATTGGATGAAACAAAAATCCTCTGAACTCCAAGTTCATCAATATTTTTATTATGCTTAAAGCTGCTTATCTAAACCAGTCTTGTTTTTTACTAATGAGAGCAGGTGAAGATATGCAGGTAAACTAGAGCTCACTTAATATAAGTATGAACTGAGTCAACCTTGCATTTTTCAGAATGAAGTGAGGGATCCTCTTTTTAAGTGAGGTTTATTGAGTGCACTGTCTTCAGGGCACTGCATTGAGATGGCTCTCAGCTCTCTAGAAAGAATGATTTACCAACCACAACCCTCTGATCACATCACCTGAAGGGGACAAACCCTTGACACCTAATGTCCACACAAGTCACAGAAAGTGCTGCATCAGGGGACATGACTGTATCTGAAAGAGTAGCACATCCTTTTGATTCCCTGGGTGGTACACTGTACAAGGACTTCCTTTCCTTGAGTGGACAAAGTAGCATTGATTCAATAAGAAAGCCATAAAAAATTTGACTGGACTTAATATTTGAGTAGTAAGTAAAAATTGCTGGGAGAAGATGCTTATTTGGTACTTATTCATGGCAAAGAAAATCTGATGGTGAACTATAGATCTCTAACAAAAACATTTCTGATGCCCCAGCCCACTAGAGTGAAAGGATGTTGGATGGGGATGAAGAGACTGGTTCTTAGTTTCAAGTCTGTCATTCAGAAACAATGTTGTTTTAACCAAGTTATGCAGCCTTTCTGGGCTGCATCCTCCTCTGTCAATGAGTTGGTTAAGTAAATAATATCAAAGTTTCCTCAAAACTTTCACATTATGAATCTGTATTTTCTTTCTTTTTTTTTAAAGTATATTTTATTGATTATATTGTCCAATAGTTTCAATTTTTTTCCCCTTTGCTCCCCTCTGCCCAAGACCCCCCTCCCCCAGCAATCCCAGTCCATGCTCATGGTTAGCGCATACAAGCCCTCCAGTTTCTCCCTTTCCTATATTATTATTTTTTTTTAATTAATTAATTTTTATTACAATAAAAAATAACAATTCCCCCCTCTCAGACTTAAGACCCTTTATAATCTTATAAAGGACAATGGGAGACGGTCTCGTGATCCTCTAGCTGCTTCAAGGGCGTGGTCGTAGCCCTACCTACCCTTGGGTCCAGAATTCCCTAATGAATCAGTATTTTCTTGAGAAGTGTTGTCAACATACTGCAACTAAAAATAAAAAGAGGCCGTCCTCCTGCTGCATTACAAAAAGAAGAAGAAGAAGAAGGAACTGGGTGACAATCAGCATTGAAAGAGCAATTAATGCCATTAGCATTTTAAAAACTCAATGGCAATATTTTCTGAACAATGTCTCCCATTGATGGCATGAGTGGGCCATTGTGCCTTCTACCAGTTAAACAGACACCACTTTATTCTTAGCAGCTGTGATCCCTAATCAGCAAGGGGACCGGTCCAAGAATGAGAAAAGGGGAATCACATCGCAGAGCTGAGCATCAGCATGGAGAGGCGCAGTTTCTGCCGCGGGTCACTGTTCCTCCCTTGAGCTTCTTGTCAAGGAATTTGCCCTTTGGAGGCTGGAGCCCCACAATGGCTCAGCTTTTGCTTTTGGAGAAGTTGCCTGAAACGTTTCCTCTCTCTGTCTTTATTGCTAAAAAGGGTAAAGAAAGGTCTTATTGACGGAACCGATTCTTCCTCAAAGCCGTATTCCCCACACTCACGCTTTACTACAGTTAAACAGATTCTCATAGCCTCCATTGCCACCTAATTTTGAAATAGGGCAAAGCATAAGAACATTCATTGATTCTTTAATCAAACCATCAAGTTCTGAGGATAGTGAATTCTCTAGACTTATTGAAAGAAGGTGGCCATCATCTCTTGCTGCTCCCTTTGCTGGGAAAGATCTTTAAGTCAATGCTCAAGGCTCTCATCCTTGTCCACTTTGGGGCTTTGCTCTTGTATCTTCAGCGGGCCTTTTCCTGTCCAAATGTGTACCCTACCTCCCACCCCATTCACTGTTCCCCACCCCTGATTTATTTTTCATCAGAGCCCCCACCCCTGCCCCCCATTTTATCCCAGCACCTCATAAAGGCTAGGATCTCGCTAGATTTTGTCTGGATCTCTAGTGCCTAGAACAGTGCCTGATATGTACCCCCTACATGTTTGTCGATGACTGAATGCTGAATTCTTTCTTGTACCCCATCAAAAAAGCACTCTGAAAATATTTTGTAAATGAACGAATGAATCATTAAGAGGAGTCCTTTGAATTTTTTCTCGTCCTTTGATATTTGTTGTGGCAGAGCACAGGGGTAAACTGGCCTGACATTTAATGTGGCCTTTCTGAAAGTCACCTGCTTCTACAGTGTTTCCTCACTGCTAGTAGTGAGTGTACCCCCTCCAGCAGAGAAAGGCTGTTAAACACCAAAGGGACATGCTCAAGTCTGCTGTGATGTCCCTCTGCCTGTCTTACATATCATTAAGGCTTCTCTTGCTCTCTCCTGGAGGCTTTCTTTCCTTCTCTCCTCCCCAGGGGTCTCTCTCTCAGATTCAGAGAGTTAATTGTGTTAGAGTGTAAAAACATAGAACCAAAGCATGTTAGATCATGGAAGAGCCACGCAGTCTAGTGGCTCCATGCATTCCTGAACCTTATAATAATAACTTGGGGAGCTTTTTATAAGTACTGACATTCAGACCTCACCCCAGACTATTAAACCAGAATCTGTGGAACCATATCTACATCGCCATAGTCATATCCTGCTACTTGTTGACTTCAGACCCTGTTAAACCTGGTACTTGTCACATTTTTACAAAAAAAAAAAAAAAAGTTTCAGCACTTGATTCTTGCTCAGGACTCCTCACAGAACTTGTATGAGTCAGGATGCCACCCAACAAGGGAAAATGCTTCATCACTTGATACTTGTTTGTTTTGGCACTTGTTCTGAGTTCCATGATGAATTAACGAGTACCAAGGTACCACTGTACTTTAAAAGCTCTCTTGCTGATTCTATTGTGTACCCAGAGTTGAGAACCACTGATCTATTCTGCCTCCCAAACCCAGTTCGACAGATAAGAAACTTGGACTCAGCCATATTGTATTAGTTTCCTATGGCTGCTGTAACAAATTACCACAAACTTTATGGCTTAAAACAATAAAAATTAATTTTCGAAGGTTTCTGGAGTCCTGAAGTCCAAAATCAGTATCCTGAGCCAAAACTAAGGTGTTGGGAGAGTTGTGTTCCCTCTGGAAGCTCTAGGGGAGAATGCTTTGCTTTGCCTTTTCCAGTTGCTGGTGTTTGCGGACATTCCTTCCATTTTTTGGCTCATGATGACTCCTTCTTCCATCTTTAAGGCCAGCAGTGTAGCAGTGTAATATCTTCAATCTGTCTTTCCGCAGTCTTCGTATCAACTTCTCCTCTCTGTGTATCTGAAATCTTCCTCTGTCTATCTCTTACATCTATACTTGTGACTGCATTTAAGGTCTACTCAGATAATCTAGGATAACCTCCTCATCTCAAAATCTTAAGTTTAATCAATTTGTAACAATCCTTTTTCCATATAACATTTACAGGAGATTAGAGCTTGGTATCTTTGGGAACCATTATTCTGCCAATCACAGGTGTCCAGGGACCAGCCCCAGATAACACAGCTGATACTAGCAGGGCAAGATGGATCACCTCTTCCCATTGGAAGCCTTTTTGACTACTTTTAAATGGTCTTCATAGAGTGAATTTGACCCTTTGGTTTTGCTTTCAATGAAGCAGTGGAGTCTCCACTATGAATTATATATTGACCAGGTCTTTGAATAGTAATAATCTTTTTAACAGTTCATATATATATTTCTCCCCATTCACTTTCCTTCTGAGGCTTGAGGCCTTCTCTATTTATTACCAGATATCTAAATGTGTATTACTTGTTAACTTGAGGGAGGTCAACAGAGAAGATAGAGATCATAGTCACTCCTGACTCTTGAGCTTAGAAAACATCAGAAAAAAATGAAAGATTACTTGATCCAATATAACTTCTCCAGACATATTGAAACTATCCCTACTTTAGCCTAGGAGAAGATTCTGAGGTTTTGAGAGAGAAGGGAAGGACTTCATGGCTAAGATGAAGCTATAATGTCAGGCATGAGCAAGGAACATCTGTCCAGTCATTAGTCTCAGACCATCTACTTTGGATAGAGCTTGCTATCTACAGCCTTCTTATCACATGCTGGACACCAGTAGAAATGGTACCAAGTTGTGCCTTAGATTTAATTAATCTTCCTCTGACACACTCCATGTAAATGGACAATATGCAAATGCCTTGACTTAGATTAGAGAGCTGATGTAATTTGCTACAGTCCTCTTAGGACTACAGCTAAGTGTGTCATATTATTGGACCCTAAAGAGCGTTGATGACAAAACCCCTCCTAGTGTTGGTGGCGGTGGTATATATGGATGTGGGCTTTGTTCATTTATTTAATCAACTATTATTTATTGAATATTGACTATGTGAAGTCTTAGCTTCCTCCCTCAAAATAAGGAACAATTTAATGGAAAGAAAGTTGTGCTCAGAAGCTGCCACACTTAGGAATCCTGGGTAGAGAAAGCAAGAGCAGAGAAGGATAAACCATCCCTGTGCCCTATTCTTTTCCCTCTTCTCAACTCCTTAATCAACTCAGGATCTTCCTTTTCACCCACTTGCTTCACCCTAGATTGGGACAAGAGGAACCCTTGTTCTAGGACTTTGTTTTAGAAGGTCTCACATAGCATACAAACACACACACACACAGAGGCATGTATGCACGCGCGCGCGCGCACACACACACACAAAACAATTCAGGCCCCAGAAAAACACTTCTCTACACCTTTGTCCTGGGTGGGACAATGTAGTAGAAATCACTGCTCTATCAGAGCATGGGAGTAATTTGAGTGGTAAAACTCTGACATAAAAAAGATAAATTAATTAAATCCTTTCAGCATGAAGTCAACTGATTTTGCTTAATAAAATAGAGTTTTGAAGTAGGGGCATGGAAGCTTACATTAATTAGCATAATATTGGCAACTGATATTTTGCAATATGAGAAATTCATATCACTTTTTAAATTATTTATGTGTAAGTCAAAATCTGTAGTGTTCTGTGTGGTGGTCACCAGTTTCACATGGCTATTTAAATTTAAATAAACTGAAATTAAATACAAAAATCCAGGTCTTTGGCTACACTCACCACATTTCAAGTGCTCAGTAAACACACATGGAGTGTGGCTACCATATTGCACAGTTCAGAATTAGAACATTTTCATCATTGCAGGAAATTCTATTGCATAACACTGGTTCATATGTAACAAATATGGAGCATAATACTGATTCGTTATAATTGCTGTTAGATCGGTACTGAAGCTAGGGTTGCAAATAGTGCTATTTTTCTAGAAATATTTAATACAATTTGGCAAATTAAAAAAATATTCAGCTTATTTAGGCAATTAAAATATCACTGAGGAAAGGCTTAAGATAATGGCACAAAAGATTTGTGGGTAAGGGAAAACATGTGCAAAATAGAATGTCTGCCGAGTAGAGAAACATTTTGAATTTGTTACTAAGACAATAGTCTTAACAATGTCATAGTAATGACATTGGGAACAATTCAGAGATTATATATAATATTTTCTGGATCTAGTCAAGGGGAACTTCTTGACAAAAATATATCAAGTCTGATGTGATAACTACTCTCAGATACATGCTGAGAATAATGACTAAATGCTTGTAAAGCAACTAAATTAAATTTAGATAATATATGAGAGTCACTAGAAGAGATAAATGAAACCCAGATCTTATGAATTTGAATACTTCATAAAGAGATGATAAAATTACAATGCAAGTTAACCTTTTGTGATAAAATTAAGATTTTATGACATTTTTGTGATGATAATATATGTAACCATATTAAAATGTTTTTACATGATATGCAAAATTGCAGTTAATTTCAGAATCTAAGTATTGTTTAAAGAATTTGTTGGCAATTGTAACTGCTATTGCCTCAGAGCAGAAAAAATTTTCTAAATTGAACTTAATTTAAGAAAACTAAGAACTGCAATGAATCAAAAATTTTTGCCTAATTTAGCTTTGCTATCAGTAGAACCCAAAGTATGTGAAAAATCTTTAACAATGTAATTAGTGATGTGCTGAAATAAAGGCAAGAAAATATTTTTATGAAAAAATATACTAATTTATGAATTGT
This sequence comes from Furipterus horrens, assembly GCF_987537825.1. NCBI lineage: Eukaryota > Metazoa > Chordata > Mammalia > Chiroptera > Furipteridae > Furipterus > Furipterus horrens. Next base: position 12,359,968 of record NW_028327177.1, on the reverse strand, counting down.
ATGTCTTGCCTTCAGAACTCATTTTGGTATTGGCAGTAACCAACACAACACCCCAACTTGAATTAAATTATCTTTGATATGCTGACAAACTATTTAAAATAAACAGTATTAGAAATGTTATTCAATTTTGTCATTGTGAAGGAATATTTTTTAAGACATGAGGATTGAGCTTGCTTTATATCTTCAAAATAAGTTGATATATGGTATGGGCCTCTAGTCTCCTGGTCTTTGTTCTAAGAATAATGAAGGTGGAGGAAGTAAAAATGCCTTTTCTTACAGGTGAGGTTGAGCATCCTGTTTCAAAAAGGTACACTGCATTCTAGTTCAATTTCATGGCTCATCTTTAACAGCTACATAATTCCAGACATTTGAAGTTTGAGAACATTTAGATAAGATTATGCTTAAGTGTTGCAAAGGATTGTATTCCAGTGGATACTGACTAGTCTCATGCCATCTCCACAAATACAGAAGAGGAGAAAGGAGAAACTATTAAGCCATAGTTTGAGAGATTACATTTACACCCCAGGAAACATGTGTTTGGCTGTGGAGTATCCTCAAATATTGGACTAGTCAATTGTGCTGGGGCTGCGACTGGATCTCTCTGATTTGAATCTTATGATTCTGGTATAGTCCTGTCTCAAAGCAGAGGAATGGTGCATACAAAATATTTTCCAATATTATTGAGGTATAATTGACAAATAACAATTGTAAATATTTAAGGTTTACAACTTGATGTTTTAGTTATGGGAGAAACTTGGTTCTTCTTGCTGACGCAGTAAAGAATTACAAATCAGCAACTAGCCTGGTGTTTCTTGTGATATTAGAACATCTGGCAATCTTACTGGACCAGGCTCAGGGCTGCTGAATTAGTGGGCAAGACATGTCTCCCCCCTCCTGCCTGCCTCATTTTACTATTTATCTTACCTAACATTTTGATGTGTTTGGATCCATCATGAACTAATCAATGCAATCAAGCTAGTGAACATATCCATCTCTTCGATAGCTACCTTTTTCTTCTTTCTGTATTGTCTTTATAGGTCTAAAAGGTCAGGAATTATGGCCTGCTGCTTAAGTCGGGCACAATGACATCACCACAGCTCAAAGGCAGGAAGTGAGTTTTATCACAGGTTCCAAGGAAGTAAGGAAATGGTCCATGCAACCTGTGAAGTTATGCATACTTTCTTGCTGTTTTGCATCCTTGCTAAGTGCCAAATAGACCCTTTAACACCTGAACCATTAGGTGGGGGTGTCTTTGGGTTCTGTGTTACCAGTGACCTAATCCATAGTGAATGGCCAAAAGAGCCACTCATAACAGACACATACATAGCAGTAACATTTTGTAATAAGGAACAGCTTATTCAGACTTTTGTCCCAAGTGAAAGTTGAGCTCTAACCTAGGCTGAGTTTTCTGTCTGTCCCAGGTCCAGCACTGGTCACTAGGGGGAAGAGACATTCATGGAGCCTAGGTCTTGAAAGGGTTTCTGAGTCAGGTTTCCCTAGAGCAGCTGCTAGTCCTTGAGGCATCTGAGACGTTTGACTAGAGCATGTGAGATCTCGTCTGACTTCCACAGCTCTAACTCAATGATGTGGCTTTGGAAGGGAAAGAGGAGGAGAGCAAGAAATGGTGGAGGCCGCTGGATAAAAGGAGCCAGCATCTGTGAGCTGAGATAGCAGAAACAGGAACACTCTTTCAAAAATAAAAAGGAACCACATCAAATTAGTGGGAAGTTTTAAAAAATATGTCAGAGGAACATGTTTATGGTGACAACTGCCTAAAATGAAGAGGTGAGTTCCCTTAGAATGTGAGCTGCTTGAGGCAGAGACTACGTGAAGATAGAACCTATTTTGTTCACTTCTGCAAGGCCATGAAAGAGTGCTGAGTGTGCAGGAGGTGATCAATAATTATTGTCAAATTAACCAATGAGTGGATGGTTGAATGAATCTGTGAATTTCACGAATGCCCATGTGGCTTAGAGGAAAGAGATGGAAGGTTAGAAACAAGACACGTGCATATTTCAGACTTGCTACTTCTCTTATTGTGTGATAACAGTGCTTCCAACCTCAACTTTTTCATAGCATAATTTGCTGAATAATAAACACTTTGCTCTGTTGGGTGACAATGGAATGAAGTGTTATACGTATGTTTCAGGTATATATATCTAGAAGCTATCTAGAGAAAGGACTTAATTCTCCTTACTCTGCCCTTTTTTTTCTTTCCTGGAGTTGGGAAAGTGTAGTTGTCATAGACCAGCCCATTGATACCTAGAAACAAGATAAAGAGGACCACATGTCATTTCATTGTCACTCTGGAGCATTGTCTACTAGACCTGCTCAAGGACTCCTTAACAGCCAGGGAGAAAATGCCTGGGGTCGGAGCCCGGACTTCGCAACAGTACATTTCAAGGTGCAGATTTTTGTTTAGAGATGCAAATAATTTCTGCCTAGGAGAAAATTAACTGCAGAGGATAGTTTCTTCATTGTATATCTAACCTAACAATGTTACTCAAATGTTCGTTCTTTAACCCCTGTAAGTTCTCAGTTCCTCAAATGTTCTTCGTTAATGTTTTATGATTCTGCTGATTTTCTCTTAAATTAGTAAATCAATTGATCGTTCCATATGAGTTAAATAAAGTGAACATTCTATATTAGTTAAATAAGTTGATCGTTCTAGAGTAATTGAATAAACTGATCATTCCATATTAAACTAGTTAAATTGTTCATGTGAGTCACGGTTTCCACTTTTTGAAAAATCATCCTTGGACAGTATTTTGAGATCTCCATTTTTTGCTAGCAATGCCTCGTACATGCTAGACACTCACAGTAAGTTTGTTGAATATTGTGTGAAGAATAAACAAACACATGAACTACTAAAGGAAGGCTGAAGAAGTGATGAGTCCGGTCAGATTTTGACCCCACCCAATTTCTAATATGTTCCTTGGTAACTTCAGACCCAATCTTTGCATTTTAAACCAGCTGTCCAGAAGTTTTGTTCACACTAAGCCTTTATATCAGTGTGCGTGCAAGTTGGGAATACCATATGCAATTAAAAGAGTACAGTCAGTTAAGTTCATGCTGTCCCATTAGGTTTAGCTTGGGTGGGTAGCCTCCATCTGCCCCTGAACTCAGAAGCCCATGTTAGCTCAACCTAAGCATTGACGGCTTAGGTTTTCTGTGTTTTCATGTTTTAATATCTTCCATCTGGTCCACCTCTTGACCTTTTTTCCACTCAAATGCCATCATTTCCCCCCCTCCTTCTCTTGATCCATTGTTCCACTTTGGAAGACATGCAACTTACTTTCCTTGACATCCCTGTATTTGAACATCAAAATTCTTTACTTGATATCCTTATATTTCCTTAATGTACAACCACATTTTTAATCTTTTTATTTTTTAAAAGACTCATCTGTGTTATTGATTAGTTAGGGAATGAGTTTTGCTACATATAAGAATCTGAAAAAATGGTTCTTTAACAATGAGAGGATTTATTTTCTTCACCTAATAAGAAGTCCTGATATGGGCAGTCCAAACCTAACTTGGCAGCCAAATGACACTGTGTTTTCACAAAGACTTTCTTGGTATGAAGTTTTCATTTTCTTTCTTTTTAAAAAAATTTTAAATATTTTATTGTTTATACTATTACACTTGTCCTCACTTTTCCCCCCTTTGCCTGCATCTACCCAGCACCCCCCCAGGCTGTCCCCACATGGTTGTCTCTGTCCATGGGTCATGCATGTATGCTCTTTAGCTAATTCCTTCACCTTCTTTCATCCAGTCCCCCAATCCTTCCCCTCTGATAGCTGTCAGTCTGTTCCATGTATCTATGCCTCTGTTTCTATTTTGTTCATTAGATTTCACATATAAATGAGATCATATGGTATTTGTCTTTAATTGACTAGTTTGTTCCTCAAAAAATAAAAAATGTCACTGCCTTTTGACCCAGTGATTCCATGTCTGGGAATATATGCTAAGAATCCCAAACCACCGATGCAAAAGAATATATGCACCCCTGTGTTCATAGCAGTGCTGTTTACAATAGCCAAGATCTGGAAACAGCAACAGTAAAAAAGAAGGAACTCTTACCTTTTGGAAAAGCATGTAGCTTTCATTTTAAAAAGTGCTGTTTTGTGCCCTCGCTCAGTGGATTGAGTGCCGGCCTGTGAACTGAAAGGCTGGCTGTTCAATTCCCAGTCAGGGCATGTGTCTGGGTTGCAGGCCAGGACCCCAGGTGGAGGCATGTAAGAGGCAACTGATCAATGTAGCTCTTGCACACTGATGTTTCTCTCCCTCTTTTTCTCCCTCCCTTCCCCTCTCCCTAAAAATAAATTAAAAAAATTTTTAAATGTTTTTGTGCGGTTGCAAGAAGAATGCTCCTTACCCAGCTTCATATTCACAGTCTAAGTCAGTGGTTCTCAACCTGTGGGTCGCGACCCCTTTGGGGGTTGAATGACCCTTTCACAGGGGTCGCCTAAGACCATTGGAAAACACATATATAATTACATATTGTTTTTGTGATTAATTACTATGCTTTAATTATGTTCAATTTGTAACAGTGAAAATACATCCTGCATATCAGATATGTACATTACGATTCATAACAGTAGCAAAATTACAGTTATGAAGTAGCAACGAAAATAATTTTATGGTTGGGGGTCACCACAACATGAAGAACTGTATTAAAGGGTTGCGGTGTTAGGAAGGTTGAGAACCACTGCTCTAAGTGAAATGAAGGAAAAAGGTGAAGGGCAAAAAACTCATTTTAGCTGAGTGATTCCCCTTTTAAAGAGTTTTTCCAGAATCCTTTCCTAGTACATTTTTATTACGTACTCTCAGTCACAACAGTATCACATAGCTACCCATAGCTGCAAAGGAAGATGAAAAATACCCAACTACTCTAAACCAAATCATGGATCTTTTACTAAAGAAAAAGGTGAAACTAAATATAAGTTAGATATCTAGTGGTGTCTGCCATAATTTTCTTTCTTTATTTAGTACATTTGAGTTTGGCCCTCCTTCTGCGTTATCTCTCAAAATTCATAGTTACTTGATAAAGAAATAAATATTTATAAGCCATTGTTCTATATTATCAGAACCAATAAATTGAGGCATGGAGAAATAATGTAATGATCAGACATATTAGGCAAATTGGAGCCAAATCCCAATTATGCAGTTCACTGGCTATGCAACCTTAGAAAAAACTTGCTTAAATCTCATTTATCTTAGTCTCTAAAATGAGGATAAAAGAGTAGCATTGTCTAAGCATGGGTTTCTTAGAAAACAGAGTCTATGACAAAGGTCATATACTAAGGCCTTGCTGGAGGGTCTAGTGTCAGGGCAGCTAGAGAGGAGGTGAAATGAGAAAAACAAGAATAGTTAATGGACTTTTCATAAAGTTAATGTTAGAATTCTGAGCACATTTTTTTCCTACTGAGGTCAAAATGTTCTTTGTTGTGAAATTATGGCAACAGGGCTTTGAGTTTACTTTTGAATGCTCTCACTGGAAACAAAAAATCAGAAATTTGGCATCTCTATGTTGCTTTATAATTTTTAGAAATGTCCCTGGCCCTTGCAATCCACTTAATCTCTAATATATATATGTATATATATATATATATATATATATATATACATATATATATTTACCTGATATTATCATTATGGTAAATGAGATTTTGTTTACTTTAAGAGTCATACAATTTCCAGCAAGATTTCCAAAACTTGCTGCCTAATATTAAGAGAAATGGCTGCCTTCAAAAGACATTATACATACATATCATTTTATTTTAGTGCTGTTCATTACGGTTTTTAAATAGCTTCTAGGATAAAAGAGAAAAAATTTCTTTTTCACTATAAAAAGAAAAATGACTATATGACCTATGTCAAAGGCCTATGTCATGAAGCAAGTACAGTGCTTGGAATATATTAGGTGCTCACTGAATGTTCATGGAATAAATTTGGAAAAGGTTCTTTCTTGTTTTTTGTTTTTTATTGGCCAAGGCTTACCCTCTTGGGCTTTAATTCTCCAATATGTCACATGTTTGTAGAATGAATGAAAAATATAGGCCTGGTCTGGGCATCTATAATATCTCTAAATCATAAAACATAAGCTTTAATAATCCTCTGGGTATTACATGAGAAAATTATGGGAAGCACTTAAAAATATTTTATATTATTGTCATTATTGAGGAACAATAGGAGTGGACTGTAACAATAACAAGTAAAGCAAACCTTCTAAAAGAGGAACCATACATGCTTCACATTCCCCTAGGAAGCTGAAGCAAAGAAAGAAGTGCCAACAGATGATAATGCTTTTTTCAAAACAGATGCTACGGAAAGATACTCCATCAGGAAGAACATAACAGAGTCCAAGGAAAAGTAATAAACCAATTGTTGAGTAGCAAAAATGACAAGTGACTACAATACCCTTTTATGTCTCATCAAGTAATGATGAGTTGACGCTGAATTTCCAGTTGAAAGGTAAATTGTCTACAAATATGTGGCATCACTGAGCCATGTTCCCAGTCACCTGTGACTACCTGTTTTTGGTGTTTATTTTATTTAGGCCACTACAGTATCCAGAACATTTGACAATTAGGTTTAAATCCAAGTACTTCTGTCTTTTTTTTTTTTTTTTTTTTTCCTGGAAAAATGGCTTAAGCTGGAAGGTAGCAGCTGAACAAATATTTGAAGTTGATAAAGGAGTGGTGAGTAGGTGAAGAACCTCAGTTAGCCTTCAACAAGATTGGGCGTATTTATAGCAATGTATTTGGGGTGGGGATGGGCACTTGGAACTTCGTTCACATGATTGGATTTTTGATACTTTCTTGTGTTCCAGGAAAATGAAATGTATACGTGGCACTTTCAGGCATATGCTCTTCCAACTTGATATTGCCCAGCTCAATGAATACCCACAAGAAAACCCAGGCAAAGGTGGATAGTCACTTGTTTCCACTGACCACTGAGTAGTTCACAGTTCATGTTGTTTATGGGTTATTCTGTTCTGTGGGTGATAATTTGAGACATGTTACAACATTGAAGTACTTTATGGAGAATTCTCTGTCTTTATACTGAAGGTTCAGTACCATCCCCAGATTATATTGCTTGTATAAATATAGTCATGGTTATAAAACGTATTGCCATATTTTGTAGAATACTCTTGTCCCCTTCATTTTTTGATTTATCTTTAAGTAGATCATATGGTTATGGATAAGAAATTTTGAGGAACTCTATACTTAATTACTTCATCGTTGTTTATTGCAAGGTACACATTTGGGTGAGTACAACAGAACTTAAAAATGAACAGGTGTTATTTTTCACTCAGAAAATAACATGCTGTCATTATAAAAAGAATGCCCCAATGAAAAGAAAAAAAATCAGCTATATTCTCATCACTCAGTGATATTCAATGCTAGATTTAAGTGCATTTCCCTTCGGTTTCTTTTTTTTAATGAATCATTTATTTTTAACATAGTTTTGATCATACTGAATATTCAAGTTTGTGCAAGACATTGAACTAGACCTTAATGATTCATGTTAACGAGGGATAGGGAAGAAAAAGGCCAGAATAAATGGAAATAGAGGATAGATGAAAACTCTCCCCGTGAGAAATGGTCTGTAATTTTTCTTCCATTGAATCTTCCTCCAAAAAACAGAAGAGCACATTCTTTAAACTTCTATCACCTTTCTTCTTTTATTTATAAAGTAATTAACTATGTGGTTACTGTAATTTGTTCCATATTATCTTGTGGGAGCTTCCTAACAAATGTGATAATAATAGTTGTACCACAATTGTTGAAAAAACAAGGTGTCTAAACTTCAGATAGTGTCCTTTGAATGACATCAGCCTTGGGATTTGATTGGTTGTAAATACTCTTGTAAACTCTGCCCTGACCACCACCGTCTTAGTCACCTTGGCATCTGGACTAGCACAGGCTGAGGAGAGCTTGGAGGCCTGATCTAAATCATAAGGGTCATGCCTGGATGCCAAGTCAGGAGGTTTTCTGGGAAACTGGTTGGTTTGCTCTGTCTTGCCTGCAATATGAACATTGGAATACCTGAAAGGCAGGTGTTTGGGTTGAAATCTTTGTTCTATTATTTCTAGTTGTGTGATATTAAAAAAGAAAAGTATTATACCTTATGAGTCTTAGTTTTCTGATCTGTAAAATGGAAAAAATATTAAGGCATAATTTATCTCATGAGGTTTGACTATGATCATACGTCTTATATGATAGGAAGCGACTGACAAAAAATGCTTATCACATATGAGTAAAATCAATGAATAAGAAGGCGTCCCAACAAGAAAACATAAACTCATGGACTATGCTGATGAACAGCCAGGCCTCCCAGAGACCCCTCACTAGGTGTTAGGCAAAATGATTTCTAGTGTTTGATGTAACCAGTGCCATCTTGAGAAGCAAGTTACTCTAAGTGACTGCTAATTCACACAGGGCCTGTATCACCTGAAAAGAGTGTTCTTAACATAGATTAGCAGACCCAGTCAGTTGATAACTGCCTTGGAATATGTAGTTCTTAACGAGCACAAGCCACTGGGCTGTAAATCATTGTTGTTCCTGCAGGATATATATATATATATATATATAGAGAGAGAGAGAGAGAGAGAGAGAGAGAGAGAGAGAGAGAGAGAGAGAGAGAGAGCCCATTCCTTTTAGGGTGTGCAGACCTACTTTGCTTCTGTCCATAGGTTCTTAATAAACTCTCTGTTCACTTCTGGAGTTGTCAGCCTCTTTCTTCAGTCTCTCGGCCCCTGTCCTCCTTTGGGGATGGGTTCCAGTACACCTCAAAAAAATAATTCCCAACACTAGCAGTCTTGGCCCATTTGGCTCCACACTTAGCCTTACGTACAAAGAGAGAGGGAAGATATTCAGGACTCTGGGTGGGGGAAAGGATGGTGATAATCAAACAAAGACTTTTCCAAAGCTTTCCAAAGACCTTTAGACAGCAGTGACCCATCACATTTGTCTTTGGACCTCCAGTACACCCAAATACTTACTGAGTGACTTATATGTGCCAGAAACCTTTCAGAATGCTGGGAATGCCATAGTAAAAATAGAAGTCTTCCAATAGCGGGTTTTCAAATGAATCGTGTATGGTGGGGCTGATCTGTGTAGGTTGTAAAGGTACGCTCTGAAAGTTTTTATTTATTTTTGCTCCCTGTTTTCTCACTGTGCTCAGTGGAGCTCCAACACTTCCACATAGATGCTTCTGGAATTCCATGAGGAGCAAAAGGGATACCAAGCAGGCTGGTCTTAGACTTTCTCATAGGTTTCATTGAAAGCTGATATACTTTAATTAGTATCATCATTTGTTTCTTTTTTTCCATTTGTGCTCATTGATAAAATTGTGAGAGAGACCATCCTAACGTTTTCTTTGGTTTCTTCTTTAAAATGAGGCTGTCTCCACCTGGCTGCTGTGGCTCAGTGGACTGAGTGTCGGCCTGCAAGCCAAGTGTCGCTGGTTCAATTCCCAGTCAGGGCACATGACCAGGTTGCACGCCAGGTCCCCAGTTGGGGGCGCGAGTGAGAGGCAACCGCACAGTGATGTTTCTCTCCCTCTCTTTCTCCTTTCCCCTCTCTCTACAAATAAATAAACAAACAAACTAATTAAAAAGAAAATAAATAGAAATGAATTTTTTAAAAAATGAGGCTGTCTATTCTACCAGATAATTGTGCTATTATTGAGATTGCACATATAAAATACCTGGCTCTCCACAAATGTGTGTTTCCTTCATATTTATTCTTCTTGACTATATCCAGAGAAGCTTTTTAATTCAATTCCTGATTCAGAAGTGATAGATTAACCTTCAATAATTCCCTAAAGGGTCCACGGTATGGAAAACTGTAGCAACTGGAGCGTGGAGGAGAGGGGTGTGAGCTCTCCTCTGAGCTCTGGCATCCAAACATATGCCTCCTCTGCTAGAGTTCAGACTGAGACTCCCGTCGATGAGCAGATGATCAAATGGTTAATCCACAAACTGTACGCTCCTCCGCACTCACGAACAGCTGCGCCTTGAACCACTTGAGCCACACTTTCCACTCTTTCCTTAGGGTTGGCTGAGCACAACCTGAGCTGCTGAGATATTTTTTGCTAAGCATTTCTTTTGAGCGGTGTTTCTCCAGCAATGTGTGAGAACCACTGATCTAGAGAACTAGGTGGAGGGTACACTTCATATGTACACTCGCATGCTCAGTAGTGTGGGCATACAAACACCCATGACACATGGACACACTGCATCCACCCCTTTGTTGTGTGATGCCCATCACTATAAACATCTCGGTGCACCAGATCAGTGGTTCTCAAGCTTGGCTGCATAGTAGAATCACCAAGGGGTCTTTCAACATTTCTGATGCCCAAATGACACTCCAGACCACTTAAGTCAGAAACTCTGGGAGGGATACTTCAGGTTATTCCAATGTGCAACCCAGTTGGAAAGGCATTGTACTGGATTAGATGTTTCTGGTGATGCGATGCCCTCGGAATCCTTTTACTTTTTAAAAATAGAACTATTTGATTTTTTATAAATTGCTGATTTTTACACAGGCTTCTTTTTACTTCTGGCTGTGACGGGACGTAACCTCTTACGGAAAACAATGAGAAAACTGGATAAAATATGAGGCCGCTGTTTCTGGACGTTAGACAATGGGCAATGCAGGACTGTGGCTCTGGAGAGAAGGGAAATAAACAATGTGAACCTTATGTGCATCCAGGCTCTTTGTTTGGAAGCACTTTCCAGATTGCAGCAAAGGGAGGGGAATCTTAAGCAGAGCATAGGAGGCAGAATTTGGAATTTTGGAAGAGTGAGGTGTCTGGAATGTGAGGGTCAGAGTACTGGAGAAGGGGAAGCTGCTTGGAGAAAAAACTCCAAAATCTGCATAAGGCCCCCTTGAGGATTATGTTGAATGCTAAACAATAGCTGTAAAGGGTGAGACTTCATGAGGCTGGGTCAAAACAACCAAGAAACTGCAGACTGAAGACTTCCTAAAGCAAACAGGATTGGGGGATGTTTGAGTCTTGATCAAGCATAGCAAAGAGTTCTTCTTGAAGCTCTAAGGTATTCAGTGGAGACACTTGACGGTCATGCCTTATGAGAGAGAATAAACTAGCTCTAGAGTCAAGGACACTTAAAACCTGCCCTAAAAAGCTCATAAGAAAACTTTGAAAAGCTCAAGCTGAATCACAAGTGCCTGCCCAAATAAAGTCTAATATCTTTTAAAAGAATGTATTTCTTTTTTTAAATCTAGCACTCAACATTATAAAATACAAAATGTCCAGGACCTAAGAAAAAATACCAGATGTGTGAAGAAGCAGAAAAACACAACCCACTACAAAGAGAAGCGTCAGTCATTATAAACAAAATAAAAAATGATAAAGGTAATGGGATTAGCAGACAAGGATCTTGAAACAGTTAATATAAATCCCTTTAAGACTGAACGGGAAATGTAAGTCTAATGAGGCAAGGAATGAAGGGTTTTTAAAAATGGAATTTTTAGAAATGAAACAATACCTGAAATGGAAAATTTCATTGGAAGGGATTAACAAATGATTAGACACTAAAGAGAGAAAAAAACCACTAAATTTGGAAGCACACTAATGGAAACTATGCAAACTGAAGCACAGAGGGAAACAGACAAAATGGACAGAGCCTCAGTGGCCAGGAGACAGTATCAATTAGAGTTTTATAAAAAGGGAAGAGAAGAAAACCAGAAAGTTATTTGAAGAAACACTGGCAAAATGTTTTGTAGGTTTGATGAAAATTATGAATCTATATATTCAAGATGCTTGGTAGCGCCCAAGCAGGATAAGCAAAGAAAAACCTGACATATTACAATAAAATTTCGGAAAACCTGTGATTAACCATAAACCTTAAAAGCAGAGTACACATTCCGTATAAAGTACAAGATAAGTCTATGGATGTCTAATCAGAAACAATGAAAGTCAGAAGACAATAGAATGACATGTTCAAAATGCCGAAAGAATGAAAACTCTTAACCTAGAATTTTCTATTCAGTAAAAAAAAAAACCTTTAAAATAAAAGAGAACTAAAGATTCTCAGGTAAATGAAATCTGAGAGAATTCATCACCAACAGACTTGCACTTTAAAAAATATTAAAAATAAGTTTTATGTGGAAAAAAAAATACCAGATGAAAACTTGAATCTTGAAAAAAAAACAAGACCACTTGGAGACGGTAAATGTGTTGCTTTATACATAAGAGTCTCCTTTCCTTACCAACATGTAATAAATGTATAAAAATTATTAATGAGATATTTTACACTCTTTTTTTTTTAGTACTAAGTCTTTGAAAGCCATGTGGGTTTTACACTTAACATCACATTTCAATTTGGACTAACCATATTTTAGGTCCTCAGGAGCCACATGTGGCTAATAATTACTTTGCTGGGCAGGACGGTTCTGGCCCATCAGCCTGGTTTATTTTCTCAACTACTTATTGTCCTCTGAAAATAATGTTTATATTTGTTTTCTTATTTATTTTCTCTCACCCAGCTAGAATATAAAGCTCTAAGAGAGAAAGGGCATTGTCTTGTTCAACAGCTCTACACACAGTGATTAGAACAGAATCCTGTTTATTTCTTGAATAAAAAATATTTCAAAGAAGAAGATGTGGATACTCCACACAGCAGGTAGGAATTGTAAGATATGTATTCTAACAACAAGAATGGCCCTTAGGGGAGGTTAAGTCAGTATAGACTTTGAAATTTGATGGATGTGTGTTTGAATCTCAGCTTCATCACCTGAAGTTGCATGACTTGTGGCCAGTTATTTAACATCAGTGCAGAGATGTCCAAGGTGAGAGGGCTCTGGAAACAATTGGGAAGTATTATATTTCTGACATTGTTTTGAATTGCCAGGGTATGATGATAATCAAAAGTCTTATTTTTCTTATTGAAAAGCACCCCAGCATGCAATGCACCCCCTCATTTTCTGCCCCTGGAGTGTAGCACTTCACTGCCCCACCCCTTAGTAGGTCACTGCTGCTGCCAGTTTATACTTTCCCACCTTTAAAATAGCTTTTGTCATTTTATTTAGCAAATATATTTATCGTCCTTCATATGTGCTAGACATATTCTCAATTCTTTATATGCATTAATCTGTTTAATCCTAGCAACCATCCTGGGAGAAAGGTAACCTTTTAATCCCATTTTACAGATGAAGATACCAAAGCCCAAGCTAGCAGTTCTGAGAAGAAACAGAACCAGGTTTTTAACTCAGGGAATCTGACTCCAGAGAACACTCTTCCTTTGCCTCTTAATAATAAGACTTTCCATGCAAGGTTGGAGAACTGTGTGCAAAGTGGCTGACACAGTGTCCAGCTCATAACAAATATTCAGTAGACAGAAGGTATTTTCATTATTGCTAGTAATATAATATTTTTTATCAGTTGAGAATCTGATACCTTAGGGAGCGTAACTGACTCCTCCAAGTCCACACCACTACTCAGAAGCAGAGGGGGTTGAATGCATAACCTGTGCATTCTCAGTCAGGCCAGGTCTGTCCACTGCCAACCCTTATGGGAAACTGAAAAATAACCACTGGAGGAGCAAGGAAAGTCTTGACAATTTAAATAAACGAACCAAGAACTTGCTTTTTTCTCCTATGGCCTAAAGGCTCATCTTATCTGATCGTGGGAATTCCCTATTACTCTCCAGAGGGATTTTTATAATGTTCCAAAAGCATTCTCCCCACCCCTGCCCAGCCCCTTAGCCACAGAACAAGATAGTACTTAGTATTCTAAGGCTATGATATATCATCTTTCTTTCTTTCATATATTTTTAAAGCATGATTTAAACTTTTAAGAACTTTTAAATCTTGGTGTAATTCACATGCAGCAAAGTGCACTGATTTTAAATGTGCACTTTAATGGATTTTTTAAACATATGTATACAATCATGTTTCACCACCCATGTCAGTATGAAACAGTTCAGCACCCCAGAAGGCTTCCTCTTGCCCTCTCTCAGAAAATGATCCCCACCAAAAATAAATAGGACCATTCTGACTTATGCCAACTTAGATTCATTTTGTGTATTCTTAACTTTATTTGAATGGAATTTTGAGTCTGGCAATTTTGTTAAACACTGTCTATGACGTTGAGCTGTATTGTTATGGGTCACAGGATTCATTTTTTATTGCTGAATAGTATTCCATTTTGTGAATACACCACAATTTTTTTTTTACTGTGCTACAATTTATTTCTTCATGATTTGTTTTTGGACATTTCATGCATCTCCCATTTAGGAGTATTATAATAATGCATCTATGCCATTCTTATACAGTTTATTTGATGGACATGGAACTTATTTTTATCAGATACCCACACATGGAACTTCTGGGTCACAGCTTATGTGTATGTTTAGGGTTAATAGATAATGCAAATAGTTTGTTTTTTAAAACAGCAGCAGTGTATGACAATTCTAGTTGCTCCCCTCAATGATACTTGGCATTACCTTGGCTCTTTTGAATAGTCTGTATTTTGGACATTGTTTCATGATCATACCGTGTGTCAAATTACATGTAACTCCTTCATCTGCAAAAGATTACATTCTCATAGTTAAGAAAATTTCATTGCCAATTAAATTCTAACAGCAAAAGATTTTCACTGACAATTAAATCACGAGGGGTGTTGGTAAATTTTTTCTGAACTCTATTTCTAAATATCAGCATTATTAAATATAATTCACACACAAAACTCACTTATTTTAAATGGAAGATTTGTCAAGTTTGGTAATTGTGTACAGTTATGTAACCTCTAAAGTACTCATGATATTTTCATCACCCTAAAAAGTTCCTTTACATCCCTAAAGTCAATTCCCTCTTCCAGACTCCTGGTTCCTAGCAACTATAAATCTTTTACCATAATTTTAGCTTCTGTAGAATTTTACATGAATCAAATCACATAGTATGTAGTGTTTTATGTCTGAATTGTTTTACTTAGCAAGGTGTTCTTGAGATGTATTCATGTTATTGCTTTTTATCAGTAATTTCTTTCTTTTTATTGCTGAGTTATATCACGATTTCACTGTATGCATATGCCACAATTTTTTTAGTTATTCAGATATTGACAGGAATTTGGATTCTTTTTTCAATTTGGGGATGTAATGAACATGCTGTTCCAACGGTATGCACTGGCATCTCACTGTGATTTGAGTTTGCATTTCTGTAATGATGAGTCAGGCATATGTTCATGGGCTCCGTGTACACAGCACGTGCAGGGTGGTTTTGTCTGGCTGGTCGGGGCTGAGCGGTTGCTTGGGGCAGCCGGGCACTGACCTACAGAGCAGGAGCAGCTGCCGATGGGGAGGCCAGCTGTGTGTAGCAATGCCCTGTTTGTCTCCTCGCTCCCTTTGTTCCGGTGAAACGGGCTCTGGAGATGTGTCCCAGAACACACTACAGTGACCTTGCAGCCAGGCCAGAGCACCTGGACAGAGCGACCACCCACCCTACGAGGGCAGATGGGGACAGAAACAATGGCTGCTACTGTCCCCTCCCACCCTGGAGAGTTCCTGCGCTCCCGGGGAGCCCCTGTGGCTCTCCAGTCTTCTCTAGACAGCCTCTGTAATGTTCCTTGTACAGGATGTGGTCCCCATAGAAGGAGCTGTGTGCAGGATCTAGCTACAGGGTAGCTGTGGGGAGCCCAGCATGCCCTCGTGGTGCCTGGGCACAGCCTTTGGGGAGCAGCCTGGCTGCAAGGCCAGGTGGGTGTCCCCACGGCCTGTGCTCCTGCTTGCTCCCTTCATTCGCAAAAGGCTCCGGGCAGCGTAGCTGTGAACGTGCTGCAGTGACACAGGAAGGTGGGCCTAAGCCCCTAGAGCTAGGCAGCCCCATCAACGTGGAGAGAAAGAGACAACTGCGCTGCAGGGGTCCTCAGGCCGGGAGAGGCCCTGCAGCTCCCTGAAGGCTCCATTGGTTGCTTTCTCTTGTGTGTTTTTAGAAGCTCTTCATTCAGTGATTGGTTGTCTCGCAGGAGTCATTGCTACCTGTATACCTGTGTGTTTGTATTGGCTCAGGGGAGGGCCGAGTTCAGCATCCCCCTGCACCGCTGCCTTCTTGGTTCCTCTGATGGGCTGCTCTTCCGGGCACCACTCCGGGCTGAGGGGCCGCTGGTCCTGGGCTCCATCACTTCTCGGTTCCCTTTAACCCTGCCCTGATCTCTGCAAATAGCCTCTTCATTAAATTCTCCCCAGCTTAACTATTTGAGCCTGTCTATTGTGGACAAAAGCTATAATAAATCATAAATTCCTAACTGGGCAGGTCATGGTGAATAGTCATATCCCAGGCCTAAAGTTCTCCAGTAAAAGGTTTTTAAGCAAATTCTGTCCATTGTTAACACACCTTTGAAATGCCAGAAGTACTACCCCTCAAAGGCATAAGAAAGTGCATGATCTTGTAACCCAGTCCCTGTTTTGCTTCCTCCCATCCTCCCATAATCCACTTTACATTTCCTCCTTAATTTCAAATACATAAAAGAACCTGCAAAGCTGCCCTTCTGCAGAGCAATTGAGATTTTGCTCCCTGGCATATGTCCTCAGTTTTGCTCAGACAAACTCAGAAAGATTTTCTACAGGTTTAGATATGCTTACGTTGACACTGTCTTTTGATACAACCAACCTCAAAGATGAGTGAGAGTTCAAGCTTTCTCATGCTACAATTATTATCTAAACCTTTTCCTTAAAAAAAAAAAAAAAAAAAAAAAAACATACAGAAGTCATTTGGTCTTAAAGAGAAAGGTGGACATTTCTAAATGTCATTTTATAATTCTGCCTTTGCACTAAAGCATAGATTTCCCTCAAGTGAAATCTGAAATTTGGTTCCTCTTCCCCAATCCCCACACGATTAAAGCAAAGAGAGTGTTCAAGGAGTTGGACTAATTTACATGTAGTTTAGCCTTTCTTTGTCTCTGGATTTCTTTATAGTGCAATGGAAAGGGTTGTTTGGGAGTGAGATAACATTTATAATGTACTTAATACAGTACCTAGAATATAGATACTATTCAAAGAAGTTTTTAGCTCAAAAGCCTGATGATTTTGTTCTAGCCTCTCTTTTTTTTTTTTTAAGTATATTTTATTGATTATGTTGTTACAGTAGTTCCAATTTTTTCCCCTTTACTCCCCTCCACCCAGTATCTCCCTCCCCCAGCATCCCCCCCCAAGTCCATACCCATGGTTCGTAAAAAATAACTATCCCTCCCTCTCAGATATTAAGACCCTTTGTAATCTTGTAAAGGACAATGGGCGAAGGTCTCAAGCTCCTCTAGCTGCTTCAAGCTGGACATGGTCGTCGTCCTACCTACCCTTGGGTCCAGAAATCCCTAATAACAGTGGGGGTGTGGAGGGGAGGGTGGCCTTCCCACATGGGGAAGGATTGTGCAGACTCCAGGTCAGTTGGCTGTCTCCGGACAACGGCGTGCTTGGTTTAGCGGGCTGGCATCCTTGTTGTGTTCTGGGGGCAACAGATTTGGCAAAAAGGGTTAAAAAGCATCATTCAATCCATAACTACTAGGTGGCAAAAGGCAGGGATTAATTTTTCAATGTTCCACATTAGGAGAAAAAAAAAAAAAAAAAAAAAAAAAGGGCTTCTTTGGAGGAAGGTGTGCTAGGCACATCTCTCCTGTCCAAAACCCTTTTGCCCATTTTATTTAGTTTGGGCTGAGGGAAATTGTTTATGTTTCCCACCTCTCAGACCTCTGGGCCCTTTCTGTCCAAGCCATTAGGATAGAAAAGAGAATTCAGTTTTAAAGTGAAGCCCACAGACCACCCCATTCTTCACCAACTCAGCCATTTAGTTCAGCCAAACTGTTGAGTCTCCGGAGGCAGCGCTGCAGAGAGGATTAAGTGAGGCTTATGCGTACAGACAATCACTCAGGTAATGCGGTCATAGGCTTATGCCCTTTGAAAACAGAAAACACACGTTAATTTATGTAACATAACCAACAAAAAAGTCTCTAAATCTGTAAGACTGTCTTATTGGGAAGACATACAGTTGCAAGGCACTTGACATTCTACTTGCCTGCAACTTGAATCTCTTTGGTGATATCACAGATATGGTTTAATTTTCAAGTGAAACCATTTTTTAAATGATAGCCTCTCTTGACCTCCAGTTAGTTAGGTTAGATCTATCCTTCAGCTTTCTTTCTTCCATATTTCTTTGGTAATCAGATGGCTTGTTTGCACTCAATCTTTAGCTATACCTTCATGAACCTAAGGCTTCTCTGCTTTGGAAAATAACACGAAGTTTTTAATATTGTTTGTTTCCTAATATTCTACTCCTTCTGCATGTCCACTTAATTGTGTAATGCAGTATTAAAGCAAGCTTCTACTCCGGGAAGGTTTTGTTTGAGTACTTTTAGATTTAAAAAAGAGGGTTAATTATTACAGATTATTTTTTTCTTATTTAATTACATAAATCAGCTTTTAAGACTATTATCTGCCACTGACTCTGATTTTGCACTGCTTAAATACCAAGGTCTGCTTTATTTTGTTAATTATATTGGCCACTGGATACAGTAATAAAACTCTGACTCCAAAAAACCTCCGCTGCCTTGCGGCATACCTCTTTAGGGGAAAGGCTAAGGGAGTAAACCCCGACAGAAAATCCGGAGCCGGAGTCCCTAAGGCGGTTTGACGTTGTAGTCAACACCGGCAACTCCTGCGGCGCACCTGAAGCCAAGCTGTATTGACTCCGTCTTTCCCTTGGACCCTTCAGCTGCGAAGAGAGGGGGGGTCTGCTGCATGGGCAACAGCAGACCCTCCATATCACCCTGCCCAGGCTCTGTAGCTTCAGCTTCACTGGAGAGGACACTCCAGCGTCATCGCAAGATGTCGATTCAACACGGGAGGAGACAGATACCGTGTCACTCCCGAGTCGGACTGCACAACCATTCTCGGCGGTGCAGATAGACTCTTAAGAAGCTACACCATCGTCTCTCGAGACGGACGGCTGCCGACAACGACAACGACAATATTTCTTTGATTGTGGTTGGACACATGTACATATTTGAAGAGCATTTCAAATCTTGGATGTTTAAAGCAGAAATATAGGCCAAATTACAGGGAAGATTTAGTGCCCTGAAACCTAGGGAAACTATCTATGAATTACAAGGTGTCACCACTGGCTGGATCAGGCTTTAAGAGAACACAATTTCAGAATCACTAAATACAAAAAATGGATACTCCAGAGCTCTTTATACTTGCAAATTAATTTTTTATTATAAGCAACCAGTATTTATTGCAGAAAAATTTAAGTGTGCATATAAATGAGATAAACTTATACATGAGATATTTATTTTTATTGCAAATGCGCAAAATTTGTCTTTAAATATATAGACACACAACTATAGATACATAAATTTACAACAATTCATAATTGTGGTCATATTAATGTCCATTGTTTTCTGGTGTGGTTTTTGCCTTTTCGGCGCCACCTGTCTCTCTCCTTTCTTCATATGCCCACCACAACAATTCCCCTTTTAAATCTGATTTATACCTTTAATGTATTTTGTTCATATTTACATAATAATAATATATAGCAATTATGTACATATTGTCAAAGCCTGCATATATTGAACACTTACTATATTTTGATTGTGTCTTATCTGAATTTTTCATTTATTTCTCACAGAAGTGCCCTATGACGTTCTACCATGATTCCTTCTCCCATTTTATGGAGGAAGAAATTTAGTCATATAGATGCTATGTAATTTGATCAAAGTTACTGGAAGACCTAGAACTGTACTTTGGTTCATATGCATATATTTTTAAAAATAAAAAATAACGTACACTACATCATGTTCGAGATCTTTCTTTTTCATTTAACTCTATGCCGTAAAGATTTGATAGATAGGAATTTATTGTAATGTTACCAATGCCAGATACTGCTGTAGAGAATTTCTTCTCCTTAACTCCTATGTCTAACCCATCACCATGGACCATTGATTTTACCTGCTAAGCATCTCTCAAATCTTAGTTTTCTTTCTTTGTTCAGTTCTGCCAGTATAGTACATTCTACTATCACTTGCTATGTAGGTTGTGGCAACAGCAGAGTCCTAGTAGGCATACCTATATCTGTTCCTGGGTCCATCCCATCCATTCCTTGCTCTGAAGTCAGGCTAATCTTTTCAAACCAAAAATTTTATCACATCACCTCTCTGTGTGAAATCCTTCAATCACAGTAGCATAAGTATGCAAATATGAATACTTGGACCTTTATTTTCCAGTCTTCCACTAATCTCCTGAATTTTTTCTCTTAGTGTTACAATCACTCTGAATTTCTTTCTGTTCCTTGAATATGACCCTGGGGCCTTGACATATTTCTCTAAACTGGAACGTTTGTTCTCTGTCCATTAATTACCTCTGTCTCAGATCTCCCCTTAGTCATCACATCCTCTAGACGCAAGGAGAACTCACTCACCCTGGCCTTCTTGACTAGGTCAATATCCCCGTTAGAAGCTTCGTAAGGCCTAACTTTCCTTTGTAGAATAGACTAGAGTTCAATTTTGTGCGTGACCATTTGATCAGTGTGTGTTTTCCTCAGTTTGCTCTAAGAGACAGGCAGCAACTCACTTCTCTGTTTTTTGCTTACCATTGCAATCCTAGAAATAGTACTACAATACTATTTGTTGAATCTGTGAATGGTGCCCATAGAGACAATGTCTGAACTCGAGAACTTTATAGTGCATAATGTAGACAGATAAGGCAATTTTTATGTCTTGGGTTAGGTGTTATTATGGGGTTACTAGATGCTTCGGGAGCAAAGAAGCACCAAAATGGACCCACGGGCATGGAGAAGGACCTGGATTTTCTTCCTAATCTGAGTGGCTGGACTGAGATCTGAAGAGTGAGAATGAATTAGCCAGATGCTGTTGGCAGGATTGGAGAGTGGTCTTAGGGGAAAGGAGAATCTTATAGGCAGAGTGAGCAGAATGAGCAGAATGAGCAAAGACCAATGGACCACTTGATGAACTCAAAATTTCAATGTGTCAGGAGCATAAGAGAGGGAAGAAAGGGAACATTGGAAAGATAAAAATCATAGAGGTAAGCAAGTATCATATTAATATGGGACACAAGGACTGTAATAAGGATTTTGTGGCTTATTCTGAGGACAATGGGTTGGCACTGAGAGGATTTTGAGTTGGGGCATAACATACATTTAAGAAATGCAATGGTTGTAATATAGGGAACAGACTGGAGTATGGTATGGCCGAGGCTAGAAAATGAGCTGTGAGGCACTTTCTGGAATCCTGGTGAAAAATGATGGTGGCCCGGAATAGGTAGTATCAGTGGGGATGGAGCGAGGAGGATGGACTGAGAAGGCCAGCGCTGCCTGTCATTGAGTGGGTGTTGAAAGTGAGGAGAGGCAGAGCTAAGAATTCTGTCTGGGTTTCTTACTTGGCTGGTGGTGAGGCTGTCCATTGGAAAAGGAAGCAGAAGAGAAGCATGCTGTGTGTGGTGGGGTGGGGCATCATGACTTCACTTTGGAAAATGTTGAGAAATGGTGCTCAGAGGAGTCTAGTGAAGATGTCTATGAGGCACTTGGATGTTTGAGATTTGAGCTTAAGAGTGATGTGGGCAGAAACTATAAACCCTATCTCTGTGCATCATCAGCAGAAAAATGGAAATTGAAATGATGGTGGCTGAGAATGCCTATGGGTAATGTATAGAGTTGGGAGAGAAGAGGATCTATATAAAGACCCTGAGAAGTATGGAGATTTAAGGGATGAGGAGCTCACCAAGAGGAAGGCAGAAGCAAAACCGTGAATAGGATAGTCTGACAAGCAGAGGAAAATGTGTTGTGCGAGGAGGAGCTGTTCATGTTACCATGTAAATACTTCAAAGTTAAAATAATAAAGAGTATTAGTAATAAGGAGGTAAGCAATTATTTGAATGAAGTCTTTGTTTGGTTGTTTGTTTTTAAGTGAAGGAGAAGGGACCTAGATTTCAGTGGGAGGGAAAGTGCACAGTGGATGGAAGTCAGGAAATTGGGAAGTAACTGACCCCATCGAGAAGTTTTTCTGTGAACAGGTTTCAGGATAATATGTGGTTATTATTTTTTCTTAAGTATAAATATATGAATACTTTAAGGTGCCATTAGAAAGGAAGGGAGAGATAGAGAGGGGAGGGGAGAGAGAGATAGAGAAGGGAAGATAAAGAAATTTGAATGGCTAATCAAAAGAGTGAGGGATAGTAGAATACAGTGGGGATAATAACACTAAGACACATGGAAAAGTTTAATCTTAAAATAAGGTGAATGAAATCTCTTTTAATGTGACCACATGGAAGAAATACAAGACAGACACACATGCAGGATAAGAATCAGATCTTTATTCTCTAAAAGTGGGCCATGATTCCAGCCCTCAAGAAACAGAGAGCTTTGTCATGACAGAAGACATACTAGATGTCCAATTTTATGACAGGGCAAGAGATGTCACCAATCAGTGATTAAATATCGGCATTGAGCTTTGACCCATCACAGTTGCACGATGAAATCTTTCTGAATGAGTGAAAATGAGGGATAGAAACTATAAATACCATTGGAATTTGGAAGATGAAAAACCTGGCTACAATGACTGTGAAACTTCCCCACATCACTTTTTTATGTCTTTAGGGGTACAACCTCTTTCTTTCCCTAAAATGCAAGCTGGCCCCTGAGGATTGCTTTCCTCATTTTTGGAGACTTTGTAACATTGATATAGTTATCCTCACTGATGGACATATGTGGGCACTGAGAACAAGTGTTCTGTTGGAAAGTTGGTATCAGGAACATTGATGATAGGCTCCAAAATTCTTCTCCTAGATTAAATTGAAGAAGAAGAGCTGTACTTGTCCAAACACCTCCTTCTTGAGAAATTGTATATCATGCGGATAAGAAGACTTGATAAAGATTGGGTTGATATAAAAAGAGCAGCCACATGGCAATAATAAGTAGTGAGTATAACCTGATTCACACAGAACATTCACTGGCATGTTCACCAGGAGGTTCTAGGTAGAGCTTCGCCTATCTAGAAATTCCCCTCTTACCTATATCTGTATATCTGGCATCTCCAGTTATGTTCTGGATACTTTCCTGAATTTAGTGGGTGGGCTCAACCTCTCCTACTTTGACTAAAATAATTACTTTGAACTGTTCATTCCCCATTCTTTGTAGTTCAAAGTTCCTCTAATATTCAAATGCAGTTGCTTTGAGGCAGAATGGAAGTCACAGTAGACTATGTACTTGCAACAATGAGTTTAACCAGTAGTTCAGGTCATTGTGTATTTTGAGGGTTAATTTATTTTATAGTGTAATAACATCTCAATATTCCATTCAGTTTGACTTTTACTTTCATTAAATCAGGTGGCTGTTTGAGAGTCCTTTCTTTCTTTGTGTTCAATAGCCTGAAAAGATACCATCTACCCTTTCTTTGAACAAAAGGGAAAGTAGACTAAAGGTGGTCAGGAAACAGCTTGCCGAGTAGCAATTTGGAAGGGCTAAAAATCATGTCACAGTTCTGTGAAGATTTCACTGCTCTGGCTTAAAATCCCATGTCACCTCAGGCTCTTCCACTTCTCAGTTATGACCAAATATATGCCTGTTGTTAGAGCCAATCAGCTCCCAAAAGGGACAGATTTTTATCTTTTTACCCATCTATACAGCTCCTCAATCCCAAAATGAGTAGAGTTGACCCCAGCCGTTTGTTCCCATGGAAACCCAACAGGTAACTAAAAGAAGAGTTCAAAATTATGCCTCTTTCAGGGGGCAGAATCCATTAGGTCTGAACATGTGGCCCTGGGGTCCTTCATCTGGTTATTTTAAAGTAATGAACATAAGCCTTTTCAGGGTCTGATTCATGCTTTTAAAAGATAATGAGAGAACACTTTCTGGGACAGAGGTTATCCTTAGTCTATGTTCTTCAGTAAGGTAGACTAAGATCGCACACTGGGAGATGAAGGTCAGTCATTCTGCTGTCTTCTGAAAGCTGACATCGGAGTAAGGCTTTGGCTTTGACAGGATATGTCCAGAGACCCTGCAGAGAGTTCCAGAGGTTTATTAGCTTTTGCCTGATGTAGTCGCCTTCCCAGATACTTCTCTATAGCTGATTGTGTTCTTAGAGCCAATTCACGCTAGAGGCAAAATAGTTTAGGGTGGCTGTCATATAGAAAAACATTGCAAAGGCAAGAAGGCGACTAGCATTCTTTGAAGGTCTACTGTTTCCCAGGACCTCTGGTGGGGAGATTTTATGTATATAACAGCATTTAGCTTTGGTTCATCACAGATGCACAATGGCTTCTTGTTGAAAGAATGAAAATGAGGAATAGAAACTGAAAGTGCTATTGGAATTTGGAAGATGAAAGGCTTGCCTTTATTTTATTTATATTTATTTATTATGTTTACTACATATACTATATATATATAAATCCAAACAGCAACATTTTAAAGTAGATATTATCTCTAGGCAGAGCTAACTGCTAATATTTTTGGTTCATACACTTCCAAAGTATTTCTATTTATCTGCATCTGTGTGTGTTTGTGTGTATGTGTGTGTGTGTGTGTACAGCTAATATGATCATATGTTACACAAAGTTTACAAGAGCCAAATTGTACTATTGTAACATTTTTATCTTTAAAATATAGCAACCTAGTATTTCATCATACTGATACACTAAAGTTCATTTGCAAATCTTTTATTCTCAGTCATTTAGGTTGGAAAATATTCTACCATATGTGCCATTACTGATTTATTTAACTATGTCTTCTTTTTTGATATGTAGTGGTATTCTTTTTTTCCCATGGTACATAAAATTGTAATGAATATTTTGGAGGGATTAATTTCTTATTTATTTCATAATTTCCTTAGGGCAAATTACTAAACATAAAATTACTGGATTAAAAGATATGAATATTTTTTGATGGTTCTAAATACATATTGCCAAATTGGCCTGCACAAGGATGATAGTGCCTTCACTTGCCCTAGAACTAGTATAGTGATTCCACTTGCCCTAGAAATATATAAGATTACACCTCCCCCCACATTCTTGCTAAACTGGATGCTTTCACTCTTAGTCATTACCAGCCCGAGAAGCAAAAGATAGCATCTCATCTTAATTTTGCATTTTCAGATTAGCATTTTAAGGATCATACTATTTTATCTTGAGCAGAAATATCTAGTTAAAAAAAACCAAACAGAACTAAATTTCTACAAGAAAAAGAAAAGTAGAGGATGCTCATGTCATTACCCATCATGTATTTTGAAACAATTTAAAATTAAGTGAATTGATTAGAACTTTAATTTAGCTTTTCATGGTATTTAGGGAATCTTTTTTTCCACCTAATCATGTTGTGCATAATTGCATAAAGACACAGCAGGAGGAAGACTTTGTTAGGAAAAAATTCTGAAGAAGAGTTGGAAAGGCATCCCTCACAATGTATGTCACTTTGAGTTCATGTGGTAATTATTTTTGCAAGTATTTAATGCACAGTTCGAAAACTGGTGTTCATACCAGCCACCTTTTATTTTTTTTTTTTCAGCTAAGACAGAATTGTGAACTAGAAAATATGGAGAGAGGAGAATGTCTCTGAAGGCTTGTTGCAAAACATTTAAATTTCTTGAATTATTGCCAGGCCCAATAAACTCTCTGTTCAGTTGATAATTGTCTCTTTGCTTCTACATCTTTTTAAAAAAATCTTACAATGTGAGTAACATGTATAAATTTGAACAACGATGTACAATGGATAAAGTACTATGCTACCTGGAAAGAACCTTGAGTTTTCACCCAGGATTCATTCAATGAAAAGCTGTGTAACTTAGCCAGGTAACTTCCTTTCTCTGGTCTTCAACTGCATAATCTTCAAAATGAGAGAAGTAGACTAGAGATTGTTTATAGTCCCTTTTTATCTGTTTATTTACTTATTTTAAAAAACATTTAATTGAATTTATTGGAGTGACATTGGTTCATAAAACCATGTTGCAGGTGTACAACTCAACAAAACGTCATCTGCTCATCTGCACACAGCGTCGTGTGCCCACCACCAAAGCAAAGCCTCTTTCCATTCCCATTTATGCCCCCTTTCCCCACCTGCACCTACCCCAAACCCCACTTCCCTCTGGCTGTCACCACACTCTTGTCTGTGTCCCTGTGATATGTATGTATATACCATATAGCCCCCTTTTAATCCAGTATTTAGCTCTACTGTCTTTTAAGGCAAGGTATATTGTAATGATTAATTTTTGCGTAAGTAACCAAATTAAATATGCATCTGCTATTTTCCATTGACTACCCATAAAGGGCAGGAGGTATTTGGCAGAGGGACTGTATCTTGTGCTGTTTACTGTTCGAAATTTTTAATTTAAAGACAGGAGGCGAGATATCCTGAATTCTCATGTTGGCTCTTTGATAGGTTGGAGGTATATACTTAATAAATGAGGTTTTAGTTTTACCTGGGATTTTAGTTGTGAATTGGAAATACATTTTCTTTTTCCTATCTTAATATCCTTTTCCTAACCAGCAGGCAGAATGGACTGTGAGAGCTAATATTTTTCTGTGTTTCAGCATGTTCCTGGGGAAGTCCTTCCCTATTCCGTGTGGTTCTGAAGGGGATGTCAATCATAACATCTGCTCCCCGCCCTGTACCCCCACCCAAATCCACTCATTGAAAGGCAGGTGACGAAGGCTAGGCCAGTTAGAGTCCATTCTGGGACTTTTCTGCTAACTCTGGAAGGAAAGATTCTCTCTCCCCTTTGGATCTCAAGTTAAAACATGTAGGAATGACGTTGGCAATGGTCATCATTCTCAACATGGAAAAATAGCCTGTCTGCAGGAAGAGGGAATTAAGCCAGCCTAGAAAGAAAATTAAAAATTAGTACACATGAGTGATAGAGTAAGAGAGCTCTGATGATACCGGTTTTATTCCTGAGTTCTGCAGTACTACATGATTCAATAGATTCCTTTTTTAAATTGAGAAAAATTAGCTTGTATTCCATTGTTAATAATTGAAAGAATTCTAATACAAGTAGAAGGGAAATTAAAAACAAACAAAAAAAACTATCTCCAAATATATACTCCTTTTTCAGAGGCTCATTTAGGGTATATGTGCATCCTAATAAATATTCACTGAAAATTTTTTATTCAATTTAATTCACACAAAGGGCTCTGGGCTATTAGTTCGGACTCTAGCAATGGTTATCAAATGTGTTCTTCCTAGGTCTAAGTTACCAACAAAATATTAGGCATTGTTATAGCACAGTATTAAAAACTACATGGGAAGGTTATCATATCTCAGTACCAATTTTTGGCAAACACACATTTGAAATAACGTGTTGATAATTAATCTGAGTAGAAAATTAACAGAGGAAGATCAAAGTCTCACTTTTATATCTAAAGATGTCTCATCTTGGACAATTCATATCTTTCTCTGGGGTTCAGGGGTCTCTTTTGTGAAATGAGATGTTTGAGACGCAGGGATCCTCATGGCCTTTCAGTGCAGAAGCCCTCTGCTCTTTTTCTGAGTCTTCCTTCTCATCTCTGCTCTGTGGAGTGTAGTTCTGATGTCTCGGGCTCCACGAAACCATAACTGAGCTGGATAATTTACAGGAATCAAGAGACTGAACGCATAAAAGTAAAGAATTCTTCAAATTGGTTGAACACACTTAATGGGTTGTTCACCAAACCATTTCCTTTTTGCTTCTGGGTACCTATCTATCAACAGATCATATTCCTGGCTTCCCTGGCTATGAGGTGTGGCCCTTTGAGTGAGTTCTTGCCGAAATAAATTATGTCGGACTAGCTCGTACACTTCCTCCTCAGTCCACCACATTCATTCTCTTCCTTTCTCTACTGACTGGATGCAGAGGATCCAATGGAGGGCTTCCCAGACCATCAGAGTAAATGGAAAGAGCCTAGGTCCCTGAAGGACTGCATTATTTGGAGAAACATTATTGTGGGGGTGTCTGTATTACTGGGTGAAATCAAATTGAAGTCAGTAGAGTGAATAAAGAAGGTTGCTCTCCCTAATATGGGTGATTCTTATTCAATCAGTTGAAAACCTTACTAGAACCAAAGGGCTGATCCTCCCTGAGTAACTCTGTTTCAGGATTCTGCATGCCTGCTTGACTGCCTCTGAACTGGAACATTGGCTTTTTCCTGCCATCAAACTGAAACAAAAACACTGGCTCTTCTGGGGCCTTGAGCCTGCTGGCCTTTGAACTAGAACCATAGCATTGAATAGTTTTGGTCTCTAGCTTGTCAGCTCCCTCTGCAGATCCTGGGACTGGTCATCCTCCATAATCATGTGAGCCAATTTCTCATCATCTCACTCTGGGGACACACACACACACACACACAAACACACCCTATTGGTTTTCTTTATCTGGAGAACTCTGACTAATACAGATGCTCTTTTTTATAACCTTTTCTCCCGATTATTTAATTTTCTTTTGATGGCATGACTAAGGCATATAACTGGGCACTTTTTCTTCTTTACTCTTTATAACCTACTAGTCATAAAATTGCAGCTTCTCTTCTCTTTTCTTTAATTGATGTATTGGTCTTTGCCTATTAATTCTTATATTTTCCCCCCAATCTCATTTTTTTTCCCCCTTGGAGGGAGTTGTATTTTTCAAGATACCTGCCAGGTGCTTTCTGTCTAGGTTCAGCCAAAGGAATGAACCACTAGCGGGAGATTGGAGGAGGGTAGGGCCACAGTGCTTTCTGCCTTTTGCTTTCTCTCTGGCAGCAGATAGAGCTGCATAGTGGCTCCGGGTTCTGATCAACAGCCTTTACATCCTGGCAGACTCTCTTGTTTCTAGCTTCCAAGAGGTAGCCCCAGACCCTAGACTCGAGCAATTCCCTTCTTCCCACTTTTGCACCAACCCTGAGGGTGACGAGAGCTTCCTGGTGTTGATTCCTGATTTGCCTCACTGTCCCCCTGTTACACTTCTCAGCTCTTATATCATCTGTATAGTCAGTTCTCTGCATTAAATTACTCTGTTTAAAATACTTGGAGTGATTCCTGTTTTTATGAATGGACCCTGATTGATACAATTAAATACCTTTTCTACTTCCACTGCCAAGCACCTGGGTAAGGACATCAGCTCTGTAAGAACCCTCCCCCTTTCCAGCTTCTCTTTCTGACAGTTCACTTATTCACAAGCAAATTAATTTCCCTCACATGTAATTTTCATCATAACCAAAGCTTGTCATCATGGTCCATTCTTGTGTGGAGCATAAAAGCTGGTCCCCTCAGCCTAGAATATAAGGAATTCCAGAATGCAGACAGAATCAATCTTTTGAACCTCTTCCTGACATAAGCCACCAGCTGCTCTGCTCCCTCCCCTGTTTTTTCAGATTCTCTGTGTTGACTCTTCATACTTTGTTCATGCTCTGCTATCTGCGTGGATTGGCCATTTTACCCCTTCACCTTCTGAATACCCTCCCATTCTTCATGGCTCCGCATTTCCTAGGAAGCCCCTCTGACCATCCTAATACATAGTGATTCCCATCTTCCCTAAAGTGTATCTTCTCATGCTGTTTCTTACTGCTGTTTAAATGTCTCACATCTGGGGATGAGGAAAAACATTAAAATGATAAGATTTACTTTTCTAAGTATATCTGTCCCAGAAGAATTAGAATTAGATTAGAAGAATTGCAAGAAATGACATAGAACCTATTATATCTGAGACATTAAAAACACATTGATTCCCTTACTGCCTTTCAAAATTTTCTTGTGGAATGAGCTCATCTTGTTTAGTGTTTGGTTATAAATGTAAAAGATATAATACTAAGGCTGAATATGTATTGCCCGCAGAATATATTCAGAAATTTTTATTCGGAATGTATCTCTTAATATAAACTTCTTTTGTTGTCCTCGTTTTATTACAATAAAATAATGAAGGTGGGGGCGCATTTATTACTTATTCAACTTTTATTCGTTTATCTCATATCATGTGATAGTTACTCCGCTATCCTTGAGGATAAAACTAAAGAGCCAAGTAGACCCTGCCCCTACCTTCATGGAGCTTGAATTGTAGTGGGGAAAAAGAAAAAGAAAAGCAAGAACATATGCAAATAAATAAAGACACTGTAGGGGATGAAAAAAACTTCCTGTTGTCATTCTAAATTCTGTGCCTAATGTAAGAATTAAATCGACATAAGATGTAATTAAAAATAGGCAAAAAAATAAAAATTAATTGCATCTGTACACACAGGAGTTTCACAAAAATGTGAGACTCAAGGAGGTGGTCAGTTGATTGAGACTTGCCACCGGAAGCAATAAGGATTTGGTACTTGGTAAGGGAAAGCAAATTAGAGGACGTGAGGGGAAAATATGTGCAGTAGATAAAGCTTGTCCTGTTATGCAGGTAAGAGTGCCTCAGGTGAAAATATCTGTGTCTGGGACTAGTTTTCTTCATAATACAGATATCTTTACTGATGGAAATTTCCTTTACAAAAGGGGAAATTTATACTTTATTTTAGGTAGGTAATGTTACTGGTTCAGAAGTCCACGTGTCTGACACTTCAAAAAGGCCCACACTGAAAACATCAGAGTTTGAAGTAAAGAAAAAAATTTATTGATCAAGAAGGCACCAAATCGAGAAGTTGGGGGCCTTAGTGGTTCCTCAAATCCATTTGAAGGGAGCCCAGAGTTCAGGCTTCTTTTATGTCTAAGAGAAGGGAAAATGGGAACTGACTGCCGATTGACTGACAGCAGACATCTGGGCACCCCGCCGGTCTAAGGAAGAGTGTGAAATCTCTAAACCTCTTTGCTCCTGGTCCATTAGTCCCTGCTAATCTGAGTCAGTGTTAAGGTTCCCGCAAATCTTTGATAAGCATTGTTTTTGTATATATTTCCCCACCATCTCAGGAGAGGGACTTTCTGGCAAGGGGCTATTCTTCACAAAACAACGAAAAAACTCAAGCTGCAAGGAGAATTCCTTTAATGATTAGCATGCCTATATGCAAGAACACAGAAGGCTTGAGCAAGGTGGGGTCAGAAAGGCTGAATATTTCACTGTGTTACAGTAAGGGGGAGGTAAAGAGCTTTCCCAGTATCTGCTGGAAAATAACCCACAGGCTAAAGTGACATAGTGGGGGGGTGGCATGTTCTGAACCCTTTTAATACATATGATCCTAAGGGCTATGAAGAAGATAAAAAAAGCTCTGAGGTAAGGGGGAGGTTTCCTATAGATGAAGCAATCCGAGGGGTCTTGTCAGCCGTAGTAACACTTACAATGAGACCAGAGTTGGTCTTCTCCTTAGTAATGACCTCAGAGCCAGAGAGGTGGCGGGGCTGGGGCGCAGCCAGAGGAAACAGGATGCCCAAAGTCCCTGAGGCAGACAGGGGCTGGATCTGCTAGGGACTGGACAGATGCCCAATGTGGTCAGAGTATAAGGCCAAGAGGGAGTATGGAACAAGAGTGGGAAGAACAGTGGTCCGGGTGCTTCAACTGAAGGTTCTAATAAATTGTACTCCATTTAGACAAGGTTTTGTGAAAGAACACTATGCATTTCTCACTTTCATGTGATTTAACCTCCAAATGAACAGTTAGGTTTGAAGAGCTTTTAGGTCATTGGTCTTCAACTCTTTTGGAGCAATTTAAAATGAACGTCTTGAAAAATTTCTGGAGATGGATGACAGGCAATTAAGTTCAATGAAGCTGGCTGTTGTTTGTTTTCCTTTATTCATTTACTTATTTACTCATTTTTATCACAGGAACCCTTCATCAGAATACATTTGTGTAAAAAAAATTTTTAATTTTATTTAACTCTATTTTTAGTTTCTTTTAAAATTAATTTTCAATTACAGTTGACATACAATGTTATTAATTTCAGGTATACAACATAGTGATCAGATATTTATATACCTTATGAAGTGATTCCCCCAATAAGTTTAGTACCCATTGGACACCATACATAGTTATTATAATATTATTGACTATATTCTGTATGCTGTACTTTCGAAACACCTTTAAGTACACTTCCAAGGACAGCATCCTTGGTTGAATGAACTGTGACAGTGTTTTATTTTTTAGTCTGCATTTTTAACAAAATGTTTACACGAAGCAGTAGACTATGGTTTTGGGGACCAGTAACGGAATTCTTCATTTTGTACTTGGGTATTCGGTGTTATGTGTATTCTACAGCTATCACAAGTCCCCGCGGCTCAGACTCCTGTCTCCATTTCCTTACCCATCTTTACAGTTTTGCTGCCTGTTGAGTTTTTGTTAGTCTCCCTGAAGAGAGTTCCAGAGTCTGTGAAACTTCAGTGACTCTTTTGTCTTCCCCGTGCCGCAATAGGCTAAATGTGTTCTTGAATGGCAGGGATTATTTATGACAAAGGTCCCCTCAATGTCAATTTGCCCACAGAGGGAGGCGCAGCTCCAAGGGCAGACTCTTCTCTGGATGCCAGACCCAATTCCCATTAGCAGCGAGGAGCGTTACATGTGTCACTGCGGCAGAACAGAGAGAAGCTTTTTGTTATCCATCATATCATCCTAAACCCCTACTCACTCACTTCCCTCTTCTCTAAATAGCTTCCCAAACAAGAAAATGGAAACATCCCATTGTTTATCTCTGACCAAGATGTTCTTTTCAATAGCGGTAAGGAGGCCTTCTGAAACCAAAAGGCAAAATTTGCTCGCCCTACACACTGGATAGCGCTTAAGGGATTGACCTCATGGAAAGGTCAAATCTTGACCATTTGGGAGATTGATTGTAATTTCTTGGAGCTCAGGAGCCCTGGGTTTTGACCCAACACACTAACACACATAACTTGTGAGGTTTAATTAGTCCTGCTCCTGTGAAAATAGAGAGCTTTCTCAAGTGGAAAAGGGAAAGTCCCTTTTTTTTTTTATCATCCCCCTCTCCCTGTTGAGTGTTGTGACTCACATGTCCAGGCATAGCTGAAAGTGTGTTGAAATTTTAAAAATAAATAGTGCTGTATCTTCGTATTTACTTTATTATCTAAAATTTTCACATTGATATGCCTCCCAAGAAGGTGTCTCGTTTATCAAGTATGACAAGAAAATAAAATAGAAACAAGAATTACAGAGAAAAGGAAAAGATTTTGCCTAATTATTTTAGTACTTGGGTAAGTGAATTTGGAATTAGTGAGTTTATTTCAGTATAAAATTTTATTTAGAGAAAAATCTGTTTCTTCCTGATCAGTAACTAAATGAATACCAAAGGTTTATTTGAAATAACACCACATTATTAGCTCCTGAGAATACCTGCATGTCTTGGTGTGAACCTGAGTAAAAATCTAACAAGGAGGCAGTGAAATAATAGAACAAAGACTTGGTCCCGTACATTGTGTTAGTTATAAATCACACTTCAGGTACTTAAGAACAAAAACACTGCTCAAGACTTCATGTTAGAAAACTGTTCGCTATGCACTGAGTGTGTCCACCTAAAATTCATAGGTTGAAATTTTAACCCTTGGTGGGATGCTATTAAGAAGTGGGGATAATGAGAGGCAATTGGGTCATGAGGATAAAGCCCTCATGAATGGAATTAGGGCCCTTATAAGAAGACACACGGCAGAAAGCAGAGAAAGGGGAGGCAAGAGTGTGTGAGGATACAACAAGAATATGCCTGTTTGCAAACCAGGAAGAGTGCCTACACTAGACATCGGCTTTGCCTGTGCCTTGCTTGACCTTGGACTTCGCAACCTCCAGAACAGTGAGAAATAAACATTTGTTGTTTAAGCCGCTCAGTATGGCATTTTGTTATAGCAGCACAAATTGACTATAAGACATTCTTTCCTCTTCACGTAAATACATAGAAAGATTTTGTTCTTTTTTTCTAAAAACATAGCAGAAGGTTTCAAACAAAATTACTTACCCACCAGTTTTGTCTTTTTATTAAAGTAACTTAATAATATTTATATACCTCTGACATAAGTGATTTTCCTAACCAATTATAAAATTTACCTTTGAGAGAAAAATGAGCTCATATATTCATATATTTGAATAGGAATTGTGAACTTCCAATCAAGATGGAGGCGTAGGTAGACACGCTTTGCCTCCTTATGCAACTGTAGAAAGAACTACAATCAGAGCTCAAAACTAACACCCAGAACTGTCAGAAAATCAAGCTGACAGGCAACTCAAAGATAACTACTGAATATCCAGCAAAGCTATCATTCAGAATGGAAGGGCAGATAAAATGCTTCTCAGACAAAGGAAAGCTAAAGGAGTTCATCATCACCAAGCCATTATTAGAGGAAATGTTAAAGGGACTTATTTGAGAAAAAAGAAAATCAAAACTATGAACATTAAAATGACAGCAAACTCACAACTATCAATAATTGAATCTAAAAATCAAACACAAACTAAGCAAACAACTAGAACAGGAACAGAATCATAGGTATGAGGATCATTTGGAGGGTTATCAGCTGGGAGGGGAAAGGGAGAGAATAGGGGAAAAGGTGTAGGGATTAAGAAGCATAACTGGTAGGTACAAAATAGACAGGGGGGTGTTAAGAATAATATAAGATATGGAGAAGCCAAACAACTTATATGCATGACCCATGGACATGAACTAGGGGGGGGTGTTCTGGAGGAAAGTGGGGTATCAGGTGGAGGGGGAAAAAATTGGGACAACTGTACTAGCATAATCAATAAAGTATACTTAAAAAAGGAAATTAAAAAATAAAAACACATGATCTCACCATCTAGAAATAATAATCACCGTTAAGACATTGGAGTACAGTATTTCAGACTTATTTTTTGTATCTATATAATTTTTTCTAAAATAGAAAAATACTATATTCTATATTGATTTAAACCTCTTTTTTAACTTGAGTATATAAAGAGCATCTTTTTGACATTAGCTTTTGGAGATTGTATTTAGCATTTCTAAGGAGAGGGAGATTACAAAGGCTCTTGTTAGCTATTTTAGCTCTAATAACTTTGCAGGTGGCATGTCAGTTTTTAAAATGAAAGCATATTAAATAGGCATATGAAATCACCAAATATAGAAGAAATTAAAGCAAAGAAGTCTTAATACTCTAAATTACAAGATGTAGGCATTCTGTATGTGATCTTAGAAGTCTGTCTGTACACACATTATGATGAATTAAATATTTTTTTCTTACCAAAAAATATATATATATAATAAAAATGAATTGTGAAATCTACTATATGCTGCTCTTTGTGTTAACTACTTAGCATATGCAGATGAATAAGAAACATTTCCAGTCATTTGAGAGGCTGTTTAAATACAATACAAAATATTCTATTAGGTGAGATGTGTTCTGGGGCACAATAAATCATGGATTTGGTGCCTGGTTCAACTGCTCAACTCAGAAAAGTGCTAAAGGAAATTGGTCACCAGTTCGTGTCCCCGGAAGTTCCATTTGTTCACATTAGGTTACTTTAAAAACCATGTTGAATAAACAATTGAATAACCCAGCAGGAGACTAATAGCTTTTCACTTATTTTGGGATAAGCCCTTTGTGATTCTCAGAAATCTTTTAATTGTTTGGTTATTGGACAAGAGGTTCTTGCCTGTAAGACTCCAAAACCTTTTCAAGTCATGGTAAGAATTCGTTTTTCATGCTGTCAGTCCTAGTGGGTTCATGTTCCCCTTGTTCCTGGAAAGGGTGATAGGGTATGTTTGTCCTCAAAGCAGCTCTCCAGAAATGAGGTGGTGACTGATTTACTTGGGCCCTCACCATCACCCTTAGCCTCTGACCAACTTATTCCAAGGGGGGGGGGGGTCATCGTGATTAGCTGAGTAG
Source organism: Furipterus horrens (assembly GCF_987537825.1). Taxonomy (NCBI): domain Eukaryota; kingdom Metazoa; phylum Chordata; class Mammalia; order Chiroptera; family Furipteridae; genus Furipterus; species Furipterus horrens. The sequence continues at coordinate 12,324,230 of NW_028327177.1, read as the reverse complement.
TTGATCGATAAAGATTTATGGAAAGGGTGAATGAGTCATTGACGAGCCACTGTCCAAAGCCGATGCTCTGACTGTGTCACATGCACTCCCAGTGCAGCAGTTTGTTCTATGTGCCATGCTGGTTAGTTTCCATTGTCAAGGACAGCAGTGCTCTGTTTTTGTCCCTGACTCATTCTGTGTGGTGACACAGAGACTCCTGAAGGTAGCTATTATGTTAAAGTGATGGGTCTCTAAATGGTCCGGTCCTAACCATGAGGCAACACACCGAAGACAAACTTTCCATCTAAGTAACTAGGCAGAGGAATAAGCAGAAGACCTTGTCTTTTAAATAACATGTAGACTCTTGCATTTGTGGTTTATTTTATTTTATTTATGACCTTGGATTCAAGAATAATTTATTTCTTCAATTTTTTATTAAATTATTGGGGAGACATTGGTTAATGTTGTTTATTTTTTATCTAACATTCTGCCCTAAATATTCTCTGGGTCCCAGTTTACTCACAGTTGACAGTATCAGGAAAACAACTCAAATCCTTCTAGCCCCACTCATCACTCATCTCTTTAGCAACCACAGTCTATAAAGTGCTTTGTTGATGACCTTTACGGAGAGGTTCTGAGCATCATATCTTTCTGCTTTATACTTTTTGAGGAAACGGATTAAGCATCCTTGCTTATAGCTTCAAAGAAAATGACTGTAAACGGCGTATTAACTTGACAATTCAAACCATTATAAGAGGTGGAGACAATTATTGATACTTAAACCAAGTTGGAGGCCTTCTCTTGGGCCACAAAATAGATGTCTTTTTGCCTACTGTACGGAGAGGTTAGTAGCTGCCGTGGCCTGGTTGGGTTTGCAGGCATCTACCTTGCAAAATCAACTAAATCGTCAACCCCACTGTGTTCCAAAGCCAGTAAAGAAGGTATCTTAACAACTGCAGACTTGATCGCTACTTCTAAATCATAATACAGAGCATTGCTTTGGCCAGAGGTGTTTAAAGGGAAAGTCTAGTGATTCTTGTCCAAAGTAAGCAAAGTTAATTGTAAGAGCCAAAATTTTAGAGTCAAAATGACTGGGGCTTGAATTTTACCTCCACATATTGGGCAATTATTGTAACTTCCCTGAATACTCATTTCTCATCTTAATGTGAAAATAAAAAAAAATATTTATAAATAAATAGCTCATTAAATACTAATGTATTCTATCCTCCACCCCTTACCCGACTCTGGCCCTGACTTGATCAAGAATTGGCTAACTCAACACTGATTCTTCCCTGCTTTTCTCTTACATAGAGACTAGAGAGCTACATATTTAATTTTCTTAGCCACAATCTAGTGAGCTGTGGTGATTTGACATCCTTCTGACCAATGACATGTAAGTTTAAGTCTGATGGGAAGAGCTTCTGTTAGGTAGAAGGCCTTTTGCCCTCCTACCTTCTTCCTGCTTGGGAAGTAGGTGTGATGTCTGGAGGCACAGCAGTTCTCCTGCCACCATGAAGATGGTGACAGGGGGATAGAAAAAGCCCGGTCTCCAACAGCATCATGGAATAAATATTCAAGGTAACTGGTCAGGCACAAACCTTTTTGTTCAGAAAAACTTTCATCATCCTTCATGAGAAATAGTTTTCTTATTTACCATAACATTGAACCGATTTCTTATGAAAGAACCATCTGGTTTTGCTATGCTAAGAGAGGATGTGCCTACTCACTGCCTTAAGTTACATTTCAGAATGATTGACTGCTGGAAATATTATCTGGCTCAACCTTAAATATTCAACAGAGTCAGTAGTCAAAAAACCCCAGTCTTTTCTATTTCTGAAGCCCACATTACCTATCGTTACACTCACATGCTGCCCCAATGCCAGGCACTCAGCAAAGTCTTAAAGAAAATAAAAGTTGCTAATTGACTGATGAATTAAATAAGTTCTTTCTATTTTTACTTTAAGTCTCCTCTTTCAACACAACCTCATACTGAAGCTGAAATCAAAGGTTTCCATTAGCAGATTCTTCTCTCTATGGAAGTGAAAACTGAGCTGCGAGAGAGCAGAAATAAATTTTGTGCAGTGTTGGCCTTGAACGTACTGATGAAAAGCATGTACTGAAGTTCCCTGGCTGGGTCCCTTGGGAGGCACACGTGTGGCCTTAGAGGCATGGCACAGGGGAGCCTCTCAGAGAAAACTGCCCAGTCACATCAGCAAGAATGAGCCTCCGTCTCAGATGGCCTCGCTGGCTCTGTAACTGTAGCCCTTTTAAGGGATCATTGCAGAGACAGCAAATTCCACATTAATCTACTTTTTATGAACAGAAGAGATGTTGTTTGATATTAGCCAATAAGCAGCAGTGTCTCAAAAATGGGTCACAGATATTGCCTTTTGCCTAGGTTGAAGGCCAAAAACATACTGAGCATTGTGTCCAAAATGGGATTAAACCAGTCTAGCGCTAGACAGCTTACAACCTTGATTATGTGGCTTAGTAAAGCGCTGCATTCGGTGGAAACACAATCTAGATTTTCTCCTACTTATACAAATCCTGAGGTATTTGCTTCAGACACAAAATGTTTGGGAGAGCTATATATTTCATCATAAATGATCTGTTATGTATTTCCAATAATATAACAAAGAAAGTCTCAATTGGGCATTGACGATAGTAATTTTTAATGAAGAAACAGTATATGCTCAAACTTCAAGTAGAATTGAAAGGTAGAAGCAAAATATATATACAAAAAAAAAACCCTGATCTCATAGTCCAACTCCTTGGACGTTAACACTGTTAATGTTTTCTTGAGTACTTGTACAAAGATCTATGAATGACAAGCATGTTGTAATGGTTGCATTGTACCCCCTTGGAAAAGATATTTTGAAGCCCTAAGTCCCAGTATTTCAGAATGTGGCCCTATTTTGGGTCTTTACAGAGATAAATTACTCATTCAGATGGGCCCTAATCCAGTATAACTATTGCCATAAAAAGGGGAAACTAGAACCCAGAGATAGGCACACGTCAGGAGAATACCATGTGAAGATGAAGGCAGAGATTGGGGTGATGTTTCTATGGGCTAAGGAGCACCAACAATTGCCAGCAAACCCCCAGAAGCTAGGGAAGAGGCACAGAACAGATCTTCCCTTATATTTCTCAGAAGGAACCAACACTTGACACCTTGGTTTTGCATTTGTAGGCTCTGGAAGTGTGAGATGATGAACTTCTGTCGGTAAGTCACCCAGTTTGTAGTATATTCTCAACCATAGCAATCTAATATATATGTTAAAATTGATATTGTTTTAATATACATAATGTTGCCTTATTTACGTTTCTTTGTGGATAACTCTTTCTGGCCTTTCTTTGCATCTGTCTGATTTCAGTAACTCTATGCTTGATATTTTTCCGAGCATAAGGAGAGTTGAGATTTCAACGATATTCTCTCTCATAAGTCCTTCCACACTTAGGAGCATATGAATCTCTAGCTCTGGATATATGGCAACTATTTTGTAGTTTTTCATAAACTGCTGAGATCCAGGAGATGCCAAGCATGGCATGATGATTTTGGGAATGCAAAGATCAGTAAAATAAGGAGATAATGTGCAGCACTCTGCTTGAAACCAAAGAAATTTCAGGAAAAGAGAACAGCCAGGATGAAATACTATATTCATGGTCCAAGTTCCTGACGCCAGCTCTTCTAAAAGTGATGTCCTAGATCATTAAGAGTAGGAGCATGCAAAGATCAGCCGATCTAACTTAGGTAAAATTGTTTATGGGGATCATCAGATCCTATTTTCTCTGATTCTGTATGACCCAATCAACCTTTTTTTGTTTTAATCAAGTTTCCTATATGGTCTTTCCCAACAGACAGGCTTGAATGATGGCACTATGTGATAGTCACTCACCCCCGAGTCCCCCACGCTAATTTCAGAGCCTGGCTCACAGTGTACGCTCATTAAATATTTGGTGAGTTGACTAAATATCTTATGTAGAAAATATTTATATGGCAAATATCTACAAATGGTAAATTATTTATAAATAATGCTGTGTGCCTACTGTGAGTCAGAAATTGGGCTAAGCACGTTATATGCCAAAAATTAAGATTTCTCATAGAAAAATAACAATTTGACAATGATTAATCATTGACTTATGAAGCAGGTTAAATGGGTTAAAGAATCTCATCACCTCATTGCTCTAGATAAAATCTAGTTCCTGAATTTGTAAATCCGAGCCTAGACACTTCCTTGAGTTTTAAAGCATTTTGAAAAGCTCTATTGAGCCGTTTTTCAAATTATCTCGTTTATTCATTATTCATTTAGTTGCTCAGCTATTCACTCAGTTATTTCCTCAAATCTTCCTCTACTTGATCTTTCTTTCATGCTCTTATCAGATGACAGCCACCTACATCTAGGATGTGTCAGGAGCTATAGCTGGTACTGAGTGAGGATTCAAAGATGTTAAAATCATCTTGTCCTGCAAAAACTAATACACAATATTTTTTTAAAAAAAGACATTGCTGGGGGTTACACTGGGGGCTTTTGAAGGTAATATGCAATACTCAGGGCCTCTTGCCCCCACCAAGCCAGTCTCCAGATCCAGTAAAGCCAATGTGGGAGCCTGGGTGCCCCATCCCTGCTTGTCTCCTTCCCTTTCTCCAACCCGAGCTCCAGGCCCTGACAGCCAAGACTCATGGAAAGAGACAGATTCTGGAAGCCATTCAGTCACAGAGAATTTTAGTGAAGAATTCAGGGCAGGATGTTAAATTCTTTTTCCAATCATGAAAGGGAAACTGTTTCCATAGCTATTTTGAGGCAAACTCCACCACCCCCTGTTGTGCCACAGGATTTTCAGAAGCTATCTACGACTGTACGTCTCCTTTTATAATTATCAAGATTTCAGATAAGCCCCGAGCTGCTCCACTACACAGCTAACCCTGCGGTTGTAGCAATAAATGTGGGGGTGCCCCACTGACACAAGGAGAGGCTGGAGCCAGCCCACACTCCTGTGTTTGATGTGGTTTTGTAGGAAGAACCCCAAGTGAAATCTGCCACTATGGCCCCAATCCATGCACCTTAGTTAATTTCAGGGTTTTCAAGACTGGGGTGAAGTCCAATGAAGCCTTTAAAAAATTCAGCAGTTGGCAGAGCACCGCTGATTTAAAATGCATACCTTACTCTTACATTTAACGAACACTTATTGAGTGTTTATTATGTGGACTAGATGCTTTCATAGACTTTAGGTCAGTTACTTCTCAAACCAATTCATTGAAATAGTAATGTATTGAATCATTTCATTTTTCCTAAATGAGATGACAGAAGTTCAAAAAACGTAACAAACTGCCACAAGTTCATAAACTATTACATATTGGAACCATGACTAAAATAACGTAAATATTTATTATGAATATTCTTTTCATCACCAGTGAGCACAATGGTCTTCAAGTTTCTTTACTCCTTTTCCAATCTCTCCTTCCTTCTCCCCTCTTGCTCCCTTCCTCCCCTTTTTGTGTGTCCTTTCTCTCAATCACCTCTCTCCATTCTTTCTTTCATGGATGAGTACTATGTGTCAGACCCTGTCTTGGGACTTGGATCTACCTGTGACTGCTTTGTCCAATTCTGGGGTGTAGTATAAGGAAACCCAGTGGAGCTGCATCCTTAGCAATATTTTGGCATCTGCTTTATCACTATTAAATCTGGCATTTTCCCCTTCACTTACCTGATTCTTCTCTCAGTAGATTCCTGCCTTAGATGAAAAAGAAGCATGCTTCTATCGGGGCCTCTTCAATTCAACAGTCATAAAAAAATCCCTCCTCCTATGACTAAGCAACAAAGACCATTCTTTCCAAAGTATGGACAGGTATCAAAATGGACAACTTACTTACGTCTTGGGTGGAAAGTAAAAATGAGGACCGCATACATATAATTTGGGAAGCCATGTCTTCTCAGCTGGCTATAGGGCCTGAAGTTCTCTTCTTCTAGTTTTTGAAGGCACTGTGTTAGTATATCTCCATGGAAATGTCTATATTTATGTGGGAGCAAGGGCTTGGGGGACTGGGGTGGCAAGAGTTCTCCAAATTAAAAAAAAAAACTTACTTAGGAGGTAGCCTTGGTTGATCGGTCATTGGTGTCTGTGCTCTTAACCCCTACACTCTTTGCTCCTCCTCTGATATAGCCCTTCACCTACTTCCCCGTCCTCCTTAGGTAAGGACACCGTCGCAGCTCCTCTCCTAAATCACTGCCACGAACAGGAACTCGAATAGTCCAACAGCCCCCATGTTGACCCGAAGCTAAGTCACCTGGTGGTTTAAAACGTGTGTGGCACTGAGAGGGAAAGAGGTGAAGAAGGTGCCAGTCCAGGGCCTTCCCATGTTTCTGTGGTTTTTCATGGCTGAAACAAACTCATCCAATAGCAGGAGACAGGGATGGCCTTGAGAGTATTACAGGTGGGGTCTTTCTCCACCATCAGGGACATGGGGGCTTAAAAAGTAATGAGAGACTATGGTTCTGTGACAGCATGCTGCTGAGCTGGAAACACGTTCCACCTTGCTCATGCTAGACTGCAGGCATGCTGTGGGAACCCGGCTGAGAGTGTGTCGGTAAAAGCAGTTGGGTAACCTACAAATCTGTCATGGGAACTGACTCAAGTGAAGGGACAGGCAGACGAAGCTTCGACTTCTCCTGTCTTCACGGAGGTTCTTTCAGCACCCATGGCACATGCCTGCTGACCGCAGCAGCTGCGTGGATCTGGCCCCTCCCTGACCTCATGGGCTTGGTGATCAGATGCCTGTGGCAGCATAGCGAGATGCTTTCCTAGTGATTTCACCCAGGAGGCCAGATGACATTCACCCTGAAACAGTGACAGCTGCAGCCACATTGAAATTATCCAGCCACCCGGAGGACTGAGCAACTCTTCTCTCTGTGAAACCAGGGCTGAATATGTTGATTGAGGAAAGCCCCACAGAAGAGTGGGAACCTGGAAGAGGCAAGAAGAAACGTCTTATGATGACAGATGAGGGCTCAAGCTAGAGAAGTTAATTGACTTTAAAGATTTAAATAGCTGGACTTGAAGGGACTTGCCCAAGGCCATATGGTTGGCAGGTGTGTGGACACCAGTCTGGCCTGTAAAATGTGTTTTTACCATAATCTGTAGAATCTCTTTGCAAGACCAAAGCATGAACATGCTAGTTTAAAGAGTGTGAGAGTCCAGTTTTACCGGCATGAGGTATTCACCCCTCTGGGTAATCTGATAACCAGAAGGAGCATGCAGCTTGGCAAAGAGATCCCATTATTACTGTGTTTTGGAACAGGGTGGAGAAGGACGACCAAAGTTGTGGGATGGGGTTAGTCCAGTGTCTAGGAGCTGTTGTTTCTCTACCCTATCCTTTTTAAAAAACACTCAGCCCAAGTCTGGTTAGTCTATCATGGCAGAGTAAAGGAGGATCACTTGCCTAAAGGGACAGGGCTAACTGTTCAGAGACTCTCAAACTCTGTGTGTTGGGAGTGCCTGCAGCAATGAAATAAAACTAGGCATAGTTTCTGAACTTGAAGTTGTGACACTGCTGTATTCAGGGCATCTTTAAGTACCCGCCTCACCACAGACTTCCTTTTGAGAGAAGTGACTGCCTATAACTACTTACTTTAGTGTTTTCTCTCTCAAATGCCTTCAAGGGTCTGGCATGGAAGTAAAGGAGTGATGCTAGTTCACAATAGGGAAGTTCAGGAACTGTGTTGAACTGGAGAGCTCAGAGGCCTTTTAAAATGGTCAGTCACTAAACAGTACTTAAAGACTCTGACATAAAAGTGGTTCAAAGCATTACTCTGGGGTCATATTTCTTGGGTTCAGGTCCTGGTTTTACTATTTACTACATATGTGACTTTGAACATGTTACTTAACTTCTCTCAGTCTTAGTGTGGCCAGCTATGAAATAATTACAGTAAAAGTAATCAAAATACTTCCTCTGTTCTCACCTGGTGCAGCCATTACGTTTGCGTGAGCTTCCCATCTTTTTGGCATGCACTCAATTTATACTTGTCAAAGACTAATGCTTTTTGCAGTATTATTATTATCTTATTCCTAGTATTTCTTTCTGCTATGTAGGTATCAGAAAGGAGGGGTTGAGCTTATTATCTCAAGAAAATGATGATATATCAGAAGGAGAAACAAAGAGTTGTTTCTTTATTTAAAAAAATTTTTTTTAGTTTCAAAAGCCTGCACTTTCACAGGGAATCTGAGAGGGTGTGTGTGAACAAACTACCCAAGGTTTTTGGAGGAATGTAACTAAGAAAAATGGATAGAAACAGCCCTACTGAATTTCTTGTAGTTATGTGTGGGATAAGTACAAAGAATGATTCCCAGGTGCTTAGGAAGTTAGCCAGGAGAAATCCTATGCTCTTGAACAAGAATGACATATCTCAAACGCGAGTGAGTCAGTGGTTGCAGACCAGGAGGGAGACAGCTCAACAGTTGCTTGTGAGGTTAAATAACAACAATCTGATGTTCTCACCCCAACAACAACTTAGCACTCCATAAACTCTCCTGCCCAAATTAGAGGTAATCCCTCCCAAAGGAGAGAAACCCCTCAATTGCCTAAGATTAAACCTCTGGTAATCTTGCTATAGATATACAGTTCAGAAATTAAAACGCATGTATTTCTTATACACTTTAATTTAGAGATTAACTCATATATTTTCTAAAAAGAATATATAATGAGGTTGTCTTGGCACCATTTGATAAGGAACAATAGCCACTCCAGAGGTATCTAGACCAGGTACATCCACTTAAGCTCAAGCATCCTTCCCTGCATGGTCTTGTCAGCACCAGCAAGGTTGATGGGAGACTGTATCTTATTAACAGTAATGACAGCTCTGGCAAGGAAGGCCACTTGGGACCACTTTCCTTGAGAGTGACTGAATTTGTGGCAGGCACTTAAAGATTTACGGACTCCTTAGAGATAAAGTTTCCTTGGGCCATGGGGCTTTGGGGAGAGAGGCAAGACATGTAAGTGGATTAAGTTTCATAATATAGAGTCCCATTGGGTGCTCTCATTAATCTCATACAGGATTTGCTTAGTATTTTTCAGAGAGCATTGTTAGTGATTTGGCACTGGTGTGTGAGTTGCAGGCCTTTGAAGCAAGCTGAGTACCTATAAAGTGTTGGTTTAAAAACATAGGATTGGTGCGATGTGGAAAAATTTCAATTTGATCTTTACTGCATTAATAGATTGAGGATGGTAGGATTTCTGGTCTTCTTGGTGAAGCCAGAGGACAGTTTAAATCTTTCGGGTCACATTTTAAGAGGAAAACATATCAAATATAAAGAAATCAAGGAAGTGAAGCTATGTTATATGGGACAGCTGAAGGATCTGGGAATATTTACCCCTAAGATAGAAGACTTCAGGTGACACAATTGGGTATTAAATTTTAAATACTCAAAAGCCTGTCACTTGGAAGAGGGATTGCACTTACTTGATTCAGTAAGGCCTCAGGCCAGATCTAGGATCAGTAGGTAGTAGTTAGAGAAAGACAACATTTAATTCACTACACAGAGCAGACAACTCAATTTGCGATTGGGTGGGCTGGGCTCTGGGTCAGACAAGGAATTCAAACACGGGTTGGCAAGAATATTATAGAGACGAGTTGGTACAGTAGAATAGTTAAGACTTAGAGATAGAATTGGGTTTTAGTCTTACCAAATATAGGAAATATAGCCAGTTACTTCCCATCTCTGCTTCGGTTTTGTAATCTTTAAAGTGGAGATAATAATGTTTACTGCATAATTGTTGGTAAGAGTTAAATTAAATAATTAACGTTAGTCCTTAGTTGTCTAGAGACTGTGGTGTGTGTGTGCGTGTGTGTGTGTGCATGCGCGCATGTGTGCTTGCGTGTGTGTGTGTGATTTCTGGGTTCTCCTTACCTAAAGTTTTGTGATGCCAAAGGCTTTGGTAGAGAAAAGTTGGAAGAGTAAAGCTATTCTTCTTTATTTCTTAGGTGCTCCTTGATACTCTGAAAGGGACTTAAATGCCTTTGGAAGTGCTTGAGTTCTTTATGAAGTTTTGTGTTTTGATGGGGTTTTTCCCAATCAAAAACTCAGTTTTTAACAGGTGAATAGTATTTGACACTCATTCTTATGCCACCCAAGACAAAAAAGACACCCATCGTTGTGCTTGCATGGGATTCAGTATGAGGACTTTTTACCGAGGAATTGAAAAAGACAGAGAAGAATGAGCAATCACCACTCGGTCCCTTGGTTAATAGTGTGATTTGATTGTTTACACATCAGACTTGTGTTCGGGGACCTCTGAGCCTCTGTGCACGTTTATCAAATTGCAAACAGCACCATTTATGCATGGCTGGTGATAAAACACTACCACAGAGCTGAATAGCTTTCCCAGTAGAAGATGATTATTTCCCAAGATAAAAGCTAGCTACCTGATGCGAAAGCAATTCATCAATTCAATGACAAAAAAAATTAGACAACCCACTCTTTTGGTGTAGAATGAACAGTTGGAGGATTGATTAGGTTTGGGCTGCAAACACTGCTAAAGCAAACCTAAAACAGCACGAGGGGTTCGTGGTAATTCTCATTATAATATAACTGTTCCCGCTCAACTTCTTCACAGTTTCCAGTTTGCTCCCAAGTTAACTGTGGGGGTCAAAGTTAAGTGGTCACATCGTCATTAAGAGTAACGGGTTTGTGCGCTAACCGAAAGGGTGGTTTCCCCCTTGTTGGGTTGGCACTTCGCAGTTTGCAATAACTCACATGGACCGGGGAGGTTTGCTTTGTAAAGGAAGACGCTGTCCTGATGCTAACGCACTGCAGAGGGTGCATCTCAAAATCTAAGAACAGCTGCTGTTTTCAGTTTTGGTTTTCTAACCACAAATAAGGTGGAGCAGAGTAACCCGCAGCTTTGAAGTCAGAAAGAACGCATTCCTCTGTGCATTTATTCAGCATGTTTTCATTGAGCTCTTTTTAGGCTGGGCTCTGGGGGTCTATCAGCAGACTGACAGGCTACTTCCTCCCATTGTAACTACAACCTGGCAGGATGGTGAACATGGAGGGCCAGACAGTAAACATGGATCTTCTTTAAATCCTGGCCTCTGTGTTTTCTATTCTTATAATCTAGGGGAAGTTACTAACTTAATGCTGCCTCCCACACAATAAGACGCAGCGAATGATAATTTTCTTGCCTTCTCTACTTCCTACCCTACAGGGACCTAGGAAAAGAACAATCTGGTTTCCTCTCAGGTTTGGATGGCGCCTTTCCTGGGGCCACACAAATGAAGGTCCTTGTCATCCTTATGAAGGGAAGGTGCATTCAGAATGAGTTGGCTTGTCGTCTAATGTTCCTGCAAGGGGCTGCCTTTTAAGTCCCAGAGATAATCAGCCTTTTCTCTCTCTCCATGTTTTCTTGCCAAAGAGAGTTCTCCCAGATGAACTGCTTTCAACCCATAAACAGACATATTTTTAAAAGCTTACTGCAAATAGTTTGTTTTGTATTTGTAGTTGTATTCTACCTTTTACTGAGTTTCCACTCATTAAGATTTTTTTAAAGCTATGAAGGGTGGTGGTTCTTATAAGGACCTTCCAGGAGGTAGATCTTGTTCTGGGGTTCAGTTAGGATGACTGTAAGTAATGGGATATAGAAGAAGAGATGGTGGATTTGTTGATGGGCAATAAATATTATTAATTAATAGTCACAATTTTTATGCAAATGCAATTTATGATGGATAAAAATATATAGTCTATAATGAGGTTTTTCAAATACAGTATTCCCTCACTTATCACGGGTATTACTTTCACCCCCACGATAGGTGAAAATTCGTGAAGTAGGAACCTTACATTTATTTTAGTATTTATATTATTTTAAGGCTTTATAAACCCTTCCCACACACTTGTAAACTGTTCCCAGTCCCTTATTAACCATATAGAGGAAAATCTGCGATAAATAATTAAATATAGTATTTTTTAAAATCCCGCGATACAGTGAGGCCGCGATAAGTGAACCGCGATACAGAGAGGGACTACTGTAAATTATGTCTGGAGTTCCAAACAATTGGTTTGAAAACCCTAGTTATAATGACATACAGCTTATTTGGAAGTTGAAAGAATGACTATGATGTGAATTGAATATTCCTTCACCTTCTCCCACTATCCTTCCCTTTCTTCAGGTACTTAGAATCAGTATTTCATCCTTAGTATAGATTTCATGTGAGATACCAGAATCTTTTCTCCTTAAAAACGGAATAAATCTATATTATGTGGCAAAAATATTTTAAAATATTAGCAGAATTTCCACTGTCTCCAGAAGATGCTTGCATTGCTCTGGTAGCTCTCAATCAGACTCTTTAGTTGTGCTAATTGGATAAGGCTCCCAAAGAAAATCTGGAAAGTCTTGGAGGAGACCAGAAGGGTTTTCATTGGTAGAGGTAGAGAGTTATTGGCAGGAGAGGAAAAAAGTCCAGAATGATACAGGAACCAGGAGGCAGCGAGCCTGTTGGGAGAGATATTAAGAGTTTGGAGGTGGGCAGGAAAAAAGATTTTGTGGGTAGCTGCCATATATGAGATAGATAGACAGAAAGAATAATGAAGGTAAGAAAGAGGCTTTTAAAGAAGTTTGGCTCTGCATTACAAACATAATTTACCCTTGGCCCCTTCTTTTATGAGGATACAGTAACAATGTGAATTAACTTTAAATTATTGTAGTGGCTTCTGAGTAGGGTTTTTTTTTTTTTTTTTCCATGCAATACTAAGGAGTGCTCAGGCCTCAGAATGGCTTTATAAAGTGTAACCGAATAAAGCATTTAAGTCATTCTGGCATTCTTGTCCCTTAAAACTCCTTGTTTATCTAGACAGCCTTTGAGACCTTTCTTGAATGTTGGGAAGAAACAGCTGAAAATCCAAGGGCTTTGAAGTAGACACATATGGTTTCCAATCCTAACTCCTCACTTGCTAGCTGTGCCTCCTGGGGCAAGTCATGCTGGTTCTCTAAGCTTCAGCTTCCGCTTCTATCACACGGGGTTACGAGGACCTACCCTGGAGGGCTGTTCTAATCACCAGAACGGAGCATCTGGCAGATGATCCTGGAAATAGATGGCCCATTCAAATTAGGACAACTAGAAAAGGTGTAATAGCAGGAATATTTTAAAAAACTGTATAGGAAGTATGAAGAAACACCACAAAAGTTAGTGCAGTACTCTGGGGTTAGCAGCTTCAGGCCAGCAGGTCTGAGCAGGAGTCTTTCCAGGGACCTGGAGATAGAGAAGGTTTATAGAGAGATCTCCCAGAGAGGGGCTGAGACCCTTGGGGGAGAGGTGTGGCCAACCCTTGGAAACCACGGTGGGACTGGGAAATGAATTGGTGTAGCCTCCCTCCCTCTTCTCTTCCCTCCCTCCAACCTCTCCATGGTCCTCTGCTGGCCAAGCCCAACCTGAGCCATTTGGTAAGGCAGTCCATTAAGGTCCCAGCGGGTCATAGGAGGTGAGCTGTGGAGCAGAGTGGAGAAGGATGAAGAGTGGGTCTAGGGGCAAATTGAACATATCCATTATGCTCAGAAAATGTTATTTCCCATCTCCTTTTTTCCTCTCCTATATCAAAGGGTGTCTTTCCCACAAAAGAATAAGATGGTGCCTTATATGTGAGTTGTGCGGATTGTGACACATCACGGACATAGTTCTGCAGTTGGAGATGAGCATGTGATAATCTTTACTGAAAGGGTGGTAGGAGGAGCACAGCCGGACTAGTGGCTGACTCGCAAGAGAGAGATGCTAAGAACTTGCTATGCTGGTCGGAGAGAAACAGCAGCTCTTGTTTCAACAGCGGCTTTTCAAGTTCGCCTCTTGGCATGCAGCTGACTCTGGCAGAGGGTATCACATAAACAGGGCACAAGCCCAAGCATGCAAGCCAGTCACTACTTGTGGGATACATTTTCACCCTCTAAGTAATGACCCACAGGTAGCTGACAAAAGTGCAGGGCCAGGCATCCTTTCAGAGAATGCACTATGGGCCACTTGGATCTTCTCAAAATTTGTGAGTTGGCGATCACCTTTGTAAACGAATAGTCTGTTATCATCGGTGATGCAGATCTTTGATGCACTCCATTAGTAAAGCTTTTAACCTTTGGATAAATAACCCTTCTAAAAAAAACCCAAAAGCAATCCATCTTCTTTGCCTCCCATAGTGGGCTGAATAGTAGCCATCTCCCACCAAAGAAAATGTATCCATATCCTAATCCCCAGAACCTGTGAATTTTGCTATGTTGGGAAGAAGTGTCTTTGTAGATGTCATTAAGAATATTGAGATGAAGATATCATCCAGGATTATCTGGGTGGGCCCTAGTTCCACTCCCAAGTGTCCCACAAGAGAAATACAGAGGACAGACAATGAGAACTGACTTGTATAAAGATAGAAGCAAAGGTCTGTGATGTCACCACAAACCACAGAAGCCAGCAACCCCCAGAAGCTGGAAGAGGCACGGAGTGGATTCTCCCTTCAAACCTTTGTAGGGAGCATTACCCTGGTCGGAGAGTTCCAACTCCCCAAATTGAGATGGGATCAATATCCATTCTTGCAAGCCAACAAGTTTGTGGTATTTGTTCTAGTGGCCCTGGAAACTCACCTACCTTCTACGAAACCATATGAGCTGACACCTGACCCCTGAGCAAATCAAGTCTTAGTGGCCTGAAGAATTATAGAAATAGTGCAAAGAACAAATATCTTAGAATATAGTTTTCTGAAGTTTATAAGAAGTCATCTCAAATCCTGAAAAGTGGTACTGTCTTATCCACACCGTAAACAGTGCAACATCATTAAGTTGAAAATGAGGCAGAAGAAAGAGCACTGGAGGGAAGAATCACATGTCCTGGATTACAGCACTGGCATTAACTGTTCACTGGCTATTTGACCTTGGGGAAGTCCTTCAAGCACTCTGAGTCTAGATTTTCTTATCCCTGAAACACTTGTCCTGCCTATTCGACAGAGCTGTCAAGAAGATTAAATTATATAAGGTGGTTTAAAATAGTAAAGTACTATGCATCACAATGTAAGATGTTATACAATTCATTATTCATAATATAAACACAACATATATTTGTTGAGTTAAATTAGATCCTACTAACTCAGACTTTGCAATGATCTGGAAAAGGGACACATAGGATTCAGGAAATCTGGATTTTAGTCCTGGCTGTGTCATGAAGTAACCTTGAACAAATTATTAAAACTTATAGGGATATGGTTTTCATAACTGTTAAGTGAAGGAGTTGAACTGTATCATCTCTAATGTGACTCCCATATCTCTAATTCCATAATATTTAAAGAAAATTATGCCTTGGTGAGTTTGTTCTTTCATAAGGATTAAATTTCCGCCACATTTTGCCAATCTGAACTTGTCAACTGAGGTTTGGATTTATATAATTAGCTCTCTGGATGTCTCATGGATTTTTAAAAAATCTTGATTGATAGCTATCGCTCCAATCAGAAACCTAAATGTCTGAAAAATAAGAATGAACGAGCCAGGAAAGAAAGACACTGGTATCCTGGGCAAAACAAACAAACAAACAAAAAACCCCAGAAGCACAATGCCATATGTAGGATTTTTAAAACTACATTGTTTTGGCTAAAATAATGGAAAAGTTTACGGCTGCGGCATCATGAGCGGGGTGAAGAAGTTGACTACATGAAGTGAGAAAGGTAAAGATTATGTATGCATTCTTCGGACTGCAGTAAGAAATTTAGATTCAATTCTAAATATAATTGATCACTATTCAAAGACTTTAAGACAGAGGACTGCCAGGCTCTGATTTGCCTTTTAAGCTAACCCTTGCTGCCGTGCAGAGAATGGATTATAGTTTGGCAGGAACGGGTGTAGGGCGATTAGCAGGGAGATGGTGGTGTCTTGGATTAGCGTGGTAGCAGTCGTCGGCAGCCGTCCGTCTCGAGAGATGATGGTGTATCTTCTTAAGAGTCTATCTGCACCGCCGAGAATGGCTGTGCAGTCCGACTCGGTAGTGACACGGTATCTGTCTCCTCCCGTGTTGAATCGACATCTTACGATGATGCTGGAGTGTCCTCTCCAGTGGAGCTGAAGCTACAGAGTCTGGGCAGGGTGATATGGAGGGTCTGCTGTTGCCCATGCAGCAGACCCCCCCCTCTCTCCGCAGCTGAAGGGTCCAAGGGAAAGACGGAGTCAATACAGCTTGGCTTCAGGTGCGCCGCAGGAGTTGCCGGTGTTGACTCCAACGTCAAACCGCCTTAGGGACTCCGGCTCCGGATTTTCTGTCGGGGTTTACTCCCTTAGCCTTTCCCCTGAAGAGGTATGCCGCAAGGCAGCGGAGGTTTTTTGGAGTCAGAGTTTTCCTTCTCTGATGCTAAACATAAGCCACAGATTTACATCAAAACTGAAAATGGGAACTTGCACTTCTGAGCCCTAATCCCATCCTTGAGTTCTCTTCCTTTATGACCTAATCACCAGCCTCCAAAGCTCCAATCTCCCAATACCATCGCATTGGGCATTAGCATTTCAATATATAAATTTTAGGGGTGGTAGCAGTGGACATAGAAAAATGTATATATTGGGATAAAATTTATTGTTATAACTTATAGGACTTGCTGATGACTTCGACATGGGGACTGAAGGGAAAGGAAGATTTCTGGCTTTGGGGGAGGGATTTGTATTTATTGTAAAGCAAGGAGGATTCCTGGAAGGGTTAACAGGGGAATGTATGCTCCAGTTTCTCCCTGCAAGAAACCTCTCTGGATACTTCCTAATAAATTAATCCCTCCCTCCCCTGTGTGTATGTGGCCTGATGGCTTTGACTCTTACAGGGAAGGTAGCATAAGGTTTGGGTTAAAAGTGAAAGGAATTTGGGAGCAGAACTGACGTGAATTGATCTGGGTCTTACCTCTACTTCATGTGAAGTGTAAGACTTCAATGACTCTGTGCAACTCAACTGTATTACAGGTTTGTTGGGTTAATTAAATGAAACGATGGGAGAGAAAGACACACTTTAGGAAGGATAAGAAGATACTTAATAATTAACTATATCTAATATTTATAGAGCACATGTCATGTCCCTGAAGGATTCTAGGTGTTTTTATAACAGCCTTGTGATCACTTACTTTTGATATCATCCTTTCCAAGTGAATAGGTAGAGGCACAGATCGCTTAAAAATATATCCAGAGTTATCACACAACACTTAACCTGATAGGGTTTTAAAATATTCTTATTCCTCCCTATTGTTCTCAGGAAATAGGGAGTATGCATGTCTTTCCTGTCCCTGACACATTGCAGAAAGTAATTCATATATGCTGAGTGACTAAAGTAGTTTTTACTTTTGACTCACATGTCAAAGTTTGTATCCTGATGAGACAGAGATTGGAGTTTTGGTGTGCTGTCTTCATTTGAGCAGGTGCATACCACTGACCTTGGAGCATCCTTACCCCGGCTAGCTTGGGAAGTGGGTCAGCATCGTGCTGAGATCAGATCCCCACGTGGCCAGCCACTGCTGCCCCATTCACCAGGCGATGGTTTTGTGGCTAACTTGCTGTGCTCATTGGTTTCAGAAGCTTAGCAATGGTACAATAAACTTTTATTAACAATACTACTCAGGGAATTGTGTATTCCAATCACTGAGGCAGAAAAATAAAAGCTTGTTTGTTTAAACCCTCTCGGAAAATCTCTATAAATGTAGTGGCCATCTATCTATTCTGCCTTATTAAGGCCTGTGCAGTGAGTTCAAATTGAAAATATCCCGATCCTCATATCTCTCAATGGTTTTGGTCTTTATTCTAAACATGGTTATTTTGGAGAGGAGAATGTGGAAGGAGACTGGGATAAAAGTATTTTGAGATGAGGCCCTGTGTTATTTAAAAATAATAATTATATGGGCTTATTTTTTCTCATTTTCTCTTAAAAATGCAGTGATGGAAAAAGGGGAAATTAATGAAAGATGCTGGTCAAAGTCTTAAGATTCCTTCAAATCTCAGCTTCATTTTCTCCTCTAAAAAAGATTATAAAATAATTTTTACCTAATCAGAACTGTGCTTGCTCTGTTTGGTTTCGTATGTGTAACTTTTCACTGGTCTGCAGAATAAGAAGGAAGACGCGGGTAGTCCCTGATGCAGAAAGGTTTGAGAATAGATTGTTCTATATCCTTCCAAAGGAGGAGGGGTGACGCTCAGTGGATTTACCAAGGGAGCAAAGTGAGTGTGATAGAAGGGGATATGATGTGATTGTAGCAGGCACCGAGAAGGTCCTTCTGCCAAAAATAGACCCACCTGCTTGTGGATGTCTGGCATTTCCCAGACTGGGGACAGTGCCAGAAAGGCCAGCTGTTCTCTTAGATACTCTTCCCACAGGCTGGCCGAGATCTGAAATTCCAGCCTTGACTGAAGGCTAAATTTTCCTCCACCGTCTTCCCCAAAGCACATGCTTCCCTCTTCCTCTCCCAACTCTAAAATTAAGGTACTAACAGATTCTTACACTGCAGAAACGTTATAGAGATGCATGCAAAGAGCAGACATTATGGAAACAGGGGAATCCTTATTCCCTCTTCCCTACCAAACGCTGACTTCTGTCAGGTCCTTAACCACCTACACAGCAGTTCCCTTTTCTATAAAATATGGAGAATTAACCAAACCAGCTGGACTCTTGGGAGGTCTAAGTAAGACACATGTAGTACACCAATTAGCAAAAGGCGAGAGACAACTCAGATGTCTGTCAAAAGGAGACTAGTTGTATAAACTATGGAATATTCCCACAATGCCATGTTATGTAGCCGTGAAAAGGAATATGGAAGACCTCTCTGTATTGTTATTGAGTAAGGAGCAGAACTTACAGTTACATAACAAGAAAATGTAGTGTAGTGCCGCTAGGATGCCACAATTAAGAAAAATAAAAAGGAAAACTCAGAAATACTTACTTGTTTAGAATATCAATACCAGGATAAGCCAAAAGTTACTTAAAAATGGGACAGAGGTATGCGATATGGAGTTTTTCACTCTGGAATTATGTAAATGTTTTCCATAATTGAAAACTAAGTTAACTCGAAGAGAAAAACCAAAAGTCCTAAAAATTTAAAATCAAACAAGAAAAAAAGTGAATCTAACTTTATGTCAATTCTGTGGCATAACCATCTCAAAAATTATTTCAAATGACTTTAAAACATATATTTTGATTGTATGAGGGGGGACCCCCCCAAAACTGGAATTTATTTGTAAAAACTTACGTATTTATTCTTACATGTTTAAACTTTGGTCACCTTCAAAGTACTCTCCATTTGACGCAGTACACCAGTCAAGATGTTTTTACCACTGCTCAAAACAGTTTTTGAACCCATTAATTCTGGTGCCTTTTAGTGCTTCTGCCATTCTTTTTTTCACCTCTTCCACATCAGCAAAATATTCCCCATTGAGGACTTTTTTCATTAGGAAACAAAAAAACGTTGCCCAGGGTAAGATTGGGTGAATAAGGAGGGTGGGACACAGGGGTCATCCCATTTTTGGTCAAAAGCTGCTGAACACTCAGTGTGGTGTGTGCAGGTGCACTGGTAAATCACCCATCATGAAATGGGCAAAGGCATTGAGTCTTCAAAAAAAATTCACTGAAGCTGAATGCAGCCTCTCACAACAATGCCAGCTGGTACAGTGATACAGATGGGTTCTTAGACCTAGCAAAGGAAGTCTGTACTATAAGGGGCCCGCCCTCCAGAAGATAATTCCATTTTGGGGGGTCCCTCCTCGTACATCCCTAAGGATATATAAGCTGAGGCTAAAAAGAAGGACAAAGATATCTTAGCATGAATTCTTTTGGGTGGTTGTTGGTGGTAATGTTTACATTATTATTTTGAATGGTTATATTTAGACAGTAGGATAAAGCAATAAGTAATTAATATCCTCAGAAGATAAGATTTTTCAGAGTAAGAAAAGACAAACTTAAAACAAAAGAAGTAAAAATACTATCATCTTTTATTTGAATTTGAAACATCAGTATGAATTTATTATTTATCCTCCTCTTTGTAAAACCTACAAATTCCCTAAGTCTGTCCACTAGAAGTGTGAGCACCTCAGTAGTAATGATCACTCTGGGGAGCTAGAGTATAGCATCTAATTACCATTTCCATTTTAAAGGAACAAGATCTCCCTGGACAAATGGCTAAATCTGGCTCTGAGACAAGAAGTCTTTGAGAGGAGCCTGAGACGTACTGTTCTGCCCAAAAGGAAGATTATACGAACCAACCCGAAGGAGCTCCCATTGGCCAAACTTTGGAAAGAATATGAAAGCAAATAATGAGAATAATATATTGAAATACATGAAATATACAAAACCCACAAGTTCATTGGGTGATTTCAGGGAAACTAGCTGACTCTTCTGAAAACAGGTAAATGAAAGGAAAGAATCAAGCATTTATCCTGTCTTTTGTTTGTTTTTGGTAATCAAACAGTTGATGAGGGACAGTTCTTCTTTATTGAATAATTTTAGCTAAGAAGTACAGGTGAAAGATAACACTTTTCAATAATCTCCATTTTTGGTAGTAATCATTTTGCAATATAAAAATATATCAAGTCAATACATTGTACACCTTCAACTGACGGAGTTATACATCACTTATATCTCAATAGAGCTGGGGGGGATAAAACCTCCATTCTGATAACCCTAATTAAATATGGGGCTACACAACTGTCAGCAATGCCTGCTGATAGCCTTAAGTGAGCATTAAAGAGAAACCTGACAATGGGAGTAGCCCTGTGACGCTCAGCAGGCAGTTTCAATTCTGCAGGAGACCAGGCAGGAAGACCCAAACGGATTTCTCCACTGTGAGCACAGACAGCCTGCCCGTCTGCTGGGGGTGGAGACGAAGCAGTTGCGGACCTGTGGTAGGAACCGCCTTTCTCCACCTCCCATTCTTCTGCTACTTTGCATCCACTGAATAGGGTGTGAATCACGCACGGAGGCCAGGGGCGGGGGCCTGGGCTGAATTCAGAGCCCTCCGCCCGCGTCCTTTTTCGCGTCTACCCACTTTGTCAGTATCCGCAGAGGAGGAAAGTCTTGGCTTTGGAGCCTGCAGTCCTTGACCCACTAGTGGTTCTGGGGTCCTGAGCATGTTATTTCACCTTCTGACCCTCCGCTTCCTCCTCTGTGGAAGGAGGATGATAACAAACGACCCTTGGGTGTACACGGTGAGATGATGTAGGTCCAGAGCACAGCACATCGAATGCGGGGAGAAGGTTTCTTCCAGGCCAGAGGCTTGTGTAGATGTCTTCCTTCATTCAAACAGGGTGGAATCCGGGGGTTGGCGGCTTCCGCAGAGGCTGGGTTTGCCTGCTTCTTACCCTTGCAGAGGGACAGTTGTGATTGGTGAGTCAGAGTGGAGCATTGGCTAAGAGAACTCAGTGCAGCTCAGCAGAAGGGACGCAGCAGTAACCAATTTCTGCTCTTTCAGATAAATCTTTTTTTTTTTTTTTTAACCGCTGGCGATTTTCTCTTCCCAGAGAGGGCCTTCTTTTATATAGTTCAAATTTTACTTGATCTCTCTTCTCCCGTTGTGAGATCGTCCCTTGCTCCACGCAAGGGGACCGATGTAAGTCCTGTTCCGTGAAGCTGTTGTCAAAATTTTACTTGGGCCTCAATGGTTTATCTAAAACCATCACTTGCCTTCTCTGCTGCCATCTAATGGTGTCAAGTGCTAGTACAGGACGAAGTGAAGACCTTGGGTGGTTTGCTGTTCTCTGGAATACCGGTAAACTAGACTTACATTTAGAGGAGGTGATTGATGGTATGATGTGATTTTAAGAGTGATAGGCAATATGGATGCTTTCTCAGATACCATCTGTACCCACCTATTGATGACTGACCGACCAGCAGTGGGCTTTCCTTTCTTAGCTCTGCATTTTGAGCCCATTCTCTTTGGAAAGGACACCCCCTTCTGTCCAAGCTATTCCAATACATCCACTAGGTGCTCATAACGCTGAAGAGAGTTCCTTTAGTGGTGGGCACTGGGATGGAATCGATACATACTAACTGTGAAAAAAAACCTTGACAGTCCTGTGTGTCACCGAAATATTTCTCCTTTCTGTTTCCTTATTTGCTGCAAACATTTCATTTGTTTCTTTGTCACCTCCTTAGGAATGGTTGGTCATCAGGCAGTATTCATACACCTTACTGACTAAAGAGATACAACAGAGTTAGGGGGTGGTTTCTCTGTGTGTGTGTGTGCGTGTGCGCGTGTGTGCGCGTGTGCGCGTGTGTGCGCGCGCGTGAGCACGCGCACTTATTACTTGCTAATGACCATGGACACACAAGGCTGAATCTATGACTAAATAAATTGATTTAACTATAATATATTTTACCTGGAGTGACTACCAGAGCTGACTGGTTTTGTTGTTATGGAACAACAATGCTGACACCTATTCAAACTGGTAGACACTTCCTTAAACTTCGATAAATAAACTTCAAAGAAGGGCCAGCTGGAGACCACGGACCATGCATGTGTCACTTGAGAAGCTAGGTTCCTGCAACCTTTCTAGACATCGTCACAACTAGTTTCAGATCTCAGTTCTAGACACCAAGCCTCAGGTTAGTAAGAAAGGGGAATAGCTGGATATTTCCCAAATAAGAAAGGTGAAATGTAACAAAAAGGACCTAATAAAGAAAGGAATGAGAGAGCGAGGAGGAAAGTTGTATCTTGATGATTCCCCTACACAGGCTGCTGTTCCAGGAAATACTGACCATATTTCGTTTTTCCTGGACATAGGGAACTTATGCTCACCTTTTCAGGTATCAGTTCTGCCCTGCTCCTACAACATTGTTCTGTTTCTTCTCTGCTCCATTCGCACCACCATCAGAACGTATCCAGCAAAGCAGTCATACACTCTTATCCTTAAAAATGATAGCTAAGCACTTAGTTAGGATGATTATTATTGCTAAGGACAATAAAGCCACCAGAACTCAGGATTTCTCTTGTGTAATGGTCTTTCCACTCTTGTTGATAGTCGTTGGGGCAACTTGACTTATGGGAGGTTAAAAGTGAATAGTGGCCATTGTCTTATTCTTTGCAGTAGGTTATATAGACGGGGGGGGGGGATGCCTAGATACAACTACAAGCAGTGGATGGGATATGAGGGACAGCTGTGGAAGTGGGTGGAGGCTGCTCTAAACTTAGGTATGACGGGAAAAGAATCTTGTTTAGTTGATGCCTTTATTAGCATTGTTCTTCAGGATTATTGCCATACTTATAATTGACATTATTTTGAGATAGGAATGGATATACATGCATGCACAAACATGCTTTTTTTCATGGAGTGGACCCTTCACCTTTTTGCTTTCCAGCTTTTTTTGAGATATTGACATATAACATATATAAGTTTAAGGTGTACAATGTACATATTACAAAATGGTAAGCACAATAAGGTTGGTTAACACTCCCATACCCTTACATAATTACCTTTTTGTGGAGATAACATTTAAGATTTAATCTCTTAACAATTTTCAAGTATGCAATACAGTATTGGTGAGTATAGTCAGCATACTGTACACTAGAGCCCCAGAACTTACCCATCTCATAGCTGGGAGTCCGTGCCCTTGGACCAACATGTGTACATGTGCCCCACCCCAGCCCCTGGCAATCACCATTCTGCTCTATTTCTGTGAGTCTGGCTTTTAAAGATTGCGCATATAAGCAAGAACATACAATATTTGTTTTTCTCTTTCTGACTGTACTGCTGACTGCAGGTTAATTCCCACATGTTTGTATAATAAGCATCCATACTGGGTCATGCTTGTCACTTAATTACTCTTCTGGAATAAATAATGGGACTAGTAAAAGATGGCTAAATAAAACTAGGGCATCTAGTTAAAATGGGGGAAATTCTTAGTAACATGACCATTGGCAATAAAAATAAAAGAACCCCACCACACCACCACCACCACCCCCACACCAAACCACCCACCACCCACCACACCACTACCCACC
Organism: Furipterus horrens; assembly: GCF_987537825.1. Taxonomy (NCBI): domain Eukaryota; kingdom Metazoa; phylum Chordata; class Mammalia; order Chiroptera; family Furipteridae; genus Furipterus; species Furipterus horrens. The sequence continues at coordinate 12,300,296 of NW_028327177.1, read as the reverse complement.
ACACCACCACCCACCACCACCGGAAATAAATAAATAAATAAATAAATAAATAAATAAATAAATAAAAGAACCTAGGAAGAAATATTGGAATTTGTGAAATTTGTTGTTCGCTGCAGAAGAAAAATACTAATTATTAAGTTTTTATGTTTAAAAACAAAGTGGAACTACATATTCTAGAGAGTAGCAAAATGATCAGTGCATTCAATTTAATACTTTTTAAGCACATGTGAAAAGTTTACAAAACTTGGCCACAAAGTAAGTTATATTCCTTATATTTAAAAACATGTAAACATATTAACAGAACACATTTCTAGGTGGTGAGCAATGGGTGTTTGTTGGATTATTCTCTGAACTCTGAACTTTTAAAACTCTTTCTCCACTCCATCCACACTTTTTAAAAAGATCTTATTTATTTATTTTTTAGAGAGATAGGAAGGGAGGGAGAAAGAAAGGAAGAGAAACATCAATGTGTGGTTGCCTCTCGCATACCCTCAAGTGGGGACCTGGCCTGCAACCCAGGCATGTGCGCTGACTGGGAATCGAACCTGTGACCCTTTGGTTCACAGGCCAATGCTCAATGCACTGAGCCACACCAGCCAGTGACTATCCACACTTCTAAATGTAATGAGAGTATAATATGTAAAATGGCAGTGATGGGTCCCTTAAGGACACCAGTGATGCTGAGTATAGATAGCATTCTTCTGGGTGCATTTATTTTCAGAGCACTTATACACCTGCCCTTTCATCAATTTGGCCATTGGCTAGGAATGAGGATTTCCTGGCAGAAGTGAGTGGCTTTGAGAAGCCTAAGCAGCAAATAAACAAAGCAACAGTAATTAGATCAAAGGCTATTTATTACCTCGGTTCATTATCATGAATAACCAATTTCATGCCTTAAAAGGAAGTTACAAGTTTTGCATATGTTCCCTGTGGTTTATTGTTAAACATCAACATGGCATATTTTATTTGAAGCATATTGTAGTTATGCTGAAATAGCTGAATTATTCTATGAACTTACTCAGATGTATGATTTAGTTTTCCTTTTATGAAGTAATCTTAATAACAAAACTAAATTTGTTTCTTCTTACTCCCATTTTAATAATTATAGCAAATACTATAAATAACCAGTCTGCTTCTAGGCACTATTTTAGCAACTTTGGCTATTTTTAAATTATAAGCAGGGATGCCATTGTGGTTACTCTGAGAAATTGTTGGCTGACCTGGTTTATTCCTTTGGGAGTAAACCATAAAATGGTTTCTATTCAAAAGTGTAGTATCCATCTCCTGACTCTTACCCAGGTGCTAAGTAATTAGATTCTGGATTTTGTATTTTTATCGTTCCCTCTGACTCAAGCCATGGGCATTTGCTGAAAAACAGTTGTATCATGGGGCAAGTTATTGCTTTTAACTTAAAGGATGCTTGTGATAATAGGTGTGCAAGCTGTGACAGGTAAGTCACCAGTGGTGAATCACCTGGGCAGGCCCTCCTCTAACACCTCAGCACAGTTGCTATGAGCTGGCATCCAAACACTGGCCACTGGCAAAGTCATCAGCGGTGGGTGCTCTTCTGGTGAGGGGACACATGGCTTATGCATTTCTTTAGGAATTGCCATCTGAAATGGCTTTTGCCTTTTTAAAAACTCACTGGGCAAGGAAAGTCATAGTCATTTCCCCGGAAATACTTGCAGGTAAGAAGAAGGAGATTAAGCAGTTTTTGGTGTGATGTTAGCAGTATCGGAAGTTTGGGATCAGCTACAGATATTGCAGTCTTGGTTGGCAAGAGAGCTAAGATTGCAGGTATTGATCAAGGGGCTTAAAGAATAACGGATCCATGTTCCTTAAGTTTTCTGTTGAAACATTTTCTTACTACATCTGAGGCTGAGAGCCAGGGACATCACCCTGCTTGCACAGTCCTTTGCCAGGGCAAAGGGCAGGGTCAATGTGCCCTCCTTGGGATTTGGAAGAGCGAAGTCCATGATTCTGAGTTTGTGTGCCCAGAGTGTAATAAAGTTTGGGAAAAGGCCTTGCAATGTATGCGACGTCAGCTCAGAGTGTCAAAGACATTCTGAGGAATTTCAAAAGTATAGTAGAGGTGGAAAGTTTTCTTCTCTCTTGTCCCACATATGTTCACTCAAGAATAGTAGAGCCTGCATGAATTAGTCAAGGACAGTTTTCCTAAGCCACCATTTTATGAGCACCTACTATGTGCTAGGGACTTTTTGAACATACTTTGTAATCCTCAAAACAACTTTTATCTCATTTTAATATGGAAACACTAAAACTCAGGTTACATATATTGGCCAAGAACACATAAGAGTGTAGGTTGAAGAACTATTATTTAACTCAAGTATTTTTATTCTACTAGAGGATTATGTCAGTTTCCTGCATTTAGTGTCATTAACTGGGGGAAATCCAATTACCTCCATACCCCAAACCCCCTATCTCTTCTTCTAAAAGAAACTCACACAGGGTTCTCACTCAGCATCATGCTGATGGTGGGCTAGAGCATATATTTTGTTTGGATGGTTATCCTGTGCCTTTTCTGGGGACCTTGAGCAAGATTACAAGCTGCGGTATCATTAATCATGCAAACTGTTCCCATCTGTAAAAATGCCAATGAATTACATTCCTGAGGGCACAGGTGAGAAAGGCTATCTCGGGTGCTGTGCATTGTGAGCAGCTCAACCTTAGGGCCCAGCCCCCGACCCTGGGTCATCCTTGGCAGCAGCAGGAAGGAATGGGCTGTCTAATTGAAAATAGCAGACAATACCCAGATCTTTGATAATTGCTTTTGAAATAGATTATGTGATTTGGACAAGGGAAATATTTCACTTCCTAATTATTTTCTTTGGCTTGTTATAAAAATAACTTTGCATCTCTTTGGCTTTCCTAGGAGAAAAAAAAGGAGTAAGAGGTCCAGATGTGCTGGTTAGCAAGAAAAAAAAAATGCCCAAGGTTAAAATGCCGGGATGTATATGCAGATCCACATAAGTCAACCTGTTCTGTCTTACAGTTGCTTTCTCCAAGGCGTTTCATTATGTGTGGTGTTTGCCAACTATTTATGAATGCATTAGAACCATTAACCATATTTTGGGGGGTTATTTTGCTGGACACCTTAATTAGTACTTTGACCCCATGTGTGCAAATAAAAACATCTTGTGTTCAAATAGATCCTAATATATGAAAAAGTTTGCTCTCTTAAAGACTGTAAAGCATGCTGCCATGTTGCCATCCTCTATATTTTGCTAACAACATTTGCTAAGACATGTTCTTGTTTATTATTCAGAACTAATTCTCTACGTGGTCTCAAATGAACTTTAAATTTATTATTTATTTATTTTACTGTTTTTCAGTGAAAAATTATATTTTATAAACATGAAGATTTCAAAAAAAAAATATCTCCTGAGTTAAATAGATTAGCAATTCACGTACTGAATAGGTAAAATTTTTAAAAAATTGTTTGCTAGATTCTACCAAGTAGACTGGATTCTACCAGCTTTTAATATCTGGGAATATATGAATAATTGATCACAATTTTTAGTTTTTACCTAGATGTTTCATGGAGTTCAACTATAACCATTATGGTTCTAATGTTTTTAGTTAGAAACTTTTTTTCAAGTTTATTTGGAAATGCACAATAATTTGTCCCCCCTACCCCCGCGAAAAGTACAAATTGAGCCAATTGAAAGGCTAAAAAGATATTTATTGCTATGGCAACAATAATCAACACTGTGAATTATATGTTTAAATTTGCTTATCACAATAATGGAAGTCCAGTAAGCCAACTCTGTATTCATCAACTTTTATTCTTGAGTGTTTACCACGGGCAGGCTGTATTACCTCCATTTCAGTGTGCCTGTGTCTTTAAACTGTGACCTTCACCATGTTTCTCCCC